>NW_028300845.1:979557-1306076 GCF_057945365.1 Rhopilema esculentum
CATTTTGCAACATAATTTTTTCCCCTGCAAATGTAAGCACAAGGGAATAATTACCTGCTCATAAAAATACTATGCAGCCTGTCGAAGACACAGGAAATTGTAAACAGCAATTTTGCATAACTAATAAGCAATGTATAATTTCATAATATGAGTCATGCATGACATTAGAATTGGTGAACTTTGCATAACTAATTACATCTTATATTAATACTATCACGAGTCTGTTCCTATTTTTAAATCTTGACATTTTGCAGCTGATATGTGGACAATGTTATTTCTATTTGTTAGTCCTATAATTTGAGCCTGTAATAAGATAGCTTTGTTGAGTCTTTACTCTTAGAATAAGCTTGCTAATGTAAATGCCATTTAAATTTTTATTGCAGATGGCGTATCGCTTGATGTCCAGTCATAGAGCATTTTTCTCTCCATATTATATTGCCGGTAATGCATCAAAAGTCACTTCAATGTTGACAAGAAAATCAACCTTTGATGTCCAGAGTCAACAAGAATTTGAAGAAAAAATATTGCAAGCAGACAAACCAGTTGTTGTTGATTTCCATGCTTCGTAAGTTGTACTCAGTTATTAGTAAAAAGATTACCATTGATTATGGAATAATTACAAAACTTTCTAAAAGGAGAACTTACCGCGCAAAAATAAATTTTGCTAATATTGTAGTTTGTGACAAGCAAATTCTGGTATCAAAAAAAAATTTTTAAATCACAGTTATCGTTTTTGAAATACAAGCCTCTAAAGTTGACAAACGACAGTTGTTCCGACAATTTGAGACTTGAGGCGAAAATCATCACAAGTGGGCGCACAAGACTTTTTCAATGGACTGGGACTCTGAATTGTAGTTTTATTACATATATAGCGCTCCCACGTCGTCCAATGGCTCAATAGTGACGATATTATGAGCAAAGAACATACTGGAAGTACAAACTGATATGGAATTTCTGTTAAAAACATTACTTTTGCTACAATTTAAATGAGATCAGGTATCGTAAAACTAGAATTTCATGTCAGTTTGTGATGTCTTTGTCCAGACTGCTTTGTCTGTCTAGCCTAATGGGGCTAATTCTCTCAAGTGCCTATGATGACCTAAACGGAATTGCAAGTTACCAATCATCAATGTAACATTGTATGAATTTATTTTAATGTGTCAAACACGGTAATTCTATCTCGATAGTAAATACTAAAGAGGGCTTGAAAGCTTGAATGTCATTTTCACTGGGCATGAAGGGTTTCGGAAACTGATACTTAGGGGTTGAAGCAGTCAAAAAATCTTGATTTACGAAATAGACTCTAAGCTTTTAGCAGAACTGCAGTGGGATTATCCTGGCTGTGATGTAATTGACAGATAAAAGTGCAAATATCAGTAAAATTGTGAATCTAAGAAAAAAATTTTAGCAGATTTGAAGTCAGCGACACATTCTGCATCAAATGAGCCAAATAAATTTATTTTTGCGTATCAGTTCTCTTTTAACCAGCTGCCATTGATATCTTTTCATGTCATTATCAATTATGATCTGTTCTGTACCAAATAGAAAAAATGTGTGGTGTTATTGATGGTGTGGTTCAAAATTGCCCAGTTTTTCAATTATATTTTTTTTCTCCAGTTGGTGTCAACCTTGCAAGGCCTTAGCACCAAGGCTTAGTTCAGTCATGGAATCCTATTCTGACAAAGTTGACTTTGCAAAAGTTGATATTGATGAATTTATGGATATTGCAATGGAATATGAGGTACATACGCAATTTATTTAGGCCTCTCACTGAATGATACCAAGTTGTGCCCAATATCCCTCAGCTGTTATTTCAGTTATCCAATAGAATCTTTTTGGAATAAAGTCATTTTTGCCTTCCATTGTTTACTTTTTGGCTTGTATGTCAGCAATAGAAAGTGGGTTGACATTACATGGTTTGTAGACTTCATGAAATTACTATATATTCCAAATTTTGTGTATTCATGCATCACTTTTCCTATGATGATTGTCAAAACAGTATTCCTTTTTAGCTTTCATAAACATAGCTATGACATCTAAGCTTACAAATTCAAGAGCACACTTTGAAAATAGAGCAAATTAATGGTTGATGTTAAAAAATTGATCAAAACTGTTTCAGGCTAATATTCTAAAACTTGTGAGCTTTTCTCTATTAAGAAGCTTGACCTTACAAACTTGTCTTTAATTTTTCTAAGTAGCAAGCCTGATTTCCAAGATCTCTTCTTTATTTTCAAGTTTTGGGCCAACATTCTCTTTCTCACAACTGTAACCTGTTTTCCAGGCGTTTTCTTTCAACATATGCTAAAGCCCTCACCAGCCCCCTCCCCAGATTATTGGCCCAGGCTATTGGCCACCTTCACAGAAACATGACTCACCCATCAGAGCCATGAAGAGAATTTTAAGGAAAAACTAGTTTTGTGTAAATTTACAGAAATACTGTAATTTATCGCAGTTTTCATGAATGAAATGTCAAACTGCTTATAAAAGCAAACCTTCATTTGTCAGGAATCATTATTACAAGTTTGTTTAAAAACTGATGGTCATCATACATTAACAAAACTAAACACAAGGCAGTTGTGGGCATTTAATACCCTTAGGCCCTGAATGGAATGTTAAACTTCTGTAGCTGTAATTTGTCAACTTCTTATATTGTTGGATTATTTTTGCTTGTAAAAACATTTTAACAATGTTATTGCACTGCCTGCATAATCAAGCCTGCTATTGCAATTTTCCAAAATTTAAATAAACAAAGTCAAGAAAGCTGTCACAATTCTCAGGAATGTGTTAGAGTTTGACCATCATTTCCTATCCATGAAGATTCTAAATGTTGTATGTAAGCTCAGTCTGTAAATAAAATTTTTGAGATGAGTCTGTTTTTTATGTAGCAAAATGTTTATGGTGGACTGTACATCAAAATGTCTGATTTCGTTGCAAAGTTGCTAGGAATATTTGAACGAAGCTTTTACCTTATCAGGCCTCATTTTGCAGTAAATAAAAAGTCACTTTCATTGTAACAAACTTTTTTCCAACAGTTTACTTTGCTATTAAATAGTAGTTGATAACATATTTTACAAAAGACAATAAAAAGCTGTGCTAAACCCCTATCTATTGTGTTTCATTTTTTATCTCAAAAAAATCCTTTTTTAGGTTATGTCAGTTCCAACGGTTGCTGCCTTCAAAAATGGAAAATTGACTGATAAATTTGTTGGTCTTATTGAGAAGGAAAAAATAGAAGAGTTTGTGGGTAAAGTGGCTTCTTGAGCTTTAGATAAGACCTGTTAAAGTTTTCACTGAAAAACATTGGAAGATGGACATATTGTGAAGTTTTGAGTGTCATCAACAATCCATCTGTTTGTAAGCATTAATTGCTTGTCGCGTAAATCATTGCTGCTTTCTGCAAAAAGAACCTCTTTATTCTATCCCACCTTTTACAGATATGCATCTTTTCATGAAATATCCAAATTTTTCTAGATAGTATTTGCTTCTGGTTTATGATTTCAAGCGCTAGAAGTAGCCTTGCCACGTGATTTTTCACTAGGGAGCTTACCCCCTTTGGCCTTCCCCCTAAGATTTTTTTATACTACCTGCAATGTGTCTTCTTATCTGATTTAATTGAGGTAAAAATTGATCATTAGCATTGTATGTGAGAAATATTGCTTAAATCTATAGCTGAAGTTAATGTATTTATCAGTTGAAGATTAATTCCTTTTCTTTTCTGATTGACTTCAAGGTTTTGTTGTTAGAGAAAGAACTGTTAGTAATCTATCCAAAATTAAAATTGTATAGTTTTGATTCAATTTCTGATTTATATCTATACATTTCAATCATTGCAAGAACTTATTACTACTGTCACAAATTTTCTTCGTATTTTACTCTTAGAACTCTGGACCAAGTAAAAGATACGCTACCAAAGATTTTGAAATTCAAAATTTCAAGCCTACCTCGTACCTCAAAATTTCTTTGTTATTCTAATTTGCAGTAATTCAAATACGATTGTAAAAGTGGGTCACAAAAATTTGTTCGTATATTGTCGATGCTGAATCCAAATGTTTCCTTAATCATAATTGAAATATTTCTTGAAATTATTTCATAATTGAAATGTTTTCTGAAATCTTTATAAAATTAAAGAATTTAAGTTAAGTTTGGGTTCATTGTAAATATATCTTTTGTGATTCCTATCATTTTTAGTTTTTCATTAGAGTGTTTCCAGCCCAGTTAACGAGTGTTTACTTAAGCATTTTTTATCTTTCAATTGATTCTATTCTACAAACAAATTAGATACCGACAATATTGCTTTGCCTACAAAAGTAATGGTGATTCTGAAACTAAAAAGCGTCAGTTCATATTATGTACAACTAACTATTAGATTACTTGATTATTTCGTGTAAGATATTTCGTTTTCTCTCCACCAGTTCGAGGCAAAAAGTTGTATTTACACAGCAACCACCACTGTTCACACGTTGATATTCCCTCAACGACTTTGGTGACTTTTAGCGGTGCTTGCCCGTATTCTGTTTTTGTGCAATTCTTCGTAAAATGGCATGCAACGCTCAATCGTTTGCATAACTACATTTGGTAACTTCTCTTCGCCTTTCTTTGAGGCATCGATCTTGGATTTGTTGGGATCCTGTTTCTGAAAGCCTGAGCTTTTCAGTGCGTTTTCATGCCACCCTGCCCACACATCCCAGTCTGGCACTGGTCCTGGCTCCCATTCCAGAATTTTCTTCTCAAACCTGGCGCCAATGCCTTCACAATATGCCTGCATTATGCCTTCAGGATCTTCCAACAAATCGTCTGCATCAACTATGACAGGGCACTTGTCTATGTGCTTGACAACAAATGTGTATAGCTCATACATTTCCCTGAAGCCACTTTCCTTCGGGTCAAAGTAGTCCCATCCCGTTAGCTGTTTGTTCACAGATGCAGCGTGCAGAGACGGTATTGTCTTCTTTGGGTCACGTATGAGGAATGTGTGCTGGAAGCTGCTCATTCCGTCGCCGAGTAAATCGTTGAAATGGTTATCAACAGCGTATGCCATATCTTTTGAGAAGACCAAGTCAATACCGTCGTATTCTTTGAGTAGGTTTTTGCCAATGGCCCTGTAATTGTGCACTTCAACAGGAGTCTGGTTCTCATACCGACTGCTTTGTCGCTGCGGCCCAAAATAGTAAGCCCACGAGTAAGGCTCGTGGAATATCTTGCTGTTCTCTAGCTCCATTACCGAGCGTTCGAATGCAGTTGAGACGCATCTCGGAGCAGTCCAGAGAAAAACTCTCTTTGTCATTGTAATTCGCCGTTGGTCTTCTCAGCACTTCATAAAACTCTTCTCAGATCTAGAAAAGACGCTTTATAATTTTATTCTGTCCTTGTTATGAAGTGTTTAATGCAATAAGCACACACCAGATTTAGTGAACCAAACTAGCTTCGTAGTTACGCTGGTTATGCATAATTTGAGTGCCATTGCCGCCAACAACAAACACAACCATAGAGATGAGATAAAAAGTCCTATCTCTATTAACTATGTTGAGACTTAAAGGTGCTGTTAAGCGGGAATAGGACTTAAATTTTCATTTTAAAAGCATTACAAAAAAACAGAGATGACCAGCCGAGAATTTATGGGACCTGAAGATGGAATTGAATTTTTAAAAAAGCTTTAATTTCGGTAACTTGGCAGTTCTACAGTTTTTGGATTGGTTATTATAACGATGAACGAATAGAGTCATGGAATCCAAATGAAAATTCGGGCTGCTTAATCTAAGAACTCAAGGACGTTGGACGGAAAAACCGTACGAATTTAGGGGGAACGATGAGAACAGAGCCATGCGGGGACCTATAGGTATAGGATATTGCTGTAAACTAAGAATAGGGCTGTCCTTTTGTTTTGTAACATCTTCGTCCATAGAAAGATGAAAATTGTTTACAGCTCAAATTAATATTTAGGAATGATCTTCCAAGGGTTATAGGGAACAAGGAAATCTTTATTTTTTAATTGGACACAGGAACATCTCATGTTTTAACGGAGATCAAGGCAACGTTTTGGCAAGATCTTGAGGGTTTTTTACAGAAAAATTATTGGAAACTGAAAGACTTTTTAAAGAAATATTTGAAAACGTGGGAACACAGACCCTCTTGAGGACCTCTTTAGAAAAAATTAGAAATTGATGTCGAACAAAAGCTAGCATTTGGCCTATTTTTTTATTCTTAAGTGATTAGTAGCGTACAATTAACAAGGAGCGGTCATGCAGGATCCCAGTAAAGTGATACAACACTCATAACATGAAACGTAGCATCAACAGCCAAATTGCAACTCAATCAAACTCAAACTGTGTCAAATGGTTCTGTGTGACCCAGTGGCGGGCTGGCTACCCTTTGACCCACAGGGAAAAGTAAGCAAAAGGGTGCCAATAGGTGTTAAAGTTGCTTATTTTTGGGGCTTGTAGAACGGGCCCGGAAAAATTTTGCCATAATTCATCCTTAAAATCCTTTGCGATTGAAAACACCCTAATTAGAATGTCGGAACGATTGGCATTGGCATGAAGAAGACTCATTGTCAAATTGACTGTATTTGAAACGTCTACACGGCTGGTCAAATTTGTAGGTATCTAGTGACGTATTGTCCTCAATTTTATGTACCAAATGATGATATGAAATGATAGATTTTGAAAGTTGGACTAAAAATCAAAGCCCGTTTTCAGTTAGCGAGACACTCCCTTCCAAGACTTTATAAAGAAAGCAGCTTCTCTGGCCTGGGAGACGAGATTTTTTTCGATTAAACTCGATCTCAAAATCTTTAAAAATTTGACGAAATATGACTTCGTTTTCATCAAACGGTAACATAAATTTTCTTGAAAGTTTTGCAGTATATCATTGAGAAATGTAAAGGGGTGCCTCAGCACCTGCTAGCCTAATGACTATGTTGCTCCTGCCTCCACGCCACAGTTACATATCATTTACAAAAGATATGATTCCAGTTCATCAGCGTGCGGAATTATGATCAGGTATTGAACATGTGCTTAAACTGAAGACTTGTCTGAAAGATATCTGATAACATATCTTGGACAATGGATTTTAAGAGATCTTGCTGCCATCCTTTTTGTGCAAATTGATGATTTTGCAGATTGATAGGCTCCCTCTCTATGAGAAACTGTGCGTAGAAATGGTAAAAGGATAAATAATTTCTTAAGAAAAGGCACAGTTCCTTGCCGGGATAAAAATTTGAGGAAAGATTGGAAAACGTTAATAGCTAGTTGTAGATTTGAAACCAGTTTTTTTCAAAACAGCAGGTTTAACTTTCCATTAAGTTTCCTAGAAGGTTCTTACATGAGGGTATCAATCCTCAACAAATTCTGTATAATTTTTTTTAAAAATTGGTCAGGATTTTTTATTTCAGTTAGTGATAATTCCTTTTGGTGCAAAACTCCTGGTTTTAACGTACAAAAACCAGGATGCCTATGAGTTGCTAGTTGAATTGCTAAACATAATAGCTTGCCACGGACAGGAAGTATTGTCCTTAGAGGAGATAGTTGATGGCTCAAAAAAAAAGGACTATTATTCAAGAGAGACAACACAAGGAATATGCACATATAACGGCAATATTTGAAAAATCCCCTTCTACCTAAACAACTATTTTAACAAACTTTAACAAATGGCCATTATAACCGTAATAACCATAACGTTTGTGTAAATCCCCCCTCCCCATCTCTGATTGCATAATATGTGAACGTTCCCATACCCAATAGCCAACACATCGATAACTAGTGAAAATCCCTACTACCCCCTCAATAGAAATCGAATTAATCCAAATATTGTGCACTTGCTTGAAAAAATTGCAAGCTAACCAAAATTACAAGACGTTTTATACTCTGAGGAGTTTCAGTCAAAAAAGCTTCTAGTATGTTTAAAATATTTTCTTTTTTGAAAGTCATTATCAAAGCAAAATATGTTCTTTACAAGGTTTTCAGAAAATCTTGCAGAATTTGCAGATTGGGAAACTTTGCATTCAATCTTAATATTGCTCAACTTAAAGGTAAAGCTAAACTTTTTATGCAAACGTACTTTGGGCAATTGATGTTTGTAATCAATTTTAGTTCTCTGCGAAGATTAGTTGCCTTTTGAAAATTTTCATGTTTTTGAAAAAAATAACTTGGGCCAGAGGGCGCACCGGGAAATTTCCCGGTGTCCCGGTGGGCCAGTCCGCTTCTGGCTGTGACCTGATCAGCAGTTGTTGGCTTTAATATCTGATACAAAGTATCAGAACGTATAGATAAATCAATATTCAATTTTGATTCGCTAAACTTATACACACTAACAGAGATAGTAGACTCAAAAACTCTTTTTTTGGTTGTTATTCTCGTCTGTGTTAGGGAGCATTTCCTTCGTTGACCCGGGTGAGTTTTAATAGGTGACTAATTTGGCTATGTAACAGTGAAGAAAATGGAATAAGATACATGGTCTTCGGTGATTTTTTTCTACTTGCTGTATTGATTTATAACGTGTCCCTGCTGTTGTCTAAAGACAAAGGATTATCAGTGCTCTGAAAAGTTATCTCTCAAAAATCAATCATTTTTCACTTTCACTGTTTCAGTCCGCATTATTACTATCACAGACACCAGTTTACATCAAGACAAGGATTATACCCTCCTATCTTTCCAAGATAAATTAATGGAATTTGTAGTTTCTATTGAGATTTTGCCGCACTTATTCTTTACGCGTAACAAGTCTTAGCAAAGCTCACAGTACCATTCTAAAGCGCATTCGAACCTTGCTGTTTACATTCAACCGCATCGTTTGTATTTCAACATTTTTTGCCAACGGTTAACAGCAATGTTTACGGAATTTCGGATAAATTCATGTTGTCATTTCGTTGTTAATAACATTCCTTGAGAAATGAATTGATTCCAACATTTTTTAACTTCATTGTTCCTTAATATTTTTCTAGTATGCTGAAAATAGAATCCAAAAGAAATCATGTCATTCAGGAGACGTAGAGTTCTTCATTGCGCTATAAGTAACAGTGCGCCTTTTAATGCCACCAACCTAGCGATAATTTGTTTCCAAACGACAATTAAAGCAAAGGCAGGACTTCTTTTAAGATGAATAATACAATCTGCTGTCCTTTGTTTCCCATTATCGTCTTGATGAAGAGCTTTGCTAATAGCTTGTCAATAACTTTTGCCTCGATTCACCTGTTCTCATTTGATTTATTGAATACTTCTGGTACAACATAGTGAAATTCCTTTAGCGAAAAAGTTTTAGAAAGTTCGTTTTTTAGTATTAGAACACAAAGGAAGAAGCCTCCCACGTTTTGCATCACGAAAAAAGCTCCTGTGTGCCGTCAAGAAGAAATGTTCTTCCTTTTTGCATTGCTTATGTTCTTAATCAATTTTTTGTCTTGCAGCTGCAGCTTTGAGTTTTGATGAAGTTTAAAGTCATTTTTGCTCCATCGTTAGTCATTTACCTTGACCTATCTCTGTAATGAAGATGATAGCGAAATCGCAGACAATTCTTAATCTTGATGTTTAATGACATCGTGATATTTTAGACGGAATGACTGGCAGTGTACAACAGCTCTGCATGTTAGTTGCTGGATTTCTACAATACCCTATACCTTTCAGAGCGCTAAGAAAACGTTTCTTTTTCTTTACCTATGTGGATGCTTCAAATTACCTCTAGTTCTGTTACCAAGGGAAGATATAACATAATTACAATGATCTTAAAGAACTGTAATTTGACTAGGTGCAATACTTATTTGTTTTATACTTGCCTTGATTTGACGTTGCCTTTTAGTTAGCTCCAGAACCAGTGAAGGAATGTGGTAAATGCAAACAGCAAAATTGCTATTACCTATTTATGCATTACTTACACCCACGCAGGCAAAGTAGATTAGATCTTTTGATGGCGAAATTCATTAATCTTGCATATTATAAGCAAAGCTGGGAACAGATGTGTCTCTCTTTACCTGTTTTCATTATTCATGCGTTTTGAAAAGGTGTTGATCTTTAATGACCAGTTTTTGACAACATTGGATTTCAACAAGCTAAGGAATAACTAATTTGAAAATCATAATTTGCAGCAGATGTGCAAAGCAATGAATGAGTTCGGAAACAGCCTGGGTTTAAGCGTACATGTGGGTGCCTTTCTTCAGCATAACTCAATACGTTTTTCCCTTCTAGATTGAAATAATGCTTATCGCTTTGACATTGGCTACAAGCGTATTGAATCTCTGAATTAAGAAAATGAACTTCAAAGATTTAACAAGCCTGAAGTTAATCTTCTCAGTGTTATAAACATAAAAAAAACCAAAATTAGGAGGTATCCGAGATGCCTCTGTAAATATTTTCAAGCAAGCAAAGCAAAAGACTATTTAGCCAGCATACCTGAAGGAGCTGAATTACCAATATTAAGTCGAAGGGTAATTGTGGTATCATTTGACGTCAATTTTGTTCCATAACTCATCAGAATCATTTCAGAAACAAAGCTTCGAAAATAGCATATTTAAAAAAGATTTTGTTGACAGTTTGCCTGCCCATGAGTGTATTAGAACAGAAGAAGTTTCACAAGCTATGATTTTATTGAAGGCAAGCTTCATTGTGATCTTCGAACTTTGTACTTGTTGGCTTTCTTTCTTGTCTATTGTGTTTTGGGTAAACCCTACAAACCTGGTTTCGAGGAAAGTTTTGGATTTATATAAGGTAGGGTTTGTCGACAACAGGTTACATAATACAACAAGTTATCTTTTTCTTTCAATTATGAAAAATCAAGCAACAATAATTCCTTCATCATCGTCCGCCTTCTCCGCCTACGGCAGATTGCGCATCAACATGTGACAATTGTCCCCATAAAGCGTTGCAAATTATGTCATCTGCATGATAATGGCAAGGCTATACCTGAAATTTATCGAGGTTGAAAATTCAGGTATTAAAGATCAATGTAATGAAAGAAAGTAAATCTATGTGGAAATATTGGTCTGTTAGAGCGTTAATTCTGCACTAAAACAGAAAAATATCAGAAGTTTTGTTGTGTTCCCTAGTTGCCAATTCAGATTTGGAAGAAGACCAGAAAATTTCTGGAACATTAATAATAGGAAGAAATTCGTTTGCACATATTCGGTCCCTTTAGTAAATTTTCTGCACTAAAAGAAAAAAAAGTCATTACTTTGCGGTAGGTTGACATCAACAATGCAACTTGAACTTTATTCTTCCTACTTTCCCAGTTTCTAATCAACCCTTGAGGCAAATCAGTGGCGGAGTCAGATCAGATAAACTTAAAATGTGCACGCAAAATTAAACCAATGGTAATCTTAAGATTTGAAACGATTGACTCTGCTTTAACAGGACTAATTTAAAATGGACTTTAATTATAAAGGAGACGTTGAATTCTTCAGAAAGCTACCGACAAACGATTTTCAAAATCCATAGGTATTTGAAAACATGTGTGATAACATTTTATAATGTAGACATGGTAAGACTGTCATTTGTCAATCGGATTATTACTAAAGAGTAGCGTTGAATCTTCTCAGAAGAAAAAATCTATGACGTAATAACAACATCGCTGCTTTGTGGCAAATAAACATCAAAAAACAGTTTGAAATTCAGTACCTATCTCGGATTATTGTCAATCCGAAAACAGAAATATTTTATGTAATCGCCCCTCTTGTTTTCTTTTTCATAAATTATTCAGACTTTTAAAAGCTCTTTTAATCGTAAAATTTTCATCTAAATCATTGTTTATAAGAATATTGTAAACTTTCAAAACAATTAATTTTGTAAGAACACTGCTGAAATTTTTTCTTATGGCATAAAAGAATTGGAAGGAAAGGCACCTTCATATTGAAGATGAAAACAGAGATACATAAGAAGAGCATCGAGAATGCTTAAAACGCACATTTTAAATTGCTATAAAACTTATTTTGTTATTTCTTAATTGCCAATAGTTTCGGCTTAAGAGGAAGAAATGAGTGAAGATTTGAAGACTTTGATTATAAGATTCGCAGCTGTTTTGTAATCGTCCGTAAAACTGTTGATAAATGTGAGCTGTTTGTCGCTGGTTTTACCTTTCGCAACGTTTCTACTAGATTGCTATATCAAACCGACTTCCAGGATGACACGTGTATCTTGAGAAGTTTACAATAAATAAAACAGGCCTTGAACACGTCTATTTAATGGTTTACCGCATGCCTGCTATTTATCTTTCTCTACACTGCCAACTCTACAATGGTTTACCTGCAGCAACTCCATTCTACTCCATCCAAAGCAGTCTATTGTATGCCTGCTTGTGCAACAAAGCATATGTCTAACATCAAATTGCTCTCTAGGGGCCACTATACTTTAGAAAGTTGCTTTTGATTAAAATAGACCTCTTCTTTCTGTTTTCTAACAATGACATACAAGTTTTCAAATTCTTATAAAAGTATTGAGTTGATTAAAAGCTAAATTACTAGCAATCTATATAAAAGTGTCATTAAAGCTGAAAGAGTTTCAATAATTGGTTAAAGACAGCCCTTTCAAGCAAAAGACTTTATAGATGTAGACAAAACAATTGTTTTGAACTTCCAAAACAAAGAAGAGAGTCAAACCAACTAGCGGTAATTTAGATTGGCACTGACAATACAAAAATTATGCAGATAATATTGAGCAAGCTGCGTATTAAATGAAGTCATTAAATACATAATCAAGTCCCTTTCTCATTTATACTATTATACAGCGTTAGATACAAAAATTTTCTTGTTACATAATATCTATAAGCATCATCGTTCAGAAACCTACAATTTTTTAATATTCTGCAACAACTTTTGTAGATGATTCTACGGCCTAAACAAGTTTCATATTCAAAATGTTAGCCTGATTTTTTTTCAGTCATACAATGAGCCTGCAAATATCACTTGGTTTTTAGATAAATATTTTTTCATAACGTTGAAATAGACGCTCACCTGCGCACAACATCTTCAATATTATAGTACGAAGAACAAGCATATTAATTGTTTTTCCTGCCCTCTGATCTTCAATTTGACCTTGTCAATTACTCTTACCGGATGAGATGAAGAAGCTGAGTCACCAAAATTCACAATAAAACTGCGAATATATCGAAAAGGTGATTCCAGAAGTGCGAATAACAGTAGAGAAGAGAAAAGTTATTACCATGTGGCCAACGCATAGAAACGACTGAATCTTCATGAAATTAATCATGGTGTCGTATCTACTACAATAATGTTATTGAAATGTCGTATTTCAGCGAACGAAAAAACTCTAGATAATCGTAACATGCAAAGTTCTGAGAACTTACTGAATGAAATTTGTGAAGATTTTCAATGCCAGTACTACAGTTTAATTTACTAGTCCTTCAACAAGATGAATGGATAGGATACTTGCTGATACTGTAATCTTGTGAAAAATCACCATTCTTACCAGAATTTATCACCAGAAATTATCACCACAAAATAATCAGATATTTTAGCAGCCATGTGATAAAGTCGGACAAATTTTTTTCAGCTTTAAAATGTCATTCATAAAAGTCCAGGAGTATTTAAATGCCTTTTAGGCCAAAACAACTAACAAAACATCTAAATATTTATCAGCAAAATCTGTATTATTTATTTGTATTATTTAACCAAATCTAAAAAATTTGTATTATTTAGCCAACTTCGTGTTTGGATTTTGACTGTCAAAACGGCTAAATGGCAGCCCTGCCTTTGTTAACTAAGCTTAAAGAGTGAAACAAATTCGCACAAGAAACAGCAAATCTTTTGACATTTATGTTCTGAAATAAAAACATAATTGCATTGTACTTGAAGCGGCCATTGTATTTTCGTTCAACCCTCTATTAGCAACTTATAAGCCAGATAGGCAATAGTGTGAATCACGTGCATAGAATACTGAAAGCGTGTGATTTACAAAGCAAATCTTATTTTATTTATGACAAAGACTGAGCAAGTGCGCTTTACTCAGAGTATGTACATGCACAAGTTTAAAAATCCATCGAAATCTCTCAATATAATTTATGGAAACAGACACACAATGAACTGACTTTCTTTCAGGACCCTTGTTGTCATTTCTAATTTTTTCCGCTATGTTTTCGTGAAAGAGCGTTAACAAAACTGCAAAGATTTGGATTTTGCATTGCGCTTTTTAACCATAATTTAGAATCAGTCTTTTCACTCTAAAATTATAACTGCTTCCCTAGACATCCAAATCATCAAATTCAAATTCTGAGTTGCTATTTAATACTTGTTAGCAAACTTTACGTTAGTTTTTTTAACTTATCAGTCTCTATCTATTAGACAAAAGTGCCTTCTTGGCCAAATTGAGCTCTTATTTGCCTTGAGGAAAAATAACTGAATAATATTGTAATTATAGTAGCAAAATGGATATTATCACTGAAAATAAACTTAAATTGCCTCGAATTGTAACGGACAGCCGTCAATTTGAAAATGCAACTGCCCCGGGCTTCAAATGTTTCGTATCTTCAAATTTCTACAATGTTAACCAATGTATCTTTTTATGGTTTTAAATACGAAATCTTTGCATAATTAAAACAGCAGCAAGTAACAACAGTTTAGCTCTTTGAACAAGTTTGTATTATATACTCAAAGAACAGGATAAATAGGAAAGAAAAGACCAACTTCTTCTACAAGCTTTAACAGAATTATAGTAAAAGACAACCGTCTTATTTACAAAGAAATATTTACATTGACTTAACAATATAGTTGACCATTTTCGCCATCAAACTAACTGTCCAATATCTTGAAGAAGTACTCAACCTAAAAAAAATTATACGCATCATTAGTTTTGACATATTTACGTGAATAGAAAAAAAATTATCAAAATTGTAATAGCAAGTGATTGTATCATGCAGGCAACAAAATTGTTAAAATGAACAACCGCGCTTTAAAGATGCTACAAAATGTTTCCAGAGAAATGGAGACAGCAGGGTGTTTTAAGAAAAATTTAGAGCTGCACATTTCTCTCTGCGGAGCGATGCGTTTAAATAATGAATATGGAACTGTGTGTAAATAATGAATATGCTACGAAATTATAGAAGAAAACCAAATGTTTGAAAATATTTTGAGTTCTTTGTTATATATAATCACAAGAAAACCAAACTCAACCAAATAGAATTTTAAGAAACGAAATTATGTTTGTAGAACGACATTTAAAAGCGTTGTAATATATAGTGTCTACAAAACTTCAATATCGTCTTTATTTTTCGAGCTATGCCAATTAGACGGACGATATTAATGACGATAAGGCAAGGTATAAATAGCAGTTGAACAACAACTTTAGAAGTAAATGTATTGCCTCCAATTAATTTTTTGCCCATTTCATTTGGCCACACAACTGTAAAATTTAAATTCGACATGATTTATTTGGCTCTTATTTTTTCAATATTCTTCGATTTAAGAGCTTAACAAGGCTCCTACTTTGACGCTGTCAATTTCGGGTCTCGTGAATGTGACTCAAAAAACGAAATAACGACTATTTCCATAAACATAAAATTTCTTCACCATCGAATGTATTTCTATATCTTTAATTTTATATCCCGAAAGGTGTTTGTTTAATTTTAGCGCCATCTTCACAAGTTTCTTATGTTTCATCATTTAACCTTTGCTTGTTTGTGTCTACAACAATTTCCTGAATTTTTTGTTTATTAAAGGAAAATTTTAGAACTGTACAGATTTTTCTTTAGAACTGCACATTTTGTGTTGAACTGCACATTAAAAAACCCTGGCAGACAGTGTGGCAGGTAAAAGGCATTTATCTGTTCCAGTGTACATTTCGGTGGTTTGTGTAATGCTTCTATTAACAAACATGCATGGCATCCTCATGAAATCCTGAATTCAAGCATCTACTCTTACGAAAAGTGTAGTAAGAGCACACTAGAAACAATGCATACCTCAAGGGGTCCGTCATCTGGCAAATCTGTGCAGTGGATGGCATTCTTTATCTTATCCATACCAAAACGGGCTCTCAGAGTTCTTGGTCTTAGGTGCCTCGCTATTTCCTGCAAGAAAATGGAATCAAAGTTTTACAGTTTATATCGGCATTCGACTAAAAACGTGCCTTGACTGTATTTTTACTGTCTTTCAACTCTTTTAAGGGCTTCCATAGAGGTTTTGTAGAACACTGCAAGGATTAAAATATCTTTGACTTAGCAACTGATAATATCTTATTACAAAAGCCAAATTACCTAGTATGTTGGCTCTGGATTTAAAAGGCCTCCTAACTTCTATTTTCTTGCCATGCAAATGTAAAAGGTAACATAATGCCCTTCTTGAAACATTGCTCGAGACTATAGAGCTTTCAAGGTCAGAATCTCAAATCCTCAGACCTAGAATGCCCTAGAAATTTCATGGTCCCCGAGTAGGCAGTCGAAGATCTCTGGTAGATTGCGTAATAAAATAAAGCTAGAAAATTTCAATTTTATCATAAAGATATTTTGTATCAAAATCTAATGCTCTAAGCTAAGAAAATGTATACTGTGCAGTTAACATGAACATTGATACTAACTTTATAACGGTATTAATGTATCCTCGCACTTTGAAAAAAGGAGTTACAAGTGTTGTGAACATACCGGATCAGCTGGTCCTACAAATTCTCTGAACTCCTGCGGCTGATCTGGGTAGGAGATCTCCATAACAATGCAGGAGCCACTGCAAAGCTCACTCACCATTTCCTAGAAGAGAACGCCGGGCAAATGCTCATAAATATTCTAATGAAGTTATGCAAAGATTGAGATGGTTTTTGAACGTCAGGTGTTTGAACCAACAGGAATGATATGAACAAAATAGGCCACGTAGAGAGCTGTTGTTTAGGTTCTATGGACCATATGGTACATTCGTGATAAAATTTGGCCAAAAGCATGAACCAAAAATTTTGTGGCGTTTAATTTACATTGAAATACTACAGAGAAATTGCCAGGCTTTACTTAGGGAAGAGAACAAACTTCAAGGCACATACACTGTATTCACCGACAACTCCTTTGTAAATTTCCAAAAACTCCTCTGCATTTGCCTTCTCCAAATGACACATCTTCAATGCGGTTATCTTGAATTCTGAATTCATTATAGTTGTGATGATTTTGCCAGCAAGTTGTTCTTTTATAGCATGCGGCTTGATGATACAAAGAGTAGTATCACCAAATATGGCAGTATTTCTTCCTTTTTTGAACTCAAAGAAGAAGTTCGACTCCTAAAAGAGTACAAGAATTCGAAACGATCACTTGATGGATTTCGGCATAGGGAAGAAATAGGAATTTGAGCTGCATTCCCACGTGGAAATGTACAGTAAGTACTTTTGTACATACTGTCAGCTCTAAAAATTTCAATGATTTTCGACAACGTTTCAATCTTCCCTGGAACATAATGCTGTAAAGGATATCACTCTTGAAGGGATTTTAAAAAAGCTATGGCCTGAAAATCTATGCTTTTTACCTTATATCATAAATCATCTAAACGCGCAAGTAAGTAAAAAATAAAATGCTCCAAGATTTTGCTTAAGGATGATTACCCTTTCGGCAGAAGCACCAGAATCTGAACCATGACAGGCGTTTCTTGTACCATCTGTAACACAAATTTAAAGAATGAAGAATTGTTGATAAGGTAGATTTTTGAAAAGACAGCGACAAACAAACAACCTTAATTAACAGTGTTGCGTAATGCCTCAGTGATAGGGATGAAGATAGTAACATGCTAATGACGCAACGTTCTCTTGCTCTAAAAGAAAATGGTTCTGAAATGTAGCTTGTCGCGTCTTTTTCACTGCCATGTTATTTTGAATCAATGAGTTTGCGGAAAATAACTGAGCTAGATAGACAACCTCAAGTTAACCAAAAGCTTAAAGTTGTTTATATTTTGTATATGAAACTCTCAAGACAACGATACACACGAAACGACTGAAGATACACAAAATATGTCCTATGGTGCTAAAGAGAACAAACAATTTATATCAAAATCTGGTCTCACCAGATCCAAAGATGGCGCGAATGGACCCAGGTGCTTCCTCTCTTGCTTTTAGTGTATTTGTTGGCCCTTTAAAGTAAATCAACAAAATATAATAGTTCTTTATAATTTAAAAATATTTTCGACTTTAATGTAGTTTTCTTACGATAATGAGAAGAATGTGAGCTGCGAATTTTGTCAGCCATTGAAATACAATATGCCTACGACTACCAAATTAATAAAAGCTTTCGAATTCATAAAAGAACCAACTAACCAAGCAAAGATCTCCACTTTTTAATAGCATCATGCGCCATCAATTCCATAGCAACAGCTGGCCCACTGGTCATAAAATCTACCAAGCCCCTGCCAAAGACAATTTGCTGGGTTAAATATAAAGCAATTAAAAAGCGGATAGAAGAAAGGATAAAAATATTACAAAGCAACAAATATGCTGTGCAGCTTGAATTTATAAAATCCAAAATAAATACCTAAACATTAAAAATTTAAAGCAATATCAAGATAAGTGCTTGACTCTGATTGCTTTATACCACAGTACAATCTCAATTGACAGAGGCAGAAGACCAATTCATGAGACCCCCTGCAAATAGTTGAATACAGGACACACTTAAATAGTGATATAATGCTTACTCAAAAAATGGTTTTCCTTCATGTTCTGCATAAAATTCCATTGCTTCTCTCCTAGAGCAAAAATAATAAATATAAGAAATTTAACAAAAATTCAAATTGTTTATATCTGTAGGCTATTTTCCCCTTTTTTTAGAAATAAAGATATTCATCTTCTCTCTGAAACCATGCCTACATAATATCGTTGTGAAACCATGTCTACATAACATCTAAGAGAATATACTGGAAAATGCCACTGTGCTAAATTGAGCCACAAACAAGGTCAAAGACTTCCAAACCCTCTAGGAAGGAAGATTTTGAACTATGGAATTCACAAATTAGGCTTGTTTTAGCAAAAATACGATAAAGGCATTAACAAGGATAACTACTAAAGTACAACCAAAGCATAAGACAAATTGCTAGACATTGGCAGAAAAAAATTCAAAACACTAATGTTAAAAACCTTGAGAGCTGAACCATCTTTGCTTGACAAATAACAAACTCTTCACTTTGTATGATGTTGATGATTTCACCTGGATAAAACACATCCTTTCAGATTTAAGAAAAAATTTGCATGATAAAATAGATCTGATAGACATCATCAAATGATGGTAAATTTCTAAAAGGTACAGAAAATTTTTTCTGTAAGTTTAAAAATATCTACAAAAAGTCGTTTTATAGCTCTAAAGCCATACATACCATAGAAAGTTAAAAATCACATTATATACATTATAATTAAACATTAAATATATAAAGTAAAATATAAATCAATATAAATCAAATATAAATTAATTTTGGCTTCCATGTTAGTCAATTCAAGACAAACTAATACTAAGCAGCAACAACTATTTTTCCACTTTCTTGTGCTAGCAAGTAAAAATAATTGACCTTCAGGATTATATCTAGTTTATAACTTCAAAAGGCATGTAAGGAAATTTATATTTAATTCAGGAATATTTAAAGAGCCTGTTATTTCTTAAATACTGTAAATCCTCGAATTGCCCCCTTGAAAAAGCCCCTTCTCGAATAAGCCCTCACCTTAGAACTACAAATTTTCAATAAGCCACTTTAAATCCACGAATTGGCCCCCTCTATTTGTTGATTGTTGCCTTCTGAGGTTGCCTTAAATGTTTTACTTAATTACCAAAAAAATTCAAACTTTTGATGATTATTAATCAAATGTTAAAGGTAATGTGTCCATATAAAAAACTGCGTATACCAAACTTGTCAAGCAACATCAAAATAATGGCATGTGATTGGTCAGTATTCTTGCAATGCAAAACTGTTCACATGAAAAGCTAACCTGGTAGCAGGGTAGATAAACAGATCGACTGTAATGGCTAGGGGGTGATGACATTAAAAATCACATGTTTCTGAAAACCCCTGCAGAGTTGCTTGCTTTAGCTGGACACTCTTTTATAATGTCTTCTTGATGTCTACTATAATTTGATAAGCCTCCCCCTCGAATAACCCCTCATAAAAAACCAAAAGAAATAGCCCCCATGGGACTAATTTGAGGATTTATGGTATATTAAGTATAAGTATGATACAAATAAATGTATATAGCATAACATATTTAGTATTGATAAATATATCAGATATATTAAGCTTGCAGGCAAAAGAAAACCTCAGATTTGAAAACAAGTTTTGCACTTTCTATGAAAATATTTGATTTTTGATAGCATACCCATTCTTGCAAAGGCATCGGGTTTGATGATTGCCAAAGTCCTTCAATCAAAAAACAACAAAGTGATGTATATGTGAGTGATAAAGAAACACTTAGCTGGAAAATTACAAAAACAAACATATCAACTTTGGCTTAACAAACACATATCAACTTAAAAAGCTTTTGTTTGAATAAAATATACAAAGCAACATTATGTGATGACATTTCTTCAAGTATGTAATATATTTGAGTGTTGCAAGGATACAAGCTTTAGCAAAACCTTTGAAATCAATTGCTGTTTTAAAACTTTTTATTAGAACAAAGAATTACGGGCCTTTTTGACAGATCCAGAAAGCACCGCTTAAATTTCACAGTGACTTAAAATTTTGGTGCAAGTTGATTTGAACATGTTGATAATGTCCTCCAAATAGTTTCAGTAAATTTACAATGCAAGTCAATTTATAGGAGTTTATAATGCTATTTCAAATAATTTCAGTAAATTTAGAATGACATACTTTGAATGAACAGTGGCAAGTTTATTTTTTGTGTACTGATCACCATATTCAACCAATGAAAGCTGCAAATATAGAATATACAAGAAAAACTTTAAAAAGAAATGTTCAATATGTAGCTTCTACCATTTATAAGAACTAGAATAAAATTATTTTAATTGGTAACAGTGTCAAAGGTGTGATTTATGCACATGGAAAAATAAATATGCTAAGAAACTGAGGGAAATCAAGGTCACATTTTGAATGAAAGATATGTTAGAAGACATTTCTTGATTAAAGAGACATGAAGTAAAGTAACAGTTTGATAACTTCATTGAATCAAAAATGAGACATGAAGTGAACAGTTTGATATAGCCATAGCTAGGTAACTAGATTTTACAATTTCTACCTTTGTTATCAATTAGGTCACTCCTGACTAAGGATAAAAAATAAACCATAGAAAGCACTAACATCCAGCAGCAATTAAAATAATTAAAATTGCTTTATCAATTCATCTTACTGAACAACTAACCTGTCTTGAGTGTACATTGACTATGGATCCAATATACAAGTCCTTGCTTGCAATAGACTCATACTTTGATCTCTTCAGAAAGACTCTTCTATTCTTTATGTCATACTGAAAAATATTACAAAATATGTTAGCTGCATGTGGTTCTGTATCCAATCATCTAACTGAGCAAACAATTTCAGCACTGAAATGAAATAGACTGCTAAAAACATGATGTTATGAACATTTGATAACAAGTAAATGCTCAAAACAGTTGTGTTTTCAACAGACTATTTCATTTTTTACTTAATTTATTTACTCTTTTTAATTGTTGTTATTGAAAAATATTTTAGTATATTTTAGAACATCAAGACATAACAAAACTATTGAAACAGTAAACAGGTCTTTAAGGCAATACTTAAAAGTGATCTTTTGCCCTTGATTTAGGAAGCTAATACAGGTTTTAAGCACCAAAGCCTCAACCATGTTGTCAATTTTGGCATACAGATTTGGTGATTTTGCAGCAGATTGCAGTCTCTGCAATTTATACTGCTTGCACCTTTCAACAGAAAGAAGTTTGCTGTTTCGATGGTGTGGCTACAGTCCAGTAGGTAGAGATGCACACACAATGTTGATTTAGTGTTTCATGTCAAAATTTCAATGTTATACATCAAATCTACTATTGGGCTGTTACTGTAAAATTCTGGTTGGTAAACCAAAATGCAGAATGATTGGTAAAGGTAGAGCTGCCAAAATTTGTCTATTTTGCATGAATCTAAAATATTAAAGAGAGGAGAAACAAAATAAAGAACAATACAAACATTGAGCTTAAAGAAAATCAGGTAGAGCAAAAGACCTAATACATTTAGGAACATTATACTTTACAATTATGAAATGGGGATTTTGCATGCAGAAAACTTAGCTCAAATAACTGTGTATATACTGGATCTCATAAAAACTCCAATACTCTCATACTAAACATTGCTATTATTGATTCATGAACAAACATTCTTAGATAGGAGTTATTTTTGTGAAACTGCTTCAAAAATTTTTTTAAGAATTGCAATAAGTTGCTCCTTCAAAAAATATATTTATGACCAAGTTTGCATTTAGTGCATAGAACAGGATGGTGTCAAGTTTAAAGCTTAATGCGATCATCGGGCAACATTATGTACAACTCTGCCTTTACAGCATCAAGTACTTCATGAAAGACCAGTAAACAGTAATTGTCATTATGAACCAGACTTTATAAAAATTGGCTTGTTTCTCTGAGTCGGCTTAATTCTAACATAGAACTAAATTACTTGCCTGAGGATGAATAATCATTTTAAACAGATAATTCTGAAAAACCTCAAAATTTGAAATAAAAATTGCTATCACATAACAGCTTGTCGTTGCTTCAAAGTTAACATTTAGAGATGATATTTTTGGCATCAAACTGCTGCGTTTTTCCTAATATTTTTACTTATAACTTTAACACAATGTCCTACCATTTCCAGTGTCTGGTCTTTTGGGTAGAAGAGCAACTGGTATCTTCGAACAAGTGCCGCATTTGGATCATACCACTCAGCAATGAAGGCATATCTTTCATCATAGTTAGCCTGTAGGAAAATAACACTTACTTAATTTTGCTTGATAAGTTACGTTGCTTAACTTTGTACTAAACAAGCAAAAATAAGTTTAAGAGCTGACAGAAAAAGATGTTTAAATTCTTTAAAAATATGTATTGTTTTTTGCATACCATTGTGAGACTTCTTCGTCAATTCAATAAAATAACATCACTGAAGTACAAAACTAAAGCATCAAGTGGCAATCTTATTGCCTCTTTTCCAGAACTGCTTGCATAAAATGCGGACTCAAATTTCTGTTTGACAAGGAATATATCGGAGGCCCCAAATTCGATCCGTAATTTACATACGTACCGTAGCTACAACATATTGCTGCTGTTGCTAAGTCTGGCGCTCCTTCCCATCGCAGCGCAGGGCTCGTTCCTCTGAAAAGTTGTTCGATTCAAAGTGATCTCGATCATTGATATAATCAAAGGACTGATTACTTTGGAAGAATATATTGAAAATAGTTTTTCAGGCTTTTTTTAAGAAATTACGCCCATTTTTATAGGAAAACAAAGGTCGACGTTTTGAATTCTTTATGATTGTCTAGTAGTTAGTTCTTAAAAAATATGTACGTTGCGTGTGGTACTTCATCCAAAATAACGATAATAGGTATAGGAAAGAAATAAATTGAGTACCAAAATGAAAATAAAAATAAAATGATTTGATTGCTAAAATGACTGTTTAACAATTAAATTATTTTATTTTCATTCTGGTTCTCAATTTATTTGCTTACTATACTATACAGTATTGTAGTTAGTTCTTATACCGTAGTACGAACCAAAGGAAAAGTCGTTTCTCGATAAGTACCACAACCGGGACCACAACCAACAAATTTTTTGCCTGTTTCAATTTTCACTTTAGACGCGGTATTATAGATTTATTACCGAAGATATTAGTGTTAAATTTAGTAAGTTGCTCACAAAAAATTAGTGTATCTCAATCCTAGAATATTTCAGGTCATTTAATTTATGTTGCACCTAAATGTGTCAAAAGTACAGTTTTTGTTTTAAAGGACCCAGACATGTAACGCATATAGGGCTCATTAAAAAATTGTGCCTGCGAGCGGAAAGCCGAGTAAAAAATGTGCCTGCAAATAAAATAGGGTGTAGCTTCAGATACTGACAAATATCGGTCAGATACAGATAAATTTTGAATCTGATTTCCTGGTTGCACTTAGTGTTATAGCAACTTATTAACGTATATCAAAACCATATCAGTATTATCATGAGCTTAAACTGCATGTAAAACTTAGCAGATGGCATGGCAATTGCTGAAAGTGATATAAAATAATGTGTACAAAAGAAAACAATAAGTAATGTGTTTCATCAAATAAAGACATCTTCAGTAAAAAGACTCTCCAATATTTTAAATGTTTCACTTTAAATTAAGCTGTTTATTGGTTCAATTTAAAGCTTTTTTCAAGGTTGGTGACTACATGATTATATCTTCGTTTCATTAAAAAGAGTTCTAAGATTTGTCTCTTTAAATAAAGTTAAACAATCATGCCATTGATCAGTTTTTTTCTATGTAACTTCAACTACTATTTTATTCCGTTTGATGTCAGTATAAAGCGATAATCATGACATAAATGGCAGTTTTGGTTGTGCATTTATCTTACGACTGATGACTTTTGGTGTAATAGAATCTTTTACACTTTCTGATCGTCGTACAAAGTGCCAAGAAGGGCAAAGAAGGGAATAATTTGCAAACCTTGTTTCCTAAAAGGCACTGGGCATTTTGAAGTTGATGTCAACTTCTCCTTCCTCTTTCATTTGCTTGGCCACATCAAAAATTCTCAAATTCTTTGCCAAAATTGAATACCTTAAAAATTTGACAGATGGTTCTTGTGCAAGAAACCAACCAAGCATACTGTGGATCTTTTCGTATGCGGGTGTCTTGCAGTCCGGCTTTTATGGAGAGGATCCCAACATGGTGCTTCTTCTTGTCCACGCTGAGCCCAAAATAGAAATCTAGTCGATCGGGAACGCCAAGAGAGAAATACGCACCATCAAATGACCTTCCAAGATACTGTGGCTGTGCGATATCATATTCTTGCAGGCATTCTGTAATGCTTTCAGTAACCCCTTCACCGTTATGACGTTTGACCCTGTCTGTTCTAAGGGGGAGGCAAGAAATTACTTCAAGCGATTTTTAACTTCGTTTGACATAAACGGCAAAACTTTTGCAAGAAAGTTATTTGAATGGTTAATGGCCCCAATATCAGACTGATTCGCAAAATGGAGGTATACGAGTGGCTTAAAATCTATATCAGGTTCCCCTAGTTTGAAAAGGTAGTAGCATATCTGGCCAATTTTTTCCCCACTGAGCGCTCCCTTTTGTCATATTTCTCAACTTCTTCATCAGCAGTTTTGCTTGTATTGACTTTCTTGACGTGATTAGCAAATTTCAGATGTGAGCTTAGATGTGTTTTCAAATTTCGAAATTTTTTTGACATTACACCTTCAGATATTATCGGAGTTTCAAGACTTTCGTAGCTGAATGTAGCAAATTTACTTCGAATCGGCTGCTGCGGTAGGTGCTGTTCAGGTGGAGAGCACACAGAGCAAATAACCAACTTCTTTTCTTATTCATAGCGAAATTCATTAAATTTTGTAAGAATTTCAGCTAATGAACGACAACTGCCCATTGCAAAGCTCTCAGGTAGCAGATGATCAACTATTTGAGTGACGGCTATTGTTAGCTTTTCTTTCTCCTTAGTTTTATCGCTTATCGTTTCATGAATTTCGTCGAATTTGGAAGACATGTTCCCAAGCTTTCAGTTTAACTGCATAAGCAAGTCCGAATACACACCCTCATTGCCTTCCTTCTGTGTGGGTTGATGAACCCAACCATTCACCCTTTTTGTTTGAATCATCTGTCAGTGTAGAATACTGTTAGCAAGAAACCAAATGTGAATCTGAAGTAACGGCACACTTATAAAGCATCTGTTTCGTCTAAGGCTCGTTTTGCAACCGGTTCTAAATCGGTGTCTGAACGATCTAGTCTGTCCCGCTTTCACTCCAAAAATTGAAAAAATAGAGGCTTGTTTGTGTTGTCGCAAATCGTCGGAATTTTATTCTGAGTGAATTCTTTGATGGTGTACCTTGTAATTTTGCTCCAAAACGTCATACATACATACTCTGCATTTTACTTTATTTTTATCACTTATAAATCATCTTATAAATCACACTTATAAATCACAGCGGCACACTTATAAATCATCTGTTTCATCTAAGGCTCATTTTGCAACCGGTTCTAAATCAGTGACGGTGTCTGGGCGATCTATTCTTTCCCGCTTTCACTCCAAAAATTGAAAAAATAGAGGCTTGTTTGTGTTGTCGCGAATCGCCAGAATTTTCTTCTGGGTGAATTCTTTGAAGGTGTACCTTGTAATTTTGCTCCAAAAGTTCAGACATACATACTCTGCATTTCACTTTATTTTTCTTACTTGCACTAACGCGATAGTTCCCAGACGCCATGCTCGACGACATTAGCTTTAAGGAGCCTGCTTTTGCCAGCTTATTCTACACGATTGAGTTTTTCAAGTCATTACAGTTTGCTCAGAGAAAAACGATTGAACAGTTAGTTGAAAGTGATCTGATTCATCAAGAGGAAATAGGGAGAAAAAGATAAACAGCTAACTTGATTTTGGCAATTGAGTGTCAAACTGGCGCCATAGAAGCAATAATAAAGAAAAATAAAAATCGATGCAGAAAAGTGTCTGCAGAAATCTGTCCCTGCGAGGGCCGTTCACGCACTTGAGCAGACGCATAACTAGCTATGAGAGTCTTTTCATGTCATAAAACTTGCAAACCAACTAAAGGTTTCAGAAACTTATGTAAGATAGGATTGTTGCGAATTTCCTGAATATAACTGCTAAGTATGCAGAATGGTTGTACTCTTACGTGACAAAGTATTATGACGATCTCCTCATAGCAAAATCTTGCTAACCCTAGGCTCAAAGAACATCATAGAAAATCAGTGAAGCATAACGAGGTTGTTGGCTGAGATTTTTTATTGCAATTTGAACTTATTGTAAAAATAAAAATGAATTCAACATATTATAGAAATATAAACTTTTTTAGACAGGTACAACTTGTTTTATTGTATATTTTGTCAGATAACCTTCAGGATTTTAGACAGCTGCAGTTTGCATTGAAACTGACTGAATTAACTTAAGCAGTATATTCAACGTTGATCTTTCTGTGCAATATCACATTTGTATACTACAAAAAGCGTACAAAATAAATTTTTCATTCCAGTTCCACCAAATTGGTTAAGAAAATGCATGTGTCTACTTATTTTGCCTCGTATCTTGTGTTTTAAAAAATTATTTGGTTTCAACAGCTTAGCAGTGATTTCAGAAGAGACATGTAAGATACGTTTTACAAATTCCATATAAAATTTCAAAATGCTCAACATACGTATCGACATCTCATTTCAAATGCAAATTAATTATAAAATATACGCTTAGTTACAAAATACATTGAATAATTTGATATTTAATTCTATGAATTACATTCAGTACTTATATTATTATATTCTATTGAAAAATTTCGAAGGTACTTTGCCAGTTTTACGCTAAATCTAAAGTATAGGAGTAAAGAGGTTTTGAGACAGAGGGACAGGGCAAGCACAGAGGGATAGATTTCCCAACATTTTTATAGATTATACAGAGCTTCAGTATTAGACATGTTTTGAAAGGATCAAACGTAATAATTGTTAACCATTTTGCTTGAAAATTATTTCTTTTGTTGGACGACGACGTAACTGTCCCAGGGGAATCAGCTTGATAACCAGCCAATTTTCACATATATAATGGGCTGGTTATCAGGCTATAGAAAAATGCTGTTGTGACAAAACAAACCTTCCCCAAGTAATTGCTGCTGCAACGATACAACAGTAAAAAGTCATATTTTTCTAGGGCCTATTGTAGTGTTTCCCAGAATACGAAACAAGGTTAAAATCATGCTAACACAACGTAGTAAATATTGCGAGAGTTAATCCGTATATTAGCCACATTAGTAAACGTATCCAAGTTTACCGACTGGTCCTGGAATAATCTCCAGTCCAGTCAAATGACAGAAACCTTGCAAATATTTAATTATAAAAAACACACTAAACTTGATACCAAGTGCCCTTCTTGACAATGACAACGATACCAAGTTGTATAATTTCTATCTAAAATCGGTTATATAATTTGTGTATTCAATCACGTCAGTTCGTGCATAAAAAAACTAAATGCCTTATTCCATTCACGCAAACCATTGTAGAGTATTCAAATCTTCACTCAGAAATACGTCTGTTTTAGTAAAGTAACAATAACAACATGTCGTAATCAGACACGTCAGACATGTCAATGAATCATTAACTTAGAATTAGGGTGATCTGCAGCATATTTTGGTTTGTATTTATCGAACAAGATTTGTAATCTTTGAATATATTTCTGGTGGATTCTATCTATATCCTCCATCGTCGGATTTGTTCTCTTATAAACAGGAATAGGGGCACCAACTGCAAAATAAGAATATGATTGAATCAGTTCGAAAATAGACATGCATATGTGCATTTTCTCACGTGATAAGAACATGAAAAGCATAACGATGCTTCTACTTCAACGTGTTTTCTCAGATTTAGACTGCAAATCTTGCAGTACTGAGGCTAATCCAACTTTGATCTGAGAAAATCGCAGTATAGCTTTTAATGTGATGATTGTTAACAAAGCCATGATTTGAGATGATTACTTACTGTGAAGAAAGTAAAAAATCACCGTTTTAGGGATAACTCGATACTTAAAGATGGCATCTTCGAAACAGACAGTAGCAAAATGTCATTTTTCAGACAATAGGAATGGCTCAACAAATGTGATTTTGTAGCTGCTTGATAAATATCCCTTCTTGATCTGATATTTCCTGATAATTAATATTTTTTATTTACACCATTTAAACATCATACGTGTTATCTGAAAATGTTTTCAAATAGGATAACACATAAATCACCCTCCACTCTAATGCATAGACATTGTAAGCCATGTATGTTGAACTACTTTTTAATAATCACTTTTCAATTCTAAAAAATCGAAAGTTGATTAATTGCAGTATTTTAGGAGACATAAAAAAGTTCATTGCTTCTTTTCAAGAATCTAATCTGTAAAATATTGCTTGCTTTACTGAGAACGAAATCAAGGGACGCAAAATTAAGAGAATACACCATTCTAGAGGGACCTCGGAGCGTTGTAGCGAGAGGGTGGGGGTTTTGAATGCAAATACTTTTTAATTGAGTATTTAATGTGAATAGATGATGGTCTGATTTTAAAATCGTTAAGTTTTTATTAGTCTGGGCTGGTAACAGTCTGCCACTGTCATGGCGTCAGTTTACGGACTAACAATCATTAAATCAGCTGGTATTTTTACAGATGATATTTTGGTATCTGATGAAGTGGTACTCACCAACTGTAGTTACTGGATGTCTGTACGGTAAAAATCCAAAATTATACTGAAATATTCCTCGGCCATGAAAAAGCACTGGTGCAAAGGATACAATCTTCATAAACTTTGTTTGAAACCGCCGAAGCCACGAGCCTTGAGGATTATCAACTTGGCAGTAAAGGTCGTTTTCACCAAATGAAAAAACGGGTACCAGGGCAGTGCTAAATTGGAAGATAGGAATGCTATCAGGGGCTATAAGACAGTGCTGATGAATAAAATTATTTTTTTTCAATATAAATTATAAACAGCACGATAAGATAAAGAAGTGAAGGGTTCATATATTGAGTAAATCCTGCTGCTTCTTTAAAACAAACGCTCCAGATGACAGAAAAAATGGAAGAGACAGGATTTAGTGCTTTAAAGCGAGATTAATAAGAAGGATTTTTCCAGATCTAGTGTAAAGATTGTACCTAAACAAATAAAATGACAAATATTTTATTGTTATCATTTAAGAACCAAAATTTTTGATCTTATTATTAAAAAAGAAAAAGTAAAAAACGGCGCCATTTGGCTCCATTTTGTCTGGCTAAATACTTAACAAACAGCAATTAGAACGAAACAAATGCACATCAAAATAAGTGTTTCCCAAATAAAAATGACAGGCTGCAGGTGAATGATTGAGATTTTTATGAAGAAGCAGTTATCTGATGCTTACCCTGTAAGTAAAGCCATCTTTACAAAGCCTTTTCGATCTTTAAGAGTTAACGTGGCCTCTCCAGGATGTGCATCTAGAGATTCTGCAGCTCCACCTACAACTATTATCACAGCATTTCCACCTTCTTTCCCAGTACACAAATGTGTTATGCTCTCTTTAGAAACATCACAAATACCATGTGCAAGTAAAATGTCTCTGAAGAACGGAAACTTGAATAACACTGAAAAGAGAAAGAATGTTTTCTTGTAAATAAAGAAAATTCAAAACGACTCCAATCGAAAGGCAGGGCACTACAAGATAAGCTTTGCCGTGCAAGGCTTTATTACTGTATTAGGACATTGTGTAGAGTCTTACATGCTACGAATGCAGCGGAAGCACAATACCAAATTTTTCATCCCTGACTTATGTTTGTGCATGTTACGAATGAGAAGTAAAAACTAAACAAAGGTCTAGTCATTTGTCATCCTTTTCTGCAATTCTTTAAATGCAAAACCAATTATTCTTTCAGGCCAGCCTTCTCGACTGCCTACTTATGCCATTGACAAGAAAAAGAAACTTGTGCTGCTCTCCAAAACATTATTCCAAAAGAAATGAAAAAAGTCTGGAGTTAATTCATCTCTACCTATTGCTCCCAACGAGTAGTCGTATCTGAAAGTTCATTGACAAATTAGTTTCATAAAACTAGTAGTTCGCTCTTTCTATCTTTATGACTGGTAAAATAAAAAATTATTAGAAAGTGTATTCGGTCTTGTACAAGGCTTCCCAATTTATTTAGAATTTCCGGAACTTTAAAAACTGCTTCATCTTTCTTGAAGGCTGCTCAAGGGGGAACAGGGCTTATAGAAGAGAATAGTTTTCAACAGTTATTTTTATAATTTTTGATCTGTTCTTTTCGTTTTGTCAATCTCCAGCCAAAGGTGTTGGCTGTTAGCTCATGTATATGCAGGATATTACGAATTAGAGTACAAGCATTTTCTGACTGATATGATCTAGTATGCCACATCAAAAATGTTAATAACTAGCAATGGTTAATATATTCTTTAAAGAGTGTATTATAACGTACTAATGGATTTCAAATCTAGAAAAAAATCACTTCTCACCCTATAACCACATACCCATATCCGGCAAGTCTTACGTTTTTTACGTAATTTTGGTGATTTTCAAGTCCTACGATGTAAGCTGAAAATCTTTCTCCGTTTACGAAGTCTTTATAGATATAATTGTTTTGAGCAATATAAAATATTTCAAACACAAAATATTCAAATTTGTGAGAGCGTGCTGGCTAACATATGAGTTGATGCTGTATATCCTAGAAAACCGGACGGGGGATTGTTATCAACGTGTGTCCTGATTAAATTAAATGGAAAAAGTAAAAGCAGAGAAACCTAACCTACTATAGGAAAATCGCTAAAAACAAAGTTACATTGATATTGATTATGAACTATTTACAAGGATGATAAAAACATTACATATATACTTAAAACTGTTCTGCTAAAAAACGATTAAAAAACGATACAAATCTTTCATTAGAGCGATAGATGGTCTTTGCAGCAGACATGTCAAGGTAATCCCTGAGTTTTGTCAACAACATTAGTCTGCCTGATGCACGTTTAAAACATTTCTCAAAATGAGAAATAAGGCTTAATGAGCTGCCTATGTGGATGCCAAGATATTTGTAATGGGTGGTATTTGATATGTTGGAGCTTCTAAACATAAAGTTGAATGTCTCACTTTGTTTAGCTATCCTCTGTGATGTTCCAAAAAGGAGGGATTTGGTTTTTCCTCTATTCAGATATTTGATTCTTTTCAGATGGCATCCATATATTTGGAGAGTTTTGACTTAATTATCTTGATATCTTTATCGGCTACATAGATCACTGTGTCATCAGCATACTTAATGATTTTTGCACTACTTATTACATCTGTGATATCATTAAGAAATAAGATGAATAAAAGGGGACCCAAAATTGATCGTTGTGGCACCCATGTAATTACATCATGTGCATTGGATTGATAGCTGTCATAATTCACAACCACTGACCGGTGGAAAAGATAATCTGTAATCCAATAAAGCTCTTTTTTCATGAAATCTGTATTGGGGTGTGTTCCTCTGGGTTGGCTTTGAAGTCCAACTTGCAGTAGTGAAATCTGTGTTGGGTTGGCTTTGAAGGAAAAAATGTAGATGTTGTAGTAGGTCAGGAGTCAGAAGGGCTAGAGGCCAGGAGGTTTGAACTGACCCCCCTACTTCATCTTGAAGAGACTCAAGCATAACCCTTTCCATAGAAGGTCTCTTTGCTCTTTGTTCGTTGACAGAACAGTTTAAATGATGGTAGCAAATGGTGGTAGGAGATTAGAACATGACCAAAAATTGAACAAAAAATAAAAAAAAAATTTTCGGAGAATGATAATCTTAATAAAGCAACAAATTAATAATGCATTGGTTTGTCTGACTAACTGTCAAACAGCTGTCCTATTAGGAGGAAATGTGGAAAATCAACATAAGGTGCTGACAAGCAAGACAGGGAAGCATGGGAAACTCTTCAAGAAAAATGGTGCTAATGAAATCCTACGCCCTACAGGGGTTTGCCCAAGTCAAACTATGAAAAAGAGGCAACATGCATGTGAACAAGAAACCAGAGCAAAATTTGGCTAGTTTGACATCCCACAGGTGCTGAAAATTTACAAAAGTGACATGTAAAGGCTATGATCAAATACTCTCGCACATAACTGTGTTGGTTTGTACATGTCTGTATGATGCCTCTGTACATTATTTTTAATATGGTCATTTCTATATGTGCATAAAAAATTTTTTTGCCCCCCCCCCCTCAATGTCCAAATCTCAGATACCCTCTTGCTATGTGATTAAAATAGAGATAATGGCAGGGTCAACATATAATAGAAACTTTGTTTGCAAACATCACTTTCAGATGTTGTCAGATCTACAGGTTGTAAAAAAATAACCGGATAAAAACCTTTAGAATGAGGAGAAGAGCAAAAACTTTAGAATAGGGGGAAACAATTTCCTTGTGAGGATTTTCTTTGTGAGGGGCTGCATCTAAGAGAAGTTTTTTAATTTCTCCCAGGAAACTGATTGTTATCTTTAAGTTGCTTGAATCTCTGTTTCAGCTGCTTGATCTTTGCACTGATCCAATTGTAACAATGAAAATATCCATCTTTTATCACTAATCTAAAGTTTGCCCTTTTCAAGAACAACAATAATGCTTGCTAAATTTCAATGTAAATTTCCTATCATTAAAAAGCTTCTTCCTCCTCACAAGTCAACCTTCAGTCTGCCTCATCTGTGATTTATACAACACAAATTATTTCAACACACAAAAAAACAATTGATGGAAGCCTCAGCCTATCCAAAAAATGTTGTATGTCTCAGACAGGCAGGCTCAGAATATTTGCCGTAACTAACAAATGGTGTATGATTAATATGTTTTGGGAATACTTATCCAGCAAGACCTACCAAAAGTGTCACACTTTTCATTCCAGATTTGGGGGCAGTGGCACCTTTGTGGATAAGTATGCATGTATTTTTTTATCGTTTATCACTAAGCATGATGTTTCAAAGAAATTATCACTCACATTTTAATGTTAGAAGGTAAGGAGTGATTCCAGGAAAAACTTCAGAGAATTTATTTCCTTCAGTCCCAAAATTTACAAAGGCACCAGCTCCAATAACACCATGTGGATGATATCCCAAAATATAGTTCCTTCTTGGATCGAGATCAGCAGTCTTCACGAGAGTGACAGGGAAGTAATCTCTTAGGTAACGCCATATTGACAGCTTTCTGAACCATTGCAATCGTCTACCTCCTTGGGACGAAACCCGTCGGTCATAAATCATCCAAACAGCATATAAGACAGCAATCAGCCAAAACCTTGACAAGAAAATAGCTAGAAACAGTAGGCATCCGATGGTATGCCCCAAAAAAATAAAAAGGGCACCACAACAAACTGCAGCTGTTTGTAAGCGTCTGGGCAACGGTATGGTGAGCGGACAAAACCGGAGCATTTTGCCAATTAACTTAATGAGATTGAATCTCTGCTTGATCCTTATACAATGCTTAAACTTTGCTGATACAGCTGAAGTTCCTCAAGGAAGTCTTGGGGCGCATTTTACCAACATATGTTATATTTCCAGGGTTAGGCCAGTCAACTGACCCTTGACCCACAATGATGCCTTAAATATTGACAACAACAACAACAGCATCATATTCAACTGGAAGGTGCAGCGTCCCTGGAGTGAGCCTGGTAAGCGTTCAGCAACCCCTGAAAAGAATTTACCTCGAAAAAATGTGTTTCAAATTTTTCGTATGATTAACATTGATAGAGGGAAACTACAAGGAAAAGGGCATTACTTGTAAAACAGACCATTTTGCATTGAAGAATGTTAAACATTTAGAAATAAAGCTATGCAATAGACGGTACATCCAGGGGCAAAGCCAAAGAAATTTCAGATGGGTAAAGAAGTGCATTTTGCCGACAAAAAAGGGCATGTCTCACTCTTTGAGGATGTGGTCAAATATGAATACTCTTTTATGCTGTTTTTATGCCTTTCTTCAATGCCATACTTTGCAAACTCAGCTATCACAGAAATGTTAACGTATTATCGTTACACATGTTGCAAAAAGAGCTACAGGGTGAGTACAAAAATTGCTTCTTTTGGCCGGCAAAATTCCTTAAAGTGCCGACAGACAAAGTGTGGGGGGGGGGGGTACCGAATCTCCGAATGCCCCTTGGTACATCTTCAAACAAGCTGATGATAGGTTGCTGGAAATTGGAGGATTTTTTGACCGGGGGTGTGGGTGTGGCATCCCTCTGCTGAAAATAATGTGAGACAATTTCAGGTAAAAATAATGCAAGCTTTGTTAATGTTATAAAAGATTGTAAGCTGGATGATCTGCTAATAAAAATGCGCTTTATAATTCGTTTTAAATTGGACAAAGACAGCAAAAACAGATAAGAGAGAAACTGAAGAACCTGTTATCACAGCATATTCTTATTTTCTATAATCCTTTTAACTGTTGTTGCTGGAGAACGGAGGTGTTTTGCACATCTATGACATGTACAAGACACACCAGCTCAGCTAGTCTCGATGTTAGTGGATTTATAGGTAAATGACCAGTATAATTCTTCAGACCTTGGTTTCCACTCATGTGAAGATTTTTTATCATAAAGTTATATGGCAAAGGGTACAGAAAGGTTTCGAAATTTGCAGGGGGCTTGGATTTCCACCATTATATAGAACAAGAGGTTCGCAAAAATACCTTTTGAGATTTAGTGTATCTTTAAAAATTTGAAGTGGAGCTCAAGGCCCTTAGCCTCTGCAATCTCGGCCCTTGATACATTATATGTGAAATTGTTATTTGTTATATATATATAAATGCGATTTTGTGCTTTTTATGGCATGGGTTCATTGTGAACTTTTATTAAAGGTTTGAGAAGAAATTGTCCAGGTATTTCAATAAGGGCTAGTAAGTAAAATATAAGAATTTGACTGTGTTTTTTTAATTTCCACATATTAAATCTTTTGAGGGTGTTGCACCTCTTTTTTCTTTTGAAGTGGCGTTTTGATTGGCTTTTAGACTTCTTTTCATTTTTACATTTCGAAGTCGATAGAGTTAACAAAGTAGAGAATATGTGAGGTCAAGAATTTTTTTATTCTATGATTTGAGCATACGCGATTTGAGAGCTTTACAACTTCGCTTAATTCCTTGTCAACTTATATTTTTTTATTTCTCCTCAAAATAAGGTTGTTCTCTATTCCTTAAAGCAAAAATCTGGTCTCTCATTGTTATTGCCATCTTTCTTAGAGCTTAATTTTGCATCATTCGACTTCTGCCATTCCCTTAGTGAACAAAGTCATAGCTTAAAGATATTTCATGTATCGGCAATCTGGCTTTGGTTTGTGAATATACGGCTTCAGGTTTGACTTAATTTTAGATGTCCTTTACATGTTTTCGAAATTCTGTAATGTTTTTTAGCCTATGAAATGAATGAAGTTCTATCAAAAAGGTTATCAATCTTTTGCAAGTTTTTTATTGCAGTCTGTTGTATTTTTACCACCAATTCTTACACGAGGCCATCATAAAGACTGCCTTATATCTTGCAGTGGCATCAAATAGGCATCATAAGAATAAAAATTATTCTAATGAGTAGCCTATTCTTGTATAGAGAAGATTTGGCCGTATATGGTGTCACAACAGACTGGATAGCACTTCTCTTGATATTACATTCTGATGATTATACTCAACGTTGCGGAAAGGATTTCTGGGCCTCGGGTCTAAACGGAAGATAAAAGCAAGGCCCACCGGAGGCAACCCTTCTAAGGGGTCCGGGGAAAATTTTTGAGACGATGGTTGCTAAAATTGCAGCTATTTTGGTTGCTGAAATTCCGATGGTTGCTATTAATTCTCTAGTCTTTTCAATATAGTTTGAATATTATTGGTATACTATCGTCACAATGCATATTGATGCTGAATCAATGCTTTTAGCTAGTAATCAGATATCAAACAACACAACTACAGTCATTACCATTAATCAAGGTTTCAGCTGCTTGGCATAAAACGTTTTGTACTTTGAGGTATAGAACAACTGAACAAGATCTGCTCTTTGATTCAAAGGCAGCTGCAACTCAGCTATCGTTTAGCAAAATATAAAGTTTTGACAGTCAAGCTGAGCACAAAAGGGGATATGATTTGTAGTTTATTGTCTTTGGTAAGAACAAGATTATCAGTAATACGTCTATTGCGTTATTTGCGTCTCTCGGATTTTTGATTTTTGTATGAGCCCGAGAGACAATAGCAGCCACTTGCAAATCTTTGATTGAACCATGGAGAAGGAAATTTGGGAGTTGCCTTTTTATCGAATTCATTTGCACGGCATCCAAATGTCCTGCTGTAGATGTCAGTTGCAGGAGATCATATTATTGAACTATCATACATATCACTTAAATGAATTACCACCGATATATTATAGTATTCTCCTTAATCCTTCTGAAAACATATTCATTGCCATCAGTTTTTTATTTTCTTAGAGCTTACCTTGAAGGCTTACTTTGAAAGAGATTTGCCAGGACTTATCTGTTTATCACAATACCTTAAGAGACTCTGTTCAAACCTGCTGATCTTCATGCAAATGTATCTAAGTCTCAGTCAAAATTGCAGCAGCCTTGAAGGTGTCTTTGAAAGTACCTGTTCTGTTGAAGGAAAATTATTTGCAAATCCAAATCTAGGATCCAAAGTTCATATCATACGTTTAATCGAATCCGCTAATACCAAAATTGCTCGTCAAGATGAAGTCTTTTTATAGTTTGCTTTATTCTGAAGACCCCGGAAACAAAACCGTATAGGCCATATTCCTACTCCTCATCGATCATGCCATCACCACGATGTAAAGTCACAAGAAACAAGATAGGGACCATGGCAATTCTTAAAACACAATACCGTTCCTATAAATATGTGAATAGTAGGCAAGCTATAAACACATTTATGAAAGTACAGTATTACTTTTTATATCATGGGCAAGGTGGTCAAGCTATACAACAACGCAAGGATCCTTTTCCAAATTCAGGACACATCATACCATTCATTCTGCTTGTTATCAGAGCAGTTTAATTTGCAATATATGTCAGAAGGAAAGACATCTGAGTCTTAAAGCAATATTCGTATAACGGACAAAGTTAATGATATAATCTAAAAGTTTATATTTCAGCTATCAATTCTTGGCTACACGTGGCGTGAACGTTCTTGCAACATTGATTTAGTTGTTGAACTGAGATATAACAATAGAACTGTCGATTGAAATTGTATCAATGTTATTCATTCTAATTTTGAGAAAGTAAATAACAAAGAAAATACAGAAAGATAGAATTAATTTGCTATTGAGCTTAATCAAACGTATTCAGCGGACAGCAATAAGATCAAATGCTTCTTAATTCTAAACAAATTTAAAAAGGTCTTAAAAGATATTTTATTTTCTTAATGTGGTTGAATGATAAATTTGTCTATGGAGCTGCTAGTCAGCCAGAGACTGTTCTTCTGTATATCAAGCAATTTTACAATACCCTTTCAGTCTGTTAGCAAAATTCATCATATGCAAAGTTGCGCAATTGTATATAAGTTGATGCTGAATACCAACACCAGTACTTGTATGGTATGAAATTGCAGTCGAAAAAATGTTTCAGAGTACATGATAGCTATGATGCTACGTAATCTTCCAACATTTTCATGAAAAGCGGGTTTTTACCTGCACCTATCATGAACTCATCTGCCGTTAACACACCGTCCTTATTTAAATCAAATGTCTTAAATATCTCCAAAATCTTCTCATCAGATATATTTTGATCATCTAAAGCGTCTGCCATTGATTTTATGCTTTTGATTATTGTCACCAGTTCCCTTGCAGTTATGCAGCCGTTTCCATCAATGTCATAGATACTAAATGCCCAACGTAGTTTCTCTTGTGGAGACCCTCGTGTTGTCACCGACAGGGCGCAGACAAACTCTTTGAAGTCTTTGAAGAAAAATATTAGAATAGAAGTAGCCAAGTTGATTAATAATGTATCTTAGATATATGAAAACATTACTGTGCACTATGGCCAGGAACTCAATAGACACTAAATAAGAACAAGAATAACGGAAAACGTGGCTTTTTTTAGTTTTACGTATTCTTAATGTTTTTAGCTGATGCGTCAGCAAACAATTGAACCTCTACACACATGCTTAAGTTATGTATCAATATCAGAATTAATCGCATAATTGAATGAAGGCTCTTTGCATTGGATTTGTCTTATGATTATTTTTCACCTACCGATGATATAATATCACATCTCTGTGATCCCACCCCCTTCTTTACAGTAGATTTAACTAATTTAAATAAATTTTTTGTTAGCTTTTCATTAAGATTATAAATTTTAAACCAATAATTAGTAAAGAAATTGATATTCATACCAATTCTTCCATCATTGTTTGCATCAAAAACTCTGAAAACGTGTTCTGAAAATCTTTTAGCATCCCCTGATTTGTAATAATCTCGGTACAGCTTAATGAAGTCCTGTTTGGTAATGCTTCCACTGGGGTATTCTTTCTTGAATTTATCATGCCACATTTTCAGTTCTTTCTCATCAAAACATGTTCTGCTGCAAAGGTCACAGAGTTCCTTAGGTGGTATCTTGGCGTGATGTCCTCCCATTCTTAAACTTTTTCAATCAAATTGATCCACTGTCTATTTGAAATGTAGTCTAAAAAAAATAAAACATTGAAATCTTTTATAAAAGCATAAAGGAAAATGAAGGGTTCTTTTGTTCTTTTTCTTGTGTAAATTGATAATACCACTCGAATTTTCAATTTGAGCCGTTGAGTGTTTGGAAAACTGTCACCTTCTACCATTGGTGTATCAAAATTTGCGTTGTACTTTTATTCATTTTCCGATCCAAGGGATGTGTGAATAAAAGTGCTGCACGATTTATTTAAGTATCATCTGGCAATAACACGAAAGTATCATCTACGTAACGACGTCTGCGTAACAACAGTGTCGTCTACGTAAAGAAAAGCAATGCCTGCGTAACAACAGTACCGTCTACGTAACTAAAACTAACGTCTGCTTAACAACAGTGTCGTTTACGTAACGAAAAGTTGTGCCTGCGTAACAACAGTGTCGTTTACGTAACGATAAGTTGTGCCTGCGTAACAACAGAGTCATCTACGTAAAGAAAGGCAATGCCTGCGTAACAACAGTGTTGTCTACGTAACGAAAATTGCAGTCTGTTTTTCAAAGTTTCACCTGCCTAACGAAAGTAGTGTCAAACTGAAATAATTTTTTTGTAAAAACTCACACGGGCATTAATGTATTGAAGAGCGAGCCAAGCCTTGCTTTACCTTTCCTCTACGTGAAGTCAGACAATAGATTTCTCACTAAATAATGCGGAATACCAACTTTTAGGGACAATAATCTAAAATTAACCTTATCAAAACTCTAGTACCTTGTGCTCTAGTTCCTTTGCGTCTACGCTGGTAGCCGGACTTAAGAAAGGATAGTCGATGGTTTTGTTAATAGCTATGAAGAGAATTCTTGTTTTGATTCGTTTCGGAAAGTCACAACTTTTCAGATAATAAATTTTTGCCATCAAATAAATGTCATTTTGGCGTCTGCTAGCAAGGACATATTCTATTGAATGCAAAGAGCAATTACGTAAATGTATAATCGCAAGAAGGAAATGGATTTTATAAACTTTATTATTAGCAGTTAAAAACGACAACGACAACAATGAGCTGCAGTTTATTTAGTCTCGGACCGTGCTATGATTTACATATTTGTGGCTTCAAATCGTAATTATTTCTCTAAAAGTGGCCTATCTGTGCCGCTTGTGGGATTTTTTGATTAGATTATTGTGTCTCTGATACTTAAATAAAAGCTATATGTATCTCGGCTTAAAAAAAGTGTATCTGCATCCGCTTTCTTTCAGCCGAATTACTATCCTGAACGTTTGCAGCTGCTTTTAGGTTTCCACATCTGCTTTTAAAGATATTTCATCGATAACATGCACATTTGACTGTGGAATTCTTTTATCATTTGTGAAGGGCGGTCCATCATAAAATGTTTTATTTTAAACTGTGCAGCCCCTCATAGAGCTGTTGTATTTTGATATTGCAACTTAAGAACAGTTTCTTTTGTAACCGCAAGCACGAAAAGGAATATTATTCGCACTTAAGGCGCTTCAAGCGCGTCACAAGAGCAGTAGCAGATGGCTTTGCCCAGCATGCAATAAACTATTAAATGTTTATGGTAAATGAATTCTGTTTTAATTGTAATGCACCAACTAATTTTTCAAAAGATCTATAACGAACGTTACACAGCAATTCAGAAAAACCTGCAATAGGCCTGTTCACGAGTCATGTCCTACATAAAACAGCTATTTTCTATAGAATTCTTTCACGAAAGCAATCAAGGCTGCAAATAGCCATGGACTCCCAGTACATGACTTTGAAAGTTTGTTTCAATTAAACAAAGTTTTGGTGGCTGACAAGATCGTGCACTGTGCTCTAAGTAATTTAGGTTTTATTGATAGATACATCCAAACGGACCCTGGTTGCTTATCTTGTATTCAATTGTGTAATAAAATGTAAAGACATCTTAGGCTATATTCAATGCTTCTTAAAGATCCAAAACGATAACAGCGCTCTTAGATAAGTTGATATTTACGCTGATGTTACATAGGATTTTTGTAATCCTGAGGGGCTCCAGCTCATCTAGATATGGACTTTCCCAACGATATGATATTTTCTAAGGGGAGGGAAGGAGTATCAGTATTAGGAAAAGGAAACGAAAAATATATAGAAACAAGGTGTTCTAAGAAGCAATGGCAGGTATTTTAGCTACTTGTACTAGACTATTTCTTGCCATTAAAAACCTTCGGAAGTTATCGTGAATTTATTGCTTCTCTCCCGTGCCTTTTTTAAGCTAAAAATTGTCGACTACCTTCAATTTAAAAATTCCATTTCTATACAATTACAATTAAAATACCATTTAAAAAACCCACGTTTCCCCTAAATCAATGTTGGATTTGTAGTTTTATAATTTTTGCTTCAAAGGCATATACTCAATATTGAATCAGGGGAGTGGTGGGAGTTATTTTTCAAAAGAAGGAGATTGCATCAGGTTTTTTAGTAAAGTCTCAATTATTTTTGACCAGGATTGTAGACAAGAACTGGATTTTGGTGCCACATCTCTTAGGTGAATGGATAATGATGAAAACGCCCAATTTCAATTTTCAGCTTTTTACTTAAAGAAAGAAAGACACGAAGATAAACAAAGTAACGTCTTGGCGTACTTTTGGCTACTGCTGACCACCAAAAGATGCTTTTTACCGAATCGAAGTGAAATTTGCTGATGGATGCAAAAATATTGGAAGGATGTCGCACCCCCTACACATCCACCCCGGTAGATCCGTCCTTGGGAGGAACCCTCTCGCCACTTCATCTTTTTGCTTCCTACCCACAGACGGAAAAAAACCCGACGATATATGATAAAATATCGCAATATCTAAATTTCTAGATATACCTGATGTGATTTGATGAATTAATTTAAACGAGAAAGCTTTTCGGTGCTGCTGAGAATGTATTATAGGATTTGATAGATATATCAACATTGATTGATATTTTCGGTGGAGTTAGATGAGCTCCTTTAACAGCTTGTTAGCCGAGTGCAAACAAATAAAAGCTCTGTGTAATACGGCATTCTTAGATTGCAGGTGGATTGAACTAATAATCGCTAGAGCAGGTGATGAAAAAAGACAAATTGTCCCAGATTCTACCTCAATGATAGAGCTTCGAGAAAACTTTCCAACCCCAAACGAAAGGAGTGTATAGGATGACGTATGCACTATTCATTGCACATAGCTTGACGTCGTATAAGACTCTGAAGAAGCGCCTTCAACCATTTTGTCGCTGACAAAGAAATTTACAGATAAAGAATGTGTTTACGGTCGTGCTGTTAATCGTGTGCTCTGCTACCCCTCATCCCCAGTTTATTGCTACATTGGTAGCAAATAAGATAAAAACGGGACAGTGTTTATTTCAGCGTTGTCCTCACCGTTATACTACTTGTTTTACTTTATTTTATTTTATAGACGCCTTAAAAGAAAGATGGAGCGTTGCGGCAAAAAACCGTGATTTTCTAGGATAAGCTTTTTCGTATTCATATTCATTGAGGACGTTGTTAGAAGCTGCACTCTTTTGTACCATGTGTCTTGCGCTATTTACTTGGAAGTTTTTATGTGGATTTTGAAGAACAATATATCTTATCAACTCAGAAGACAGCATTGCATTTTTGTATTGGCCAACTTTGGCAAAATCTTATTTCCTTTGAAAATCAAAGGAGAAGAAGATTTCCTGGCTTTGAATAAAATGGGAACTTATTAAAAACGAAAATTTTCAACTTCCTATTTTGAGAATACCTTACATTTTCAGGATTTGAAATAGGAAATTTTTGTAAATTTTATTGTTACCTAAATTCTAGTCCAAAAATTTTATATAGTGCTTAAGTTTCAGAAAGTTTATTAAGTTATAAGCATAACGTATAAGAGTAAGAACATACCGTGAAGCTTTTCTGTCAATCAAGCCACTTGGTTTTACACTAGTCGGCAGGTATGTGACAATCGAACTGGACTCCCATTACAGCCTGCGAATGCTTTACTATCACACGCATAAATATTTAATTTAGCATTAAGAATACAAGCTGTCTTTCAATTTGCAAAAAAAACAGCTACCAAAGAAAATTTGTTTTGATTATTAGCCTGTTTTGCGATTGATGGCTTTTTATCCACAAAGACACTAAATGGGACCCCATCCAGATAGGTCAAACACTTTCTAGTTTCTTCTTATTTGTTTGAAAAATGCAATTGTTAGCGAAGTGCAGTTGAAACGAGCTTTCGAAACGTTTAATGATAAGTTGTACTTGGCAATGGGAAATTTTATCCTAGAATTGGGGCAAATGCAGATAGTAACGATAAACGCAGAACATTTTCTGAGATCTTCTAAATATCCAGACAAGCTATCCAGCTTTAAGCTAGACATTTGGAATCATTGAATTGAGAATATATAATTCTTTTCCATGATCCTCCATTCTCGTGATTTTTCATGATTCTCCCTTCCCATAATGTTTGGCTTTCATTTAAGAATGGAACAACAATGTTATGTCGGCCGCTAAAAGTGATATGTTATCTGCATTTGCTTATCATTTGTGGATGACAAGAAGATAGCAACGAATAAACTCATTGGCCGACCAATCATTAAGCCACCGTGAAGACTTATTGCAACCGTTCCTGGAATCCCTAACCCTTCACAATAAAATTTTTTTAAGCACCGGTCTCTTTCATATTTTAACAGAGCACCACATGGAGTAGAATGAAAGAAACTGCAGGATACATTGCAGAAAAGATTAAACTTTTTTAAACCAGGTATAATGCACCTGCTCAAATCCTACTTGTAGCGTCATTGTTTGGTCATGTTTAGTTGTCACAGACAACTTGTATAGACTTCACAGGACATTTTTAACTAAGGATGTGTCTTCCCGGGAGGTGTCTTCTGTAAGGCTTTGAATCCTAAAAAAATTTAGGCCAAAAAAGATTTGTCCGTTTTTTAGGAGCTGTTCATCGTTGGGGGCGTTCGGCTCCCAATGACGTATAGCAAGTCTTTGCAACGCCAAAGAGGGATTTGAAACAGGGAAACAAAGGCTAGGATAACATTCACCATCTCCTTTCTCGAAATGGCAGAGAGCAGCAGAATGCTTGTCAACTCAGGCATGATTTGGTTTTACCCCTTTACTTGTTGATCTCCTTTTGTCCAAACCCGAAGGCTCTCCAAAAGCTGTTTACTAGATTCTAAGATGTTAAGAGTTGTGAAAGATAATTAGGGTTAAATGCTACCCATGAAACATTTAAGTGCTATATTTTCTCATTAGCATTATCAGTTGATGTATTGTAAATGTACCTTTGGTAAATTTTATACGTCAAAAATAACAAAAGGATATTTTTGATTAATTCCTTATGGCGACATTCGATCTTTCTAATCTTATATACAATGATTAGCGCTGTATAGATCCGTATATTTAGCATAGCAGATAAAATGTTTGTTGTTGTAACTTTTGTCATTCATACCCCTTCAGATCAAGCTGTCTGACAATCATTCTGCGCTTGCTTCCATGAAATATGTCTATGTAATATTGCTCACCCTTAAAACATTGAAAACATGACTACCAGAAGACTTGTATTTGAATACCGTATCAATTGACAATAGCCTTTTATTTCATAAAGTAAAGAAACGAGCTTACCTCCTTATATATTGTTACTGCAGAGTCTAATTATTTCAATATCTTCGAGAAGACCCTGAGGCTAATGGGTAGGACAGCTGCATGGTACACCAAGCATTATATTGTCATTTTCGCCTTCATAAAAGACCTGTTGCGTGCAATGCTTTAAAGAGAGTTGCTAAATAAACTAGACACCTGTTGTACTGGTTTCATTACAAAAAACCTTATCGGTACAATAAAATCGTATCATGAATAGGGCGAGTTACCGTATTTATTCGAATATAAACCGTGGCTTATAAATACCGTAAATCCTCGAATTGGCCCCCTTCGAAAAAGCCCCCCCTCGAATAGGCCCCCACCCTAGAACTACAAATTGTCAATAAGCCCCCTCGAATAAGCCCCCACTGCTACTGTAAAATCTCGAATTGGACCCCTCCATCTGATGATTTTTGCCATCTGAGGTTGCCTGTGACGTTTTATTGAATTACCACAACAAATTCATACTTTTGGTAGTGATTAATGAAATGCTCATAAAGAAATTCCTACTAAATAAACGAGGTCTTTTAAACCTGTATTTTTAATGTCTACAATAATGTTATAAGCCCCCCCTCGTATAATCCACCTCCTCGAATAAACCTCCATCTAAAAATATCAAAAATAAATAATTCGGGGCTTATTCGAGGATTTACGGTATTTTCTGGCACATTTTGCTGCGGTTTATAATCAAGGGCGGCTTATAAACGAGGGTGGCTGACATTTCTTTATTTAGATCTTGCCAGGACTTCCTGCCACCTTGAATTTGAGGGTGACAATGTAGAAGACTAGGTCAAGAAATCTAGAAATATTTCTTGATGATCCCATGCCGGACGATATAATCTAGCGTCAATTTTATTGGTTTAAGTACCTAATCAGGTTTTTTCAGTTTTTCAGTTTTGTTAGCGTGGCTTATACTCATGGGTTGTAGGGTACTGTTCTAGTCGAGCCTAGGTACAAAATAGCAAGCAATGATTGTTTATTGTATCCTGCTAGATCTGTTGCTTGTGTATTGAATAATGAGATTCCGGTAAAGATTTTTAATGCTAATGACTTTCCAGTCAAGATTTTTTCAGGAACATGCGTTGGGATGGCAGAAAATCTAGACGAGACACGTATTAAGTCGCAAAATGGTGACGCCCATACTAACAATCCCTTTTCAGATGCAGGGATGGCGCCAGAAAAGAAATGCTGGGGGCTGTAATGTCAGAGTGCCGACAGTGCGTGAACCACCAACAAAGATCTAATATAACACCATTTCCGCTGTGGCAATTCCTGTTCAAAAAATGAAAAAAAATGAAACAAAATCAAACAATGAAAAAAAATAAAAAAAAATCACGAAGTGGAAGCTATGAAAGTGCCGAGATTGGTTAAAATTTTTCAAAAATTGAAGTGCCGACGGAGGGGTTCAATGAATTTTTGGGGGGCTCCTGCCCCCCAGGCACCCCCGGTGGCGCCATCCCTGTTCAGATGTGTGGATAAATGAAATAGATTTAGATAACTGTTCGATTTCCAGCCATGAAAAGCAACAACTTTTGCAATTGTTGACCGAGTATAGGGATGTGTTTGTTAAGTCTGATACAAAGGCAGGTCTTGCCAAGCGTTTCACACACAACATCGACACTGGTGCACCCCCCCCCCCCCCCTCTTTATCAACGTCCGTATAGAATTCCTCATAGCCAGTTAGGTATGATTGATAAACATATAGACAACATGCTAGAAAAGGGAATTATTAAGGGAAACTAATAGTCCTTGGTCTCAACCCTAACTAAAAAAGACGGCTCGCCCAGGTTTTGTGTCGATTTTCGAAGGCTAAACAACATCACTAAGAAACAAATTTTGAGTTTCGCGTTATGCCCATGGGATCAGTCAATGCTAGTTATACGTTTCAAAAGATGATGCAATTGGTATTAAGTGGCTTACAATGGCAAATCTGTATGGTCTATTTAAATGACGTAATCGTTTATTCTAAATCATTCGAAAAATACCTAGCGAATTTACGTTCTTCGATCGCTTTAGAAAAGAAGGTCTCAAGCTTAAGCCTAAGAAATGTCACTTTTGTAAACCGGAGGTCTTATACTTAGGCCATGTTGTAGGTAGGGATGGAATAAAACCCAACCCAAATAAGGTGGATGTCGTTAAGACATACCCAGTGCCCCGTAACTGTAATGAAGTGCGTAGTTTTGTTGCGTTAATATCGTATTGCAGGCGATTTATCAAAGACTTTGCTTCGATTGCTAGCCCTTTGAATAATTTACTTAAGAAAGGAGTTAATTTTCAATGGACCGACGTATGTCAGGTTGCTTTTGAACGTCTAAGGGACTCTTTACTTTAATCACCCATCCTTTCATACCCTTACTTTAAAGAGAGATTTTGCCTTTATACAGACGCTAGCAATATGGGTGTGGGTGCAATTCTTGCACAGAACATAGATGGTATCGAAAAGACCATAGCTTTTGCTAGTCGTAGTTTAAAGCCTCACGAGCGTAAGTGCGCAACCATTGAAAGGGAATGCTTTGCATTAGTTTGGGGCAGGGGCGGATCCAGACAAAAATTTGACATTCTCAAAACCCATTATGACCGACCGACCACGCCCATTTCCCGGAAACGCCCAAGAAATTGTTTTCTGTCTTTTATGGATGCAATGATTAAAATTATTGAAATTTTAAGAGGAGAAATTGAAACAAACAATAAGAAGTGGCAGACACCCAGGGGAGATGAAGGGAGGTAGTTGTTCCCCAACATTTTGGGAAGACAGAGGTCTTTTATTCTAAAAAGAATGGACAAATGTGATGTCATCTTATCAAAAAAATAGGCTTGCCCCCTCATATTATTGCCCAAAAAACAACAATGATGCAACATTAAAGAATTACTTAATAAGCATAGCAACACTAGTAATTGAAAATTGGGTAATGCAGGGAAAAATAACACAAAGATCAAGACAAAATGTGTGTGGCAAATTGTGCTTGGTTTTCTAATGGTTTAACATGTGGAATTTTATAGAAAGAAGTGTAGTTTTGTGGACATCCAAATGATTGATAAAAATTTAAGGGCACAAGACTCATCACAGAAGAGAATTATTAACGAAAGTTGACCAATGAAATTACTAAAAATGCAGGCACTTTCAGAGTATACAAGCCATAGAAACTTGGACAAAGAAATGGGCAAAAACCTTTTCTAGCAACAAAAGTAGACTGCTAAGGCTAGTCAACTTCTTTCTGGATGCTAACTCTCTTAAATGCATCATATCTTTTGGCATATGATAATTGCACTGCTTTAGAGTAAAATATTTCTGCATCAAAGTCAAAGTCTGTATATCTGTTTCAGATTTGTTGTTCATCATTTGGAAATACATGGAAGAAAAATTACTTTGGGATGACTGTCTATTTAGAAGATCCATCAAATTTAAATTTGAATCTTCTGAGACCTGACACTTTATACTAAACTTCCCTTTGCTTAGCTTTCAGATGCACTTTCTTTTGTCAAAGAAAATGATAATTTTTTGCCTTCATAATATTTCCTTCCACAGGAATGTTAACCAAAATTAGCTTTTTATCCAAACCACAATTCCATCAAAACTTAGTCTGGTAATAGGCTTGCTAAAATAAGCAAACAAATGCATTTCTCATCATTTTTCTTGTTGAAAGACTACTCCATTACTCCAACTCCTGCCATACTAGATTACATCATACCAAATACTGCATTTTAACATGCATTAAAAACAGATTCTATCTGCCTTTACTGTGTGTACTAACTTAATGTAAAACATACTTTATTGGACAGCATTTCCAGTTCCTAGTACCACCTTGCTCAAATAAATATATCTCAAGATTTTGACTTCTGTGTTGCATTCTCAATAAACCTTGTTCGTTATTGGCTTAGTATCAATAAAACAGAAAAGGAGATGCATCTCCAAAACAAGAGTGCAGTGTATGACAATAGGCCCATGTATCTCATATGATTAACCACATAAAATTTCCAAAGATGCAACATGTCAAATGGTTTCAAAATAGAACACAACAGCCCACCATAGCATAAAACTTTTCACCAAAGGCTGTGACAACAAATCCTATTCTGCTTGGTAACAATATCAGTAACAAGACTGTAAGAAAGTAATGACTTCTCTAACTGTTAAAATCTCTCTTAACTTTTTTACAGCTAGTTCTTTAAATTAAATTACAGCAAAAGTGAAAATCAACTTGCAAATAAATAACATGTTATTTAAAACAAATTAAATAGCTATTCAAACAAACTAAAATGTATCCATAAACATTATATTACAAAGATAGGCAACCATTTAATCATTGAATGAATATTCTAGTTCTAGTTAAATTCAGAACAGTGTAATTTTTGTGAATTCTACATTTAAATCACATTACACAAAAACAGAAAGACAATGGTAAGGTATCGGTGTTAAATTAAGTATTTTACCAGCATCCAGAGGGGCCAGTCTGCAAACAAAACAAACTTTTTGCAGAATTTACCACCTGAGCCTCTAGGCCCAGTAGCAGCAGCACAAAATGAACCCCTATATAAAATTTTTCAGCAGTACCTCAAAGTCTGACCCTTTCTCGTTCAACAAGGTTCAGCCATCAAAATGAAAGAATTCTTTTGCCACAATAAATGTCGAAGGTTGTGTGTTACGATCTGGTTCTGGCGCCTAGGCCCTCCCGGCAGACTTGTAAGTAACCATTCCCTAGTCAGCGAAAAAAAATACTCCTCGATGGTATCCAAAGCACAATCGGTCAATAACTGTTTCAATTCTTCCAATACATCCATACTTGCAATGGGTTCTTGTGAAATTATTCTCTAATCAAGCACAAACACAAATCATTACCAGGCACTGCCACTGCCACAGCCACTGTAGTCTGGAGTGGAGTGTGGATTCTTGATCACGTGAAGTTGGTGTTCCCTGTCAAATTTAGCTACTTTGTGGACCAGCCCACTAACTTCTCAAGATTCTCAAACTGCGACGTAGGCAAGACCTCATAAAATATATGTTAAACATATGCCAGATATACCCTATTAAAAGTGAATGGGTTTAATACGTCATTCTGGCGAATTTTCCTCTCGTTAAAATCTTTCAGGTCGACCTCTTCTAAGTGACAAAAATGAATTGAAATTCTCTGCGTGCGCATGCAGAAACTGCGTGCAACTTTCTAAAATTGCGAAGGAACTTCTCAAAATGCATGGCAACAGTCGATAAACTTTCTAAAAATCATGCCTAGATACAGGACGCGGCGCAGCCTCTTACTACTCTCCTGGGTTCTAGGTTCAATGAAGGAGAATTTGGTTTTTCATCGGAGAAGATATAAAAATGTTTCGCAAAGGCAAAACGGAGTAAAATATAGCAAATACGACGATTATGTAGAAATAAATACCTAAAATACATAATAAAAAGATGTATGCTTATCTTGAATCTTAAATCTGAGCTCATTCATTGCTTTTAGCATTTTATTTAGAATAATCAAACTGGGAAAATCTGACATTCTAAATTGAGAATGTTGAGAATGTCTCGATCCGCCCCTGGTTTGGGGTATCAAGTACTTCCGTCCATATTTGTATGGTAGAGACTTCGATGTAGTAACGGATCATAACCCCCTAAGATGGTTGGATAATGCCAGGGACCCCCATTCTAGACTTTCTCGTTGGTCTTTGACACTTCAAAGTTATGCATATACAATCAAGCATAGGTCAGGCAAGTCACACGGGATTGTCTATGCTTTGTCTAGAATGCCAGAATCGACTTCGGATAGGGAACCCCCAAGGGAGGAATTACCTGCTTTGATTTATGCTATTGATGCGCCAGGTTTGCAGTTAGAACGCATCAAAGAGCTCCAACACCAAGACCCTGCTTTGACAGACCTTATAAATTATTTCGAAAAGGGGGATATCCCCGAGGGTTCCATCTCAGCTCGCCGCCTTATGGCTACGGTCGAAGATTACTTATTAGACCGAGGTCGAGCACGGTCGAGAACCAACGTTTCCAAGCAGCTAGTAATTCCTAGATCTCTTAAAGATGAGGTTATGTTATCTTTACATGAGGAAATAACTTCTGGTCATCTAACTAAGACATACCTAAAAATTAAACAACGCTTTTTCTGGACAGGTATGTACACAGAAATTGAGAAATGGTGGGCTTCTTGTGTAGACTGTGCAACTAAGAAAACGCCGCGAAATTTAGCTAAAGCACCTTTACAGCCACTGCCTGTAGAAGGGCCGTTTGATCGCGTGGCTGTAGATGTTTTAGGCCCGTTTCCAACATCGCAGCGTGGTAATAAGTATGTAGTAATTTTTACCGATTATTTTACCAAATGGCCTGAGGCATTTGCTGTCACAAATGCCGATGCTCCAACCACCGCCAAATTATTCGTTGAGGAGATCTTGTGCCGACATTCAGCTCCTCGTAAAGTTGCTATCGGATCGGGGTAAGAACTTCTTAGCTAAAGTAGTGAAGGGTATTTGTCAGATGGTTAACACGTCTAAGGTTAACACCACAAGTTATCACCCGGAATGCGACGGACTAGTTGAACGATTTAACCATACACTTACCACCATAATCTCTATGTACGTGTCAGAACATCATGGAGACTGGGACCTTTTCACCCCTTACGCTTTATTTGCCTATAGAACTGCCTATAGTACAAACCAGACTCCATTTATCTTATGTATGGAAGAGATCCAAGACTTCCTATAGACGTCTCCCTAACGAAAACACAAGAGACTTATTGTAACACTGAAGATTATCGTGGAGTAATTGCAGGTAGATTCTTAGACGCACGGAAACTTACACGCGACAATATAGAACTAGCCCAACAGAGACAGAAAAGCCAATATGATAAAACTGCCAAAGACGTAACGTACGATATAGGACAACAGGTTTGGTTATACACCCCGAATAACAGAAAGGGTCTCTCCTCTAAACTAACTCACAATTGGCACGGCCCATATCGTATACTGGCCAAGAAATCTCCAGGAAACTATCTCCTCGGTGCTAACGAAGAGCGTAATTATATCCAAACCGTTCACGTAAACCGCCTTATGCCATTTATTTCAGCAGATGATAGGCCTAATCTAGATGCTCCCCAAATATTGACAATTGCAACCAGGAGGAGGAATCTGCTTGTTTGGATGATGAGAGCGACACAGATCCAGCTGAACTAGTAGTTAAGGCCATTCTGGACAAGAAAATAGTGACAAATCGATCAGGGAGACGCGACACCTACTATCTCATCCAGTGGGAAGATGACAGTCTAGAGCCATCGTGGGAGCCTATCAAAAACTTGCACTGTGGTGAGCTCTTAAAAGAATTCGAAACTTCGTTACATAATAAGAAAACTTGCTAGTTCGTACAGTGGCTACATTGTCACAAGAATCAAGGGCGATTCTTTCCCCTGCCCCGGGAGGAATGTAATACCGCTACTCCAAGAGCTAAGGCCGACCTCCACTTGGCCGCGCGTACGACGCGATTCAATTGGCGCATGCTCAAAGGCAATAGATTGACAATCACGTTGACAGGTCAGGCGGCCGTCCGTGACAGTTTTCTGCACGTATGACAGTCGAACTCAAGGCGACTTTCAGAGCGGCCGCTTGTTGTTCACTGACATTTATCCAATCAGATTGACTAAAAACCTCCGCTCATACGATAGTTGGCAGCGGTAGTGTTGAATGCATCACCCTTTTCAAGGAAACGCAATGTAACACACACACATTCAGGAGAGGCTGAATTGGTTTCCTTTTTATTGATTTCCGAATCAAATGAGGAGCAACATATCTTAATAATTCTTCAAAATTTGAAGCTGACATTCGAAACATCATTCAAAATAATTCGGTATCCGACACTTGTGCTTGTCGAATAAGCAAATTGTATTCACCTTTCAGTGCAGTCGGAACGAAATTCATATTGGGGGAGGGGGGGGGGGCTGCCCATTGTTTTCCTTCTCATTCAGTACACTGTTATAAAGGAATCATACTACAGTTTGACAATTATTTCCGACGGGCCTGCCTTTAACTTTCCGACGGGCCCCGGTTTTGACGGGCCTGCCTTTAACTTTTTGTTATTGGTAAATTTTCCTGACGCAATACCGTCCTTTTCTGGCAAGTTTCGAATATAAATGACGTTCTATTTCTTCACTTTCTAACAACAACTTTCTTCAAAGATTTACAACTGCCAAGTCTGTTTGCAAATTTTCGAAGGGATTTCAAAGCTGTTCTCGTGATTCTGGTGGTCATGCTATCTCCAGTTGAACGTACGTACGTGGTTTCGGTTTCCTAAATCTTCCGTACGCGCGGCCAAGTGGAGGTCGGCCTTTCCACTCTCCCAGCGTTAGTCATACTTGTTTGTGCATATTCTTTTGCGTCAACTGGCATCGCACTCTTTGTTGCATTGCGTATACTAGTAGGAACACTTTCACTAGAGAAACCCACCCTCTTTTACAGTATTATTTTAAGAACTACACTAGGGATTGACTCAGCTTATACATACGTATCTAGACACATTCCTATTGTTTTTCTAGCTTGTTTTCCTCTTATGTAGACACCTAAGATTAGCACATTTACATCTTTTATTTGTACAAGGAACTAGTTTAACATATATATATCGTTTTCTACGAATCCTGAGTTAGTTAAGAGTTAGAGCTAACATTATGAGCACGTACACTTCGCTCTTGTGAAAGGCTTAGTGCTACAAGTCGTACAACGATATACGTTTGAGAAAACTATATCTGTGTTTATTTGTTGTGTCATTCTGAAGTTTTGCCGAACATTTAGCTCGGAACCTGCCGTATTTAGAAACCAATTTACACAATATACCAACAATATGGATTAAAATCGTTAATACACATTGGCAGACGAAACCTCAACCCATGAGAAAATTTCTATGATACCCTGCTTAAATGTTTGCATTAACATATAGCGATTAAATGGATTCCTGGTATCTTGCTCAAGATTTCTCTATCCACAGTCTTATTTTTTATGTTATGAAGCTTTACCAAAGCAGCCTTTTTTGGTTGAAGATCGCAAAGAATTTAGCCTGAATCATTTATTTCCATTAACCATCGTCATTACCACAAAACAGCATTTTACTTTACAGCAGCACTTGAACCAACGTTTTCGGCATGAGGTTTCAAGGCATGTAGCCACTGTCCTGCTTACCTACGACTTTTGAGAAACAAAAGGCCCTTCAAGGGGTAGAAAGAAAACTGCCTCCAACTCTCACTAAATGACTCTGATCATAAAAAGTTTTCAAAATTTGCTATTTGGTTATATTTATAACATTTTTGTTAAGAGCCTGCAACAAATGTTCAAATCAATGCTTCCTTTATGATATCTGTGTGCCACTCAGAATTTTAGACTAATTCATAGGTGGGTGGCACCTACGTGTGGAACATAGGAAACAGGGCACCCCTTGTGTCGTTTCACGGCAGAACAGTCTTACAAGAAAATAGACAATAAAGGCAAATTGTTTGCTATTTTAAGCAATGGTAAATTAAACACTTTGAGCAGTCAAAATTATCTACCAAGTACCAAAAGGACTTGTTTGATCTATTGCTGAAATGGAAGTGTGTAATAAACAATCATCAACTGGTATAGATGCCTTTTTAAAACAGAATTTTCACTTTTTACTTAGATCAACCCATGAGGAAACTAGAAGTTAGTGATTTCGTATCTGATCCTGTTTATACATCGTACATGCGTTCTGGTACACGTGATGTTCTATCTGATTATTGATTCCAATTAGAGAGAGAGTTATGTCCGAAAAATAATTGCTTAACCAAAGATATTCTGTGTTTTTTTAAAAAAACCAGTAAATTGAAATTCAGGCTGGCTGTTTTCAATTTTTTCGAAAATCCGAGACTGGATTGTTCTTAATTTGTTCTTAGATTATTAGGGTGTAAGTGGTGAAATAGCTAGCTATTGTACTCGAAATGGTCTTAAGGTCTAATTTGTCAAGGAAAAGTGCGAAACATCCTTCATTTGCCGACAGGTTTGAAAATTCACCGCAAAAGCACCCCTAGATGACAAAAAGCAACTCTTTTTAGGTGTATTTCAAATTACATTTTGAAAGACAAATTACATTTTACAGTAGCTCAGCCTCAGTTCTTGTTTTTAATTTGCTTTTGACTTTCTACTAATTTTGGGGCTCGTGTTCTTATAAAAAGAAGAGGGTACGCATAAACAAAGAGACAACCGTTACCTGATGATGGCATTCTGAGTAACCACCCGGTCCTAAATACACCCCAAATTGTGTCTACAGTACAGCTCTGTCCTCAGGCACTTTATTATCATGTATTAAATGTATCAAAAGATAAACAGATAGGTTGAAGTTGAATTAATATTTTTGAATTAATTAATTTACCATTCCAGCCTCCGTCTTCCTCCTTCTCACTGGGCTATTGGTGTCATGTTTGTGCTGTGCAGCAGCTTTCTATTTTGCGGTAAGAAATTTTATATGCTGAACTGACCTTGGTGCTAAAATGGAGGACGGGAATCTTGCTGGAAAATAGTTATAAACTCGTTTGATAAACGCAGTTTTCACTACTCATGAAGCAAATCTGCAGCAAATGGTGTGTTAAGGGAAGATAATGGTTGCGGTTTCTTGTATTTCATGGTTGGTTTGAATCGCTTGGCAACCCTGTTGTTAGACTGGTGTGTAGGTGGGCCTAAATCTTAGTCCTGAATTTAAATACAATAATGCAACCCGGATGGAAGTATGCAATCGAGTACAACGGTGAACCGTTTTGATCAATCAACAGAAATGGGAATCCAGTTTAATGCAAAAGAAAGTGGGTGAAAGTCGTTCACTGATAAATTTGAGAAAATGTTGAAAGTGATTGCGTCGGAATCCAACAACATGTATTTTCGACCTAGGAAAATTCACGGATTTTTTGCCAATAATATGTATCAACCGAAAGAATCTTATACCAGAGCCAAAACAAAACCAATAGATTCAAGAGGGCATCGAAAAGCTTTCAATTGGAAATTTCCATGGAACACGAGATTTACCATGTTGGTGTTATTTTTGTTTTGTATTTTTTTATTTTTGGATATTGCGAATGCACAACATTGTTTTGGTCACAAATCCATATTAACATCTTTGAGCGGCGCCATCAAAGACGGCGATGGATTCTACAGCAACAAAGTTAGCTGCGAATGGCTTATTAGAGGTGACTATGCTTAATTTGCTAATTCGTTTCTGGTCTTGGCGTTTGTTTTTGTTAAACAGATATGCCCACTCTTCTGTATGAAATCGGGTTCTTTATTATTTGTTTGTTATCCTGTTAGAACGTCTGTTTAGCATCTTTAGACAAACAGAGTATAAATTTATATGCCTGAAATGATTTTCAAAATTTATGAGGGGGGAAATTTTTCAGAAAAGGTAGATTGAAATTAGTCAACCACCTTTAGTGTGGAGAAGGGACCCCCTGTGTAATGACCATGGCAAAACCATGTTAAACACATTTAAATGTTTGCTTTAGCAATAACATATCAAGAACCATTATGTGCATATCATGAGACCTTTTGATTGCAAAAAATGAGACTCATGATTGGCAGTTTGTAGATTTGATGGAAGAAAACTGTAAAAAAATGACAACAAAAAGCTCCCTCCTAGCAATACTGAATAATTTGTAAAAAGTTCTAATGTAACTGAAACCTTTCTGTCTCTTCTAGCACCATTCAAGAACCAGACAATAACCATAAAAACTAAAAGTATTAATTTAGAGTGTCAGTATGACTATTTGTATATATTTGATGGTGGATCATACAAGGCACCACTTCTTGCTAGCATTTCTGGATATGACATTCTACCTGAAATCATTTCTACTGCAAGTGAGGTATGTATATTTTGCATTATTCATCTCAAACAAATGATTTCAGAAAATGATAAGATAGCTAAATGAGAATTTAGCATAATGGAACCATTTGTCCTTAGTATAATGGAACCATTCTTATTATAGTCTGTGTGTCAATGTTAATTACCAAGAGCATGCAAACCATCTATCTTTGGTACAATTTTATAGTTCAGTGGCAGAAATTCAGGCCTTCATTGGGGGGGGGGGGGGGCATCAGGCCTATGATTTTCCAACAAGATAACATCTCGGATCGTGTATAATTTTAAAGAAACTGCACAGTTTGATGAAAACAGGTGATTTTTGGGCGGGCTCCTTTAGAAATCAAGAAAGATTTCTTGGAGCAATTTTGACATGTTTAACATTTGTCAATTATCCGACAAGAGCCCGAATTTTTTGACGAGATCACTGATTGGGGAGGGGCCCTAGCCCCCCATAATTTTTGCCACTGCTATAGTTTCCATTTGCTGTGTTTATTCCTTTTTGTAATTGTCATAATAACAATCGCTTGGATAACTTGAGACAAGTTGAAACAAATTATCTTTAGTATAATTAGTTTTTCAAACAATTGTTCCTTAATCTGGCACAAAGTTGATGTTATTTCCTTTTACCTTTGACAAATGTTTTGTTTTTCAATTGACATCTTGTTGATATATTACCTTGCCAACTTTGGCTTTTAGAAGCTTGTTATGTAAATTTTATAAACATTCAGAAAGAAAGATTGATAGAAATCTATGTTTTAAAATATGTGAAGGTTCTAATAATATCCTTTGTTTTAATCCTTTAATTTACAAGTGCTTTTGGAAGTTTTGTCAAAATGATATTGAACTGTCTCTTTAACATGGTGTAGTTCATTGACTTTTACATCCACATTAAACAAGCATAAGCCATTGTTGGTATCATTTGTTAGAATAGAGCATGCTGACTTAAATCAACAAATTTATATTCGTTTTTCTCTTTTGATGTCACTTTTTGCTTTTTGGTGAAGAAAGACACATCATGATTGTTGTCCCTCTACAGGGAAAAGATAATCATTATGTGATGTTGATAAGATATCATCATAAGGTAAGCTATCATTATGTCATTTTCAGGTCTTGGTTGTACTTCAGACTGATTATGCGGAAAGAAAGGATGGCTTTGAGTTATCATATGAGGTTACAGATTGTCCTGGAAAATGTTCGGGAAATGGTATTTGTGACAAAGGCAAGTGTGTTTGTAGCTCAGGTTACAGTGGAGCTGACTGCAAAGACAAATGGTGTCCTTCAAGTTGCAATGAAGCAGCAGCCAGAGGCAAATGTGATAGTGTGAGTTTGTTATATCTCTGCTTTGAAATGCCTTTTGACAGGAGCTGTTATTTAGCTGTATAATCTTTGAATTGATGATTTTTTCAAGCACTCATTGAAACAAAATCTCTGGAAATCTTGTGCATTAAGTCCTAAAGGGTTAAAAATTAAAATAAATATTTGATTAACAGGCAACATTGCCATAAAACCTTGTATTTTGAAGCATGCATTCTTATCAATGGAAAAAGTTTACCTGATTAAGATAATCTGAAGGCCTTTGCTTGTTATCTCTGACTCTGATTGATTGTCTGTTATTTCAGGGACTTGAGAAATGCAGCTGCAATCATGGGTTTACTGGAGAGGGTTGCTCTCTTCCATCCCAAGTAAATGCAGATCTAAATAGTTGGCATCTGCTTGCATCAAGATCATCAAAATTCAATCCACGATCTGATCATGTAATGGGATACCTGAACGGTTCAGACACTATTGCAATATTTGGAGGTAAGCAAAAAAGATTAAAAATATACTGAGGGCTTAGTTAGACCAATGTTTAGAGGTGGGACAATAGTTTGAAGTTTCAAAAAATGTCCCTAATACTTGAAGAAGGATATTTATAGATTATGTTAAGGCAATGCTGAAATTTTCAAATTTTTGAAAACAGGATGCTTGCTTGCCCACAGTTGGATATAAATCAATGGTTATTGGTAACCACTCAGAATATGCAGCCTTGTTTCTAACTTTATCATAAGGTATCTCAACTTTATCAAGTTCTTTTCTAGTCATCCAAGATTTTAGAAATAATGCAAAAAAGAGAGATTTTTGTGCTAATTTCAAATGCCATCCAAATCCGTATTATGCAAGGATTTATATGCTCGTCATTCCTGTTATGCACCAGACACCCCCTGGTAATATATTTCCCAAACTCTTGTATGCAAGATATTGCTTCATCTTGTATCCTACTTTTTGTGGACCCTTCCTAATTCTAAGGGATGGCCAGACATTCTTTTACTACCACTGGTAGGCAGACGTTTTATCATTGTCAACAACTTCCAGTAGCCTTTACAACTGTGCCATCTGCATATTTGATTTTTGTCATATTTCACATGCTAGCTCAAAGTCCCGTTTTTTCTCTTGAAATTATCCTCAGTAGTAGCTGAAATGACATTGCGAATCCTTGTGAAATTCATTTGTTGAATACCTCCTCTCAAAGTCCCTGATTCATGCAGTTTGATTCCAGTAGAAATTCTGCAATAATCAAAGGTCCTTTCCATACAAGTCTTGGTTTTCATGTTTATACTGTGCTCTATTGAATGCTTGGTGTAATTAATGCAACACATTATGCATCCTTCTGCTATCACACCCCTTTCTTGTCACAATCTTATCTGCTTTCTTTGTTAAGCCTTCTTCTTGCCCTTATGAGTAAAATCCCTAAAATTAATCCTTGTTGCTCAATTAGACAGAAGTTCAATGAGTTGTTTCAACGAGGATGTCTTAAATTGTCTCCCAATATAATTTATTTGCATTCATCATTTAGGTAGTCAAGCTTTTTTCTCACATGACCAGAATACTGGCATCAGATATCCACCTTGCACAGCTACTCGAAGTCTAGCTTCTACACGTTTTTTGGACTTTCTTTATAGTTAGACTTCTCTAGTGAGATCAAATGTGCAAACTGCAGCGACATGACCTGCACTTGAAAATGTTTTACTGCTCCTGCAGACCTGGTAACCACAACGATGTAGTCAATCTGAATCTTTATCTCGTTGCCTGGACTTTTCAGTGTGTTTGTTCTTCTTGGATATTCTTTGTCCAAGCATTTGAAATTATATACAAAGAATAGGGTGCTGATACTGGGATTCACACGGATACCTATGACATGTGTATCAAGTTCATGTCTCCGTTAGTAATATGCATACCAGAAAATAGAAAATGCTCACAAAATTAAATGGATCGTTCATATAATGTAGACTTCAATAAAGTTGTGGGCAGCTTAAGTAAGAGGGCAGCCTAAGTAAGAGGGCAGCATAAGTTAGAGTGTAGCCTAGATAACTATCCACTGCTTGGTGTACAACAAAGAAGACGGCACCAAATTCCACATTAAATTTCTGGCTCTATCCGTGAACCGTTAGCATACAAAACTATTGTGCTAGCTGTAGAATCATTGCGTAAACTATGGAGAGCAAACTTGGAGGGTGGTAGGGGGGGGGGGGGGAGGGGTGTGATGCTCGTCTTGTTAAGAGATCATAGGTGACATCTTTTAAATCAAACCCACATAAATTTCTTATCCAATTATTCATTCACTCTACCTATACATTTTTACTATTTAAATTCTAATACTTTTATCCGTAGGTCGTTCCCTAAATGAGGTTTTCAACGATGTCCTTCTTTACAACATCTCATCAAATTCGTGGCTCAATTTTACATCGGCATCAGGGCCAGTAAGTCTACTAATTAGATGATAAATGTTACTTTAGGCGTTAGATGTTACATTGTTCCTTTAGGCCTACGTTCATTCAATGCCACAATGTTCGCTGGTTTCAGCTTAGCTGTGACCCAACCTGGCACGAACAACCAACAGGAAATTTGCGGTACTTGTTTGTTTCTTGCTATATGTGAGCGTGGATATTCAGGGCATAAACTGCATGTGATTTCAAGTGATGCATTGGATCCAAATCATTTCGCCCTTTGTTTACACTAGCATGGCTGGTTTATTTTACTTTTGGCCTATGGATTTTACGCCCATGTCAACAAACAGAAAATATCAACATCTGATTCATTACTGCTAAGAGTGAGAGCTCAGAGAACCCAATAAGTTGTCAAGGTACTTTTAAGGACTACAAGACCCCTAGGCACCTCTTCTGCCATCCCAGTGGCTGAACAACCCCTTGTGTCGTGATCAATATTATTCTGTGTTCATGGCCTTCCAATTTAAAGTTTAAACTCTGTCTTTTCAAGGTGGAGAGATTCCTTCACGCGGGAGATGTTTACAAGAATAAACTCGTTATTTTTGGCGGAGAAATGGCAAATGGTTCGTTGCTGAATGATTTATGGGTGTTTGACCCCGTCTCGAAGTTTTGGAGTCAACCAGCTGGACATGAAATTAACAAACCAAACAAGGTCGCAGGACATACCGCAAATATTGTTGGTGACAAGCTTTATATATTTGGTGGTAAGGCATTATACCCGCATTTAGTTGTTTTCGGCTTGTGTTCTGTAAACACAAACAATTTTGCAGTCAAATTCGATAATTATGCTTACAGTGAGAAAGCCTACCATTTATTTTATCTGCAGCAAAATAAATTCTCTTAATCCTTGTTCTCGACTAGCCTCTTTCTTTTCCCTTTTCTCTCAGATTGATATCTGCAACTAATTTGAGGCTGAAGAAAAGAAACTAAGTTTATGCAAATTGTATGCAAATAATGAAATAAATCATAAAATAAGAAACTGAATTCATGCTAAAAATGTCTTAAAGTAATAACATTTTGTTTAAAAGGGTATCGAAGTATAAAAGCATCAACAAACCCATGCATGTATTAAATGAATAAAAAACCAATCTACCTTCGTATATCCAGGAATTTGAAGCAAAGCGTAGGCGCTCAAATGACTGACAAACAACGAGTTAATTGTTGATTTTTGCGGACTGCTACACAGCAAAGATTAATGGATCCTCGGGTGCGGAACACAGAACCAAACAGATTATTTAGTAAGAAATAAAAAAGGATAAAATTGTATCATTATCTCAAAATTTCAACTTATTCATTACGGTTGCATGTTTTTATAATCTATTTCTCTATGTTTAGGCCGTACTGAGCATGGTGCCTTTTCAACCAATATTTGGAAGTTTGATTTAAAGACACCGTCTGGCTGGCAAAAGATGCACATTCGTGGAGGGAAACCTTCTTTATACCGATTTTATGGTCATTCGTCTGTTTATTGCAAAGAGACGAATTCTCTGCTTATTTATGGTGGGGAAGTTGCTTCTTCGATTGGGTAAGAAGTATTATATCTAAAGAATTTCAATTTTTAGCATTCAGACAGGCTTTATAACCAGAGGGCGGCATTAGGCAAAATCTCCCTTTTTTCATGAAAAGTGCCAAATGTGCCGTGCAAGGAACAGTTTCACCTTTTTCAATTTTGAAAGGATATTTCTACTTTTCAAGACGCATTTTGTACAGTACTGCTTTATTATGATATCACAGGTGATAATTTATGGTGAAATATCAATTATAGATTAAAAGGCCCAGATTCAGAAAATAGACTTGGTTTATAAATATTTTGCTTCCAAAGCATGGTCAAGGCACCAACAGTTTTGCCTTGGTCAAGGCACCACAAATGTGCTTTTGTTTTGCTTTATGACATCATACCCAAAGAAGACTGTCAGCTTCTTTATCTGATTACGCACAAAATTTTATATTTGGAGTTCTTGTGTCTTGTTCTGTAACAAATCTCTTTAGGTATTCGTTTCAGATCATCTATTTGCTAACCCAAAATGGCTTTCATTTTAGGCGAAATTCAGTGAAGCAAAATCGGATAGTATCGTTCAATTTAGTGCATCACCTGTGGACAGATATAGTTCCTGATGAAAGAAGCTCCACTTCTCTTCCTACTGCATTTCATTCTGCAGTTGTGGCTGGAGATTATATGGTAGTATATGGTAAGTTAATACTGTGTTTGATACTATATTTAGGTCATTTAGTTCCAAACTTTACTGTGAAACAGCAACATAGCCGAATTAATGTTTAACCACAGAAATAGGGCTTAAAAGGCATACAGGCATACGATCATACCTATTGTTGAAACTATCGTACGTGAAAATATAGTAGCAAGAACGACTTCGCATGGTAAAACCACCAAGGAAAGAAAACAGCAATACAAGTCACAAGGTATTAATTTGAAATTAAAAGTTTTCGCATCTGATACTTGTCAACACATCCGCACGCCCGCACGTCCGCAGTTTTTCGGCACGTGTACGACATCGTATCTCCTCCGAAAATAATTTGTTGAGCCCAGCGAAAGAGAAAGATGCGCACTCATGGGAAAATATAGGGAATGTTGTCTCAAGGGATGGTCTTTGAGCTCGAGAGATCGCTAGTAGCCCTGTTTCGATATCATTGTTTTATCAATAACTGCGTGCTAAACCTCAATTTAGTGTTCGTCAGTAGTTCAATTACAAACATTGGGCATACGTTCAAAGGTTGCCTTCGAATATAACGAAGTGACGTAATAGTCCGGCACTGTCTTCTAAATTTACTCTACAATTTTCTGTCTCTGAAGCTATCTCCACTTGATCCTTGTGCAATTTCTTTGCCTTTTTGTAGGTGGAATCGTGCAGACCAGATCAAAGATGTGCTTTTCAAACGATATTCAGTTCTATAACATTAAATGTAATCGATGGGTACCTGCGTCAACATTGGGAGCCAGTTCAAAGACGGGAAGCATTCAAATCGGCCGAATATCCCACACCGCTGTACTACGTAACGACCAAACAATGGTGGTCGTCGGTGGGTTCAATGGTGTGATGTTTGGAGATGTACATGCTTATCGCTTGCCAAAAGCAGTTATTTTCAAAAATTCTTCTGGATTTATAGTTAACGGCAAGCAATGCCAGAGTCATACAGAGAAGGGTAAGTTTAGTTTTCAAAATGAGGATTTTGCTTACTGAGAAGCACAAAATACAGAGCAATACTTTTTATCCCACCTCCAGTCAAAATAAAATTGACACTTTATTCTAATTTGTACTAATGGGCCAGTTCTAAACATGTCGGCATTGTGAATACTGCCCTTCAGCCATTTTTGTTTAGAAGTAAAGATTTTTGACTTTGCGTAAAGTTTCCCTATTTGCACAAATAAATGTATTTTTTACGCATTTTAAAATGAGTCCTATTTGATCGTCAAGAAAGTCAACACATGTTGAAGATTTTGCTTTATTCTTGTTTCAAGTTCATATGCCATTATGATGATATGCATTTAAAGAGATTGTGCCAGCTTTTGAAAGTACCTGGCATATATATGCCTAAATCAAGTAACAAATGTGGTTGTAACAGACCTCTTGTTGGTTACAGTGCCATTGGCATTGATGACGTCGAAATCTGTATTAACATTCCTATTATTTTTACAGCTGAAGATATTTTCTAACATGATTTAAATCATTTTGAAAACTTTTTTTGTAGCTTCTTGTTACACAGACCCCGCCTGCGGATGGTGTTTTGAACCTCTTACCTGCTTGTCACTTCAAGACTCAAGTAAGTGTAGTGGGCGTTTTGATAAGAGTTCTTGCACAAGCCACTGCGCAGCATACACATCGTGTGATTCCTGCTTACTCTTTGGAAATACATCTGTTGAAGGCTGCACATGGTGTGTTCAGAGTAGAAAATGTTATTCTGCATCGATCAAGGACAGTTGCTCTTTATCTGGATGGTGGGGATCCGATGGTCAAGTTATTACGGATCTGGAGCAGTGTTTCATCGATAACCAGCCTCCTGGTATAACTTACACTCGCTACAGTGATCCATTCAATTCTGAAATGCCAGACAGTGTTACTATATTAGATAATACAAAGATTAATGAGCCATCTCAACTGAAATATAACGAGAAGAGTTTCATAACTGGCTTTGTTTATCCTTACTTATTTGAAGCTGATCCATCTGCAAGTAAACCAAGGAAAGTTATAGTATCCGGTATATACCTATCAGCAAGACTTTTTGTATCAAAAGATCAGTCTCCATTGCACAAGGTGAGCTTTCTTGGTTCTTTGTAGTTCACAAAAATTTTCTCTGATTTCGTTTCCAGAAGGTTTCGTTGTGCAGCTCGAAACAGTTGCAGAGAAATTATGTGCCAGCTCTGATATTCGAGCTGATCGGCTAAATTTTATGAACAGGAGTTCCACCCCTTCCCTTACTTGGAAAGCATACGCATCGAAGTAAATATTTATTATCGATGATGTATGACTGCAAAACAATGGGTAATGACCATGCGCTAGAAGAATTTCCCTCTCCAATTAATCCTTAGCGGTACAGCGGTGGCTGTCATCTTGGTATGTGACCAGAGACGAGTGAGAAATACCCAAATGTCTAGTTTACAGAAGACTTTAAGCGTAATGTTTCAGCCTCTGTTTGATTATTTCGGAAAAGGTGGGTGGAGATCGGGGGATCGATTGAAAGAGTATTTTCTACATTCTTAACTCTCTTATGTCTGCTTACTTTAAATCATTGTGAAATTGTGTTTAAAATTTTGACCTCTGTGTTTTTAGGAAGAGGTTGCTTTCTTTTCGATTCGTACGTCACAGACCATCGTCACTGCAAAGTCTAAAACTTTAACTAGACTTTTCCCATCGCCTGCTCTTTCTGCGTATTACTACTTACAATGTGGAATGAATTCTACAAAATTATCTTTCAATCGAAAAATGGAATTGTTCTGGAATGTGACAAGTATAGACGTGGTTTGTACAATTTTTTTTGTGGAAGTATAAAAACCAGTAACATCCTGAATATTTTACCATAGGTTGCTGTCTTTCATAGAACAATATTGAAACCACAATAGAGCTTTTCCCTAAAAGAATTGTGTCGTATTGTTGATACTGTTGCATAGCATTTTATAGTTTTATTTTAATTGCTTCCCAGACTCTAATAATCTTTGTTCCTTTAAATCTTAAATTTACAAACTTGATTTCGCCTCCCTATCTTCTTAGCCTCTCCCGCCCTTTATTAGGGCTTTGCTGTAGGCTTCCAAGAATCTCGCTAACATAACCCGTTAATAAAAAGAACATTTCAAGAAATTCTTGAACAATGTTGTGTTTAATCTGAAACTAGCAAAGTTTCAAGTAATTTTAGCTTAAAAGAGAGATTTTCACTTTCAATTTAAATCAATGAAGTGTCGAGGGGAAGTTTTTGGTTACCCTTGCGATCATTTACCTACAGGAACTGAATTTTTGTTGATGATTGTGTTTCTTTGAATTTGAAAATAGCTCTTAGCATTATTCCTGTGCTATGATGATTATACTTTTGGTTATGTAACAACAAAAATTATTTGTTAAGGTAACCTAAAAGTACCATTCTTTTACATGGTTTTCTGCTATATGACAGAAACTTTAATAATAATGGTGACTAAAGTGTCTAACGAGAGCGTGTTCAGCGTGAATATGGCCATGATGCAACCCGTGAAAGTTACCCTCATTTCGACTAGATTGACAAATTACTAAGCGAAAGGTTAAATGCTAATGTTTGGACCCAATTTTGTCTTTGCTAAGCAAATGGCTCAAAGATTAACAATGTAAGAAACAGTCGCTAGCGTGCCTCAACAAGATGCCTTGCAATTGATCTGTTATTGTAGTCAAGATACAAAACAACTCTTTTAGACTCATTTTCTTATGAGTCTCCTTATGTTGATGATGTATAGACTTTCATTGTTTGCTTTGTCTTTTAGCATATACCTTCAAAATACTTGCGCCCGTTTTTTTCTGAAAACTGTGTTGGCTACACCACGTGCATGGCATGCATTACTGATGCCGCATGTGGTTGGTGCACGGTACAATCTTCTTGCATTCGAAAATCCAGTTGGTCCACGTGCAAAGACAGCTATTCGAACCTAACACACCTTGTTACCAACCAGGCGTTGTGTCCTGTTTGCTCTGATCTTTATGATTGCATTGACTGCTTGGAGGTAAACCCTATCTGTATTTATTTAGCATCCAAAATTTGATTGGCTGGTATTTTTCCAGTCTTTTTCATTTTTAAAATAAGATTTATGCATTTATTTATGCATATATGATGTAGTGTTTCTAGACTGGAATCATTGAGAAATACTCAATATGAAAACTAAAGGGTAAGTAATTATGCAATTCCGACCAATAAAATATTTGGCATGTTAGATATTTACCGTTGCAAATTTTATCTCAATACCTTCATTGAATTTGTGGGCCTATCGTGCATGGGATAGGACCCTGCAGATTGTAAAGCTCCCTAGTTGCCTGGTTGCCTACACCAGTTATCTTTGCAAATCAACAATGCTCTGCCGCACCAATGAAAGGCTCGTTAGAGTTATTGGAGCTTGCGTCTTTGTTCGTTGAGTTTTCAACATATCTTTAATGGCAGAAGCTTAAAGAATTGGGCAAATTCTGATTCGTATTTTATTTCGATACTCACGTTGCTAGTAATTTTTTTTATATTGTAGAAGCCCAGCTTTTAATTCTTTGAATTTTTTGCCTTAGCACTTGTTCTTTTGTTCTATTTTGTAATATTTTTTCATTTTTAGATTTGTGTCATGTAATTTAGTGATTTCCTAATGATAGTGAAGTTTTTTATTTTAGTTTGAGTCAAATCAAAGATATTCCAATAAGCTATCCGTAATTATTTTTCTTGCTCTGTAAGTTATGTTGTTCCATAGAATCGGCACTGTTCATGGTCTGGTACCGATAAAAGCTGTTTAAGAAAAGGTCTTGGATCTCGTGAAATAACAACACCATCAGATTGTCCAAGCCCGTGCCACAGTCGGTTGTCCTGCTCGAGCTGTTTGGTGGATGATACCTGTAGATGGTGTCATCAAAAGCAGGAGTGCTTTCCACCTTCTTATCACATGCCAAGATATCCGCTAGGACAGTGCCATGTATATAGCATAAATCTGGGGAGCAACCAGTGTTACAACTGCTCAACCTTTACAAATTGTGCCTCATGCTTGGCTCATCATCGTTGTGGATGGTGCTCAACCACGAACAACCCATTAACTGGAAGGTGCATTGAATTTTAATCTTCTTTAGTCTAAATTAATGACTATGGCCTTAGCTTGGAAATTTAGTTTGATATATTGCAAATAAAGGGTTTTGAATTGTGGAATCCGGTAGGTTTTTTCTGCTAGGACTTGCATAGTGCACGGCACGCCGAGCGTTTGACACCTCATATTCTACTGCTATATTTTGTATCCTTCTATTCCACTAGCTGTCATCAAGGTGACTTTTCTGGTCCAGAGGACAACGGGAATTGCTCTGTATTGTTGCCAGTAAACGAGACAGTTAGCTGGGCGTACGATCGTTGTCCTGATGCCGATGAATGTCGACTGAAACTCGATGACTGCCATGTAAATGCTACTTGTTTTAACACCGATGGTAGTTATAACTGCCAATGCAATCGTGGCTTTACGGGAAATGGGAAAACTACCTGCAATAAGACGTGAGTAGCCACTTAAACATTGTCAGCACGTAAAGATTTTAAGAGAAGTCTAACTAAGATCGTGTACAGGGGGTGTTGAGACTTTGCATTTTCCCTCATATTCAATGTTGATGTCCCTGCTTTTGAAACACGTGCTTCATCTTTGAATTTGGGAAAGAAGGCAAATATCGGCTATTCCGGTATGCGACTGAGCTTTTTTCAAAGTTGCATCCAGGATTGTTATTGTTGTTGGCAGTTCAAATCTCTTGGATATATATTTACTTTTCTAATAGATGCAAAGTAAGTCGTTGGAGCTTCTTGAATAGTTTTTTATTGTAAAATTTGCATATCAAATATCAAATATCAATTCATTGCCGTTGCTATCCCATAAACCATCGAACACTTTGTCAAAGCTAGAAATTGAGGTTCAAGTAATACTGGACAGCAAAGATGGCTCAAAATACTATTATCAGTGAAATGATACTTTGAACCAAATGTAAGATACAGTCAGACCACAATGTTATTATCTCTAAGGTTGTTTTTTTCAAATAAGGTTATATGCATAAAGGTTCATCGAAAGGTGGAAAAAATTGGATTTCTTGTTAGTATTGTTTTACTGTTCATGACATCATCGTGTCAAAATCCCTACATTATCCACGCTTTCGCCCTAAAAGTTGCTTTTTGATTTGATATCTGACATTTACAAGTAGCTGTCAGAAATTTTTTTTGTATTTTACATCACCCATTTTAGAGCACAGGGGTGTTTCTTTGTAGTTGCTACCATAAGTGCCAACATGGCTATTGTGGATCAGATTATGAATGTAAATGTGATCTTGGTTGGAAAGGTGTCAACTGCTCCACCGATTGCTTATGTAATGGACACAGTACCTGCAAAACTGGTATTGGAATTTGTGACAAGTGCTACAGTAAGTCTTGCAATCACTATCACTAACTGCGCTATATTGACCATAGGTCCTCTCCAAAGAGGAACCCAAAGATCAACTACATGATAACTTTTGTAGCCTTTGGATCTCACAAGGTCTCGGCCTCGGTGCTTCAACTCTTTTTCTGACAAGCTGAGATACGAAGCTCTGAATTGGGCATCAAAATATCTTTATTACATTGAATTGCCCATAAGAGGTCAGAGAAATGATCCTTGGTTCCCTGGGACATGTACATAATACCAGATACCCTTCCTTGTACACAACTTTGGAATGCTCTATCTTCTTCCTGCTCCCCTGACTCCTATAACCTGAAATTATTCAAAACTAAAACTAGTAAACTTGATTTTTCCTTCCTCTCTTCACTTTAGGCTCCAAAGCCTTTTACTGACATGACCAAATAAAGGCAAATAGTTCTCCATTAATGTTCACTCTATCAAGAGCCAATATATTTCAAATATTTTTCTTATTGTTAGAATCTTTCTCATACTGAAGTCCTTAACTTAATGTATGATCATATAAACATTTGTTGGTATTTTGCTGAATGCATGTATTGTCTTGACTATTTAAAAGATTTGATTAGCTATAGGCCTTTTTGAAATTGCAAGCTTGTTATAGTTTATGTCGAACTTGCTTATGAACGTATATACACCTTTGATTCATATTTTAATTAGAGATAGCTAAAGCCAATACTCAATTTGGCAACTGAGGCATTTCTTACGTAGCTTTTGTTGGCCTAATGCATGTTTTTTTGTAGATTTCGATGATGCAGCTGTTGATGTAGTTATAAGGAAATTTTGACACCAAAATTTAAATTTTTGCTATTGAAATGTTAAGTTGTTTTTTAATCCTCGTGTAGATTATACAACTGGAAGCCATTGTGATGAATGCGTTAACGGTTCCTATGGATTTCCGAAAAATACTTCTGGTTGTCTGCGTTGTACTTGTAATGATCATGGTGACTTGGATAAAGGCACATGCGATAAAGGAACTGGAAAATGCTTTTGCCGTGATCAAACTACTGGGGACATGTGCGAAAAATGTAGACCTGGTCTTTCAGGTGATTCAAGGTTCGTATCAGCTTTTTGGCCTATTATTATAGCTAAGCCATTTATATTGAGCATTCATAACTCAAGATTTATGTAATCGGCAGTATCCAGTACTTAACGCAGAGTCCAGGCAAGTGTTCATCCTTTCTATAGGGAATTTCTTTAAGCTTCTGAAGCCTTATCAAGAACACAAAGAAAAGGTGGGGTTTTGACCTGGTGTTTAAATTTATTTTGTTTCCAATTGTCCTCTAAAATTTTACTACTATGTTTTCTATACCATGTGTTCAAATTTGAGCAGCTTCCTGCAAATATGTAGTGACTGCATTGAAGAAAGTGACAAGTCTCGGAAAATTCAATCTTCTCTCTCGAAATTTTATCATTGACGTTCTTTTTACCAAAGTCTATGCGGGTTTTTTTTCTTACATACATAGTCACATTCTTAATGTAATAATTTCTTTATTGGTAGAAATGGAGGAATTTGTTACCACGGTTGCTCGTCGCTAACATTCATCAAGAACGAATTATTTGGGACTTTGGCTTCTGGAGAGTCTGGGTCAAATTGCCTCTGGATGATTTCGGCTACGAACGCCTCTAAGCGTGATGTCATCTTTTCAAACTTGCCTTCACGCATGGATTCCACCATCACTCTTCAGATGAAGCATATGGATATGTCCTGCATTGATGCTCATTTATACGTGTATGATGGCATACCAGGGAAACCCAATGCATCATTAATCGCAGTTTTTTGTGGTTATGACGTTCAAATTGCAAAGCCCGTTGTGGCGCGGTCTGGTGTTATGACAATTAAATATGAAGGGGTGCCTGCTGCTTCGGCAAAGGTCAAGTTCTACGCTTCGTTCAATGTACATACTTGTGAAAGCAGTTGCACTGGAAATCGTGAGTGCATCCGATCTCACCATAGTAACCTCAGATGCCTTTGCAAATCAGGATGGACTGGTGCCGACTGCCAGATTCAAGTCTGCCCTGAAAATTGCAACAACGCAACAAGTCAGGGATATTGCGATTATGTAAGTTTTTTTGTTTGAAACCTTGTATTTCCTGTCTGGTTTTTCTTGCCACAAGCATTGCTCCAAAACATGTTGTGCAAAGTCTTGGAAAGTATAATGCAATGCAACAGCTTTCTGTTTTTTGAATAACTTTCCCTTTGGGGTGTTTCCCTGGGCATTCTCCGGGTCCTCATTACTGATGCCAAGCTCAGTTTCATGTCTTTCAAGAATTATTGCCCTCAAAATACGCGAGTGATACTGTCTTGAGATGCTCATGAGTAAGTTATGATCCTACAGGTCCTTCGTTAAATCTTCAAATATAAGGCTGTGTCTGGAAATTGTCCTGTTTGAATATTTTTTATTGTGAAACCTCCTTATTTGCAGGCGACTGGACAATGTGTTTGCATTCCCGGCTTCGCAGGTACCAGTTGCAGTCAGCTCCGCAATGACACTTCCTTCCTCTTAGAAGACATGACATGTCAAAACAATGTTCTCCCATCACGCTTTGGCCATACAATGTTGGTAGACCAAGAGTACCAAAGTAGAGTGCTCATATACGGTGGTCGTAGCCTTGATTTCGATTTCGACCCCAGCATCTGGACATTTGATCTTGTTAAAAAGTCATGCGCCAAACTCCAATTAACAAATCAGCCTGTCGGGAGGTATTATCATTGCGGAGTGATTTACAAGGTGACTTTTTCTTGCACTTTTACGTATAACATTAAACATAAATGTTTCATGAATAATTTTGTAAATTTTTGTATATCATTATACAAAGTTATTATGAGAATATCAAATAGCGTCAGATGCAAGCTTTTTCTTTCTGTAAACCTTAGTGGTATGCAGTAGAAACTTCTTGTAAAAGATGACTTCCTGAATAAGTGCTAGAAACTCCTTGTTGATGAAAGCATGCAGAACTGAACTCATCATTAACATTTAACTGCATTTAAGTTGATGGATTAGGGTTTCTATTAAACGAAGCGGGAGAAAACCAACTTGTTGTTTTATCAGGCAAAGGGAATTGTAATTGGTAATGAAGAGCCTGGCAATTGTTTCAGGGGATGTAGATACTCCTATTAACGAAGTTATGCTCACAAACAAACCTCTTTTCTCGAGTGTCTTTTTTTACATGTTAATACAAACACGCACAATTATATGTTAAGACGAACACGCGTTATATGTTATCCTGGCATTGGATCAAATTTGTTTACGAAATTGTCACTCGAAAATTAGATTAAATTAGATTTTTCCCGGTTATAGCATTAGGATTTTTATGTATTTCTGGAGGACAACGTGCTAAATTATGGGTTTTTGTCCTTTTAGCTAAAGTTTATTATTGCTCTCTAAATTATTATCCCGTATTTCTTTGTAGGGCAAAATGATAATTTATGGCGGGAAAACCACGTACAATGTGTCAAATGAGATGCTGACATACGACATCAAAGGAGGAGTATGGAAATCCGAAATGGTTTGCTCATACTTAATGATAAATATTTGAAAAAGTCAACGCAGCCTCGAAAATGACGTTGACAGCTCTATTCCTCCTTTTCTCATTAACCTGCTTTATTATTATGAAATTTCAGTAAACTTTCAGTGAATCTGTATTTTGAGTAACTACTGTCTCTTTCCAGAAAACTGCAGCTCTTCCTGATGTTTATGGTCACACCTGTACGTTGGTTAGAGATGTATTGTATATCATAGGTGGCTACCTGGGGAGCCCATTGGGGATACATGAATCAGTTCTTGCAGTTCACCTCACAACCTGGACCTGGGAAGAGGTGAAAATTAAGAAATTTCCCATGAAAGGTATTCAAATTATTCTCTTTGCGATAGAAAATCTGAGCTTTCCTTTAATCCTCATTTAACGTGTATGATGCTCTTTCAAAATGGTTCCATTGAATATTGCAACCCAAATTTCATATATTTGTCTAAAGCAAAGTTCAAATTTCAGTTTTAGTTGTTATATCTTAACATTCCTCTACATACAATATGTTACTACTCTACATTACAGCTAATTATTACATAAAATGTTAGCACATTACATAAAAATACTTAATAAAAATGAATTACGATTACGTAAGATGTCGTTTGCAGGGGAATTTCTTTAGGAGGAGCTTTTACCACTTTCATTTGCAGGAGATAAAAAAAGTTTGATATGAAAATCATGTGTAAGGCCCCAAGCTATCATATCATACTAGATAAAATAAAAAAAATAATGAATTGTACAGTTGAACGAGTATCACGAACAGTCTCTGTTGAAAACAATTTGGAAGGGAAAACATTCTTCAAATTAACAGAGAAAAATAATTATAGTCAGCAGATACTTATAGACACAAACATTGGGATTGCATTACGAAAATGACTGACTGCAGATCCATCTATTTATTGGCCTAAAATCAAGCAGATGAAAACTATTCAAGGCTCTACTCAAATGAAGGAAATGTTTCTATTATAGCTACCTGCATATTTCGAAATTTGTACAAAAAAACCTAGATTTAAGATTGTTTTCTTGGCAGAATCACGTTGATAAACAAATAGCTTATCATAATTATATCAATATAGATTTGAATTCGTATAGCCGTGCAAAGCAAACATTCTTATATGTTAATACACTCTTTTTGAATAAGAATACTATAAGTTTTTCCAGCATCGATATTCTTAAGAAATTTTCGTTTTGATGAGCCTGGATTGGATATATTTGTTATTAACATTTTAAATCAGGCAACTGCTAAAAAATGAGGTGAGTAACATTCTCAAAAGCCTGAATATTAAAAAAATGTTCTTGTAAACGGAGTGTAAAGTTATTGGTAATGTTAATTGAGTGCAAAAGTAACAAATAAAATTTTTGGGAATCCAGAGAAAAGATCGACCACGAAGGGACTCGAACCCTCAATCTTCTGATCCGAAGTCAGACGCCTTATCCATTAGGCCACGCGGCCGATGAATAATCTACTCGACATGCATAGAATATACCATCCGCAGATGTTCGTATATTGTAAGGAAGGTGGGAAAGGGAATTCTGATGCTCTCGATTAGTTTTTATTCAATCGATAATCAAACAGCCTTTGGCAATAATTTTTCATAATATTCATAAATGATGCTTATTTTTAAGTAATATAAAGTGAGTCATTAGGACCATCGCATTTTATTAATGATTTACCGACTGTTTTGAAACACTTAAAATATTTTCTTTTTGCTGACGACACAAACATTTCTAAATCCTTTGAGAAGCTTTCTAACAAAGTTAATAAACAGCTTGATGGCCTGATGCGAAAAAACTCTCTCTAAATATAAATAAAACCAACGGATTTTCAAATCAAAATAGGCAATAAACCTGTATCTAGGGCAAAAGATATAAAAGGGGCATTTTCCTGGAACCATCATCTCATTGAAATTTCTAAAAATCTAGCTCGGAAATGTGACCTTAGCTTCAAAACCTGACATCTACTTCCAACAAAACAACAGCTGATCTCTTTTTATGGTGTCGAATGCACTACTCATGTCAATCCCTGTTATGTAGATATTTTCTTGATATACTTGAACTCTAGCTTTGAGCCATTGATGTGCCCAAACTATGTTGGAGGTACTACGATATTGTCTATATGCGCTTTGTGATTCAGATGGAAATTTCTCTACTTTTAGCTTTGCTCTTTCTAGTACAATGTTTGACAACATTTTTCTACATCGGTAGCAATATAACTGGTCTCAAATTCTTGACAGGAACTTTAACTTTTCCTGGTTTTGGTAGGAAGAATAAAATTCCAACTCCTGTCTCGATATCATTGTGCTTTTCGAAAGTTTCGTTTACAATGATTGGAAGAATGTCGTGAAGCGCACAAAGACCATATTTTATCAAATGACTGTTGCGTTTCACTATTCGCTTCCTTATTTTAATGTTGTGACCATCATGCCTGCTTTATTTTCATAACTGAATAGGGAGACTCTCTCCTCGTTTGTTTCATCTATCGGGAGCGTTCCTTTTTTAGAATTTCCCCACAACACAATTTTGCAGTGGCCAAAACGTGTATTCTATTAATTTGATAATATAGTAGCTATTAATGCTAAAATATATTATGGGCAAATTTATAATGAAATTGCAATGAAATGAAATTAAAATCTGTTGGAAAACCCTTCCAATTTACCAAGCTTTGAATGATGGTCTTGCTTCAGTCAAGATCTACTCTGCTTTCTTCACTCGTAGAGTTTTTATTCAAACTTTCACGTTGTAATAAGCCTATAGTTACTGCGATGACTGGGATGATTTTTATTTTGTGACCAGCATGTCGGTTGACGTTTCAGTTGATTTGAAATTTTATGACTGCCAAATCGTTTATAGTTTTGCTTATTTTTCTTTGTCGATTTGCATCAGCGGAATGTACCATTTTTTTTGCAAGTGAATGTGATGATCATGCATAAGCTGCATAGTTTACTCGTAGATATGAATCCCAAAACCCATTTCATCATATGACATGTATCTAAATATAACTAATAATGAAATTAGAACACTACATATGCAGATACTAGATTATAATAATACATACACAGTAAAATACAACATATACATGTACGGTAAATATTTAAGCCCGTTTCACATTGGACGTTATTGGAAAATACGTTATAATCTTCAAGTTTTTTACCCAATATATAAGCGATTGAGAAGATTGATATGGAGTCAAGATGGATAGTCATTTACACTATGATAAACCTAGCGTCAAATGCGAAATGGGTGAAAAAAGAAGTAGGCACATGAAACTGTATGAAAAGGAACATTTTCTTCATTTGTTGATTACCTAAATACATCTCTGTACAGGCATCTTTGCGCACAGTGCAGTTTACGATGCGACTACAAACCACATATTGGTCTTTGGTGGCGTTGCATTCTCTTTGACTGGTTCACGTGAATCAAACCGGCTTTGGGCACTTGACCTAATGAGAAATTCGTGGAATGAAATCCAGCCAACTAGAAATACGAAGGTATGAAATTCTATTGAGAAAAACCATGTTTCCCATGTAGATAGGTAGGTAAGTAGGTAGGTAGGTAGGTAGGTAGGTAGGTAGGTAGGTAGGTAGGTAGGTAGGTAGGTAGGTAGGTAGGTAGGTAGGTAGGTAGGTAGGTAGGTAGGTAGGTAGGTAGGTAGGTAGGTAGGTAGGTAGGTAGGTAGGTAGGAAGGAAGGTAGGTAGGTAGGTAGGTAGGTAGGTAGGTAGGTAGGTAGGTAGGTAGGTAGGTAGGTAGGTAGGTAGGTAGGTAGGTAGGTAGGTAGGTAGGTAGGTAGGTAGGTAGGTAGGTAGGTAGGTAGGTAGGTAGGTAGGCAGGTAGGTAGGTAGGTAGGTAGGTAGGTAGGTAGGTAGGTAGGTAGGTAGGTAGGTAGGTAGGTAGGTAGGTAGGTAGGTAGGTAGGTAGGTAGGTAGGTAGGTAGGTAGGTAGGTAGGTAGGTAGGTAGGTAGGTAGGTAGGAAGGAAGGGAGGTAATTGGGTCCCATTAGTTGTCAGAATATGCTTCAGAAAATTTACACGCAAGGTACATGTTTTCTTGATTTTACTTCAAATCGAGGTACTCCGAGTTTTACTCCGAATTTCACTCCAAATTTGTTTCAATATTTAACTTAAAATCTACGATTTTTTAATTTTGTATCTCCCAATTGATGAACAATTTACTCTCTTTTCATTTTCTTTTTCTTTCCTTTTCTGATCTTTTTCTCTGAAATAATAGGGTCATGTAATCAGTTCACAGTTTTATTCAAAATCAGGTTGGCGATTGAATTTGCAAGTCTAATAGCCCCCCTCCCCCCACATATACCATATGTTGATTCAGACCTAGTGGCCCTATCTTTCTTTCTACGTAATTTAAGACAGTTAATTTTTAGTAAATTTCAAGCCAAGCAAGGGATCACTTGAATCTCAAAAACTGCAACAAAATACAGTATCATTTCTTTCTGAAATCAAAATAAATTTACCCTTGTATTCTCCAGTATTTGAAGGTCTGTTTCTATCTTTTCCTATCAAATTGCATCCTCAGTTCGACTCATTAAGATTGCATCTTGCATCTGTCAATTTGCATCATCAAATTTGGTGCCGAAAGAAACAAGAGCTCTTACATTATGATGATTCATATACATTATGATTATACACAGATTTATCAAACTGGAATTGATATGCCCTTTTTTGCCAGCTCCACCATACTCAGCCAATGTAATCATGATTATAATAGTAGTTATGAATCAATCTTGCATTTTAGCCTGTCAGTTTGTATGGCCATTCTGCTTCTATCATCAACGACACGATGTACATACTTGGAGGCTACTCAGACGTTAATAATAAAGGCTTTAATGACGATTTACTTTTGTGGAATATTCGATGCAACCAGTGGCTTATGGTGTCTTTAAATGGTACGTGTCGTAAAATTATACTCCTTCAAGTTAGAAACTAAATTTAAGTGTTATTTTTAGTTATTTCCAACTCATTTACATTAATTAAAAAGTAATATTAAATTCGTTATTTTCTTTTTTTCATTTCATGCTTATATTTTTTATGTTTACTTAGATCATGTACATGTACAGCTAATGAGCAAATTTTCTCTAAACTACATAACGGAGAATAACTGATATGGGAAACTAATTCAGTTTTGCGTGAATCTCTATCTTGTGTTTTAGATTCTTTAGGTCTGCCAGCATCCCAGACTGTATATTTCCCATCAATAGCACAGTCACTGACAGCCATCAACGAAACTCTCTACTATTTTGGAGGCTTCAATGTTAAATCGCTGAACAAAATGGTTAAGATCACACTACCAAGTGATACTTGCAAAGTGTTCAAAATTGAAAGCGAGTGTCTTGGTTTTCTTGGATGCAGCTGGTGTGAATCGTCTGGCATTGGAGTCTGTTTTAAAACCGACACAACACCTCCATTGTCCTGCAATAATACAAATACTAAAAGTGGGGTTCCTTGCACAGAAGCATCTTTGAAGAATGTAAATTGCGCATCGTTTAAGACTTGTAGTGCATGTGTTTCGAAAATACCAGGGACGAGCGAGTCACACTGTACTTGGTGTGTTTTCCATGGCTGCCGAAACTCTAACGATAGTTGTACCAATACGCAGCTGAAGCACGTTGTTGACTGTTTTGACAGCACATGCGAAGCAGCATCTTGTGAAACCTGCAAAACTGAATCTCTATGTATGTGGACGCAATACTTCGTCTATGTAAGTGAGGTTCGTCGGAATTACACAGCTGATGCCCGCGCTTTATCTCCTTGGAACTGCTTTCGCACTGCTTTGGAAATATACAATGGCAAACTAACTTTTCCTGCTCATGACAAATCACCGCCAAGATCATGCCCTGCAAAGTGCTCGTCCTACAAAAATTGTGGTGCTTGTTTATCTTCAAAAGGTACTTCTCTTTGCATTAATTTTTAGCTTTCAATGTATTATCATCATCATCGCCATCGTACTTATCTTCCTTTTTTTTCTATACTAGAAAATCTTATTTCTCTTCTTTAGCATTTTTGTGAATGATGAAATGGCTGTTATATTCCTATGTTCGGAATACCTTTCCTGGGTTGTCATTGGTAATTGTTGTTAGTTTTCCATTCATCAATATTCCATTCATCAGTTTGTAAAGCAACATCGTTACTTGATGTTTTGAATCCACTTTTGTAATTTTTTGTCGCATTATCAAATTGTTACACGTTATGCTTTGTACATTAAGATTTGCGTTTGAATGAATCAAGCTTTTTCTAGCAATGTGTCAGATGAGGTATTATTTTGAAATGAACATCTACATGCCGAGTATTTTCCCCTGCTAAAAGCATAATATAAAAAAACATTCGTTTTGCTCATTTAAGGTGAAGAAGGAGGGTCCAAGTCCTGCTTTTGGAGTCAAAAGCTCAACCTCTGTTTCCCGCCAAGCATGAGGTACATTGCCTGTATGTCTGGAGACTGTGGTCTCATTTACAATGACACACGCAGTTGCCCAACTCCTTGTAGTCTCGTTGATTCCTGTGACGCTTGCCTCAAAAAGCCCACTTGTGGCTGGTGTGCAAATCCTGGAATATTAGGGCAAGGTGTCTGCAATGAAGGTGGTCTCAAAGGTATTGCCATGCTGTTTCAGTAATGCCTGCTGTTTATCACTATTGTTCTATCTGTGAAAACATTTATCGAAATTTAATATTTTCTCTGTATCATATGTTTAAAAGTTTACCCATAACTTTAAGTGTATTTTATACCTCTAGATGAAAACTTAAGTTTTTACCATTAATCTCAATCTAAGGACAAATAATAATCATCAAGAAGAGAAAATAATCAGTAGAAATAAGAAGTAAGTAGAAGAAGAAAATTTTTTGGCAGTAGAGAATCTCTAAGGTAGAAGTTTTCGATCGATGTTCTTGACGTTTTAAACTCTGAAGTGTGGCAGACGAAAAGCTTTATTATGCCGAAAAATGGTTGCTATTTTCAAAGCCATTTTTTAAATGGAGAAAACGTATCCAGTTTTCCATATTTTTTTTATTTGCCTATTCAAAACTGCATTGAAATGTGATTTTTCTGCGATCAGTTTTCATTGTATATTTCAAAATTTAAGTTATCGAGCCTTTTATGACGATTAAAACCCAGAACTTCTACCATTTTGATAAAGACATCGTTTTTTCGTTCTTTCTTACTTTTCCTTTTTATTATACGATTGTTTCAGTCTTATTCTTTACCCTAATCTGGCCCGTTACAAACTACCTATGTATTATAGAGGTCTGTAGTTGTAGATTAATGGAATTGAAAATAAAAAGTTTTCATTATTATTATTATTATTATTATTAAATTCTTTGAAGGTAGTTTTTGCATAGTTTTTGTAAATAAAACTAATTTAGACCAACTATTTACAATGAATAAACGAATAAAGTACTAAGAAGTTGTTAAAAAAGAAGATTTTACATGGAATAGAATGTTTTGATTTTTTACATTCTATTTCAACTTTGTGGCTTATCAAATTTTGCTTATAAAGTCATTTGTTCTTGAAAGGAAAAGTTCTCTTAGTTGCAAAGGAGGCTCATCCTCTAATGCTTTCGGTTCTAGGTTCTCGAACCGGAGTCTGCAGTTATGGTAACATCAATGCAACAAGTATTTGGGCACCAGTATTGTGTCCGCTTGAAAACGAGTGTATGAATAGGAGGCACAACTGTACCATAAACGAAGTCTGTGTCGATTTGGAATATGGCTTTCATTGCAAGTGCAAACCTGGTTATAAGAGAGACAATAGGTAAGACAACTGAAATCAAAATTATGTGTTGCATTATAACTAAAAGTCGTAAAGACGTTACAGTCCTGACAGACAGCGAGGTATGTAAACAGTGCGAAAATGCAGATTAACTTATATGCTTACAATGGGTGACTCAATGCCTAGTTTATCTGTGACAAACTGTACGAAAGTGTAACCTACACACATGCAGGTCATGACACTAATAAAACCTGGGATCAAAAAGCTTTTATGTTCTACATTTTCGAACTAAAAACTGTGCAATGCTTCATTTTTAGTTTGTAGGATGTAAAGTGTAACCTTCTACCATTAAGTTGATCATATTATAGATAGATCAGCTGGATGTATAAAGAATAAATTTTTCTCAAGAAAGTAAATTTCTCAAGGTTTAAGACCAATCACATTTTGCCACGAGACCTTATAAATAAATTCGTAAATATTTTTGATTTCTGCATTTTTGTTGATTTCTTCAGCTGGCCAACATATTTCCTGTATTTTCATCTCTAGATCACAGCATTGTCTACCTGTTTGCCTACAAGGATGCGATAAAGGGTCTTGTGTGCGCCCTGATGTTTGCGAGTGCCATTTCGGTTGGACCTCAAATAACTGCACAGTAGCATGCCAGTGTAACGGACACAGCAACTGCCCAAATGAGACTCATAATGATATTTGCATAAAATGCCATAATAATACTCAGGTAGATGATTTCTCTCCCAGTTATTAAGATTGTGCCTTGATCGCTATCTTAATTTACGTTATTGAAGCCGATTAAACTTAATGAATGCACTCTTAAGATTTCGTCCTAGCATACTAAGCTACCGATAAGTCTTCCCCCCTCCCCCTAGTTTTTTTCCGCACATAAGACTGAATTGTCTCTACGAACAAAAATGCTTTAGGATGATGGATAAGTTAATCTCAACCAGTTCTGTAGATGCGATATATTCGTGCTTTACCATCTGGATTTTGTTATAAGTTTGTCGTAATCCCTTTTGTGAGATGTTACATCATCCTTTTTGCTTGTAGGCAAATTTTGGAAACTTAAGTTAAGACCGGTGGACATTTATCAACTGCTTTTCGTCTGCATATCATACAAAAAATATTGTTAAAAACCCAAGTAGATTCTCGTATTCCTAAGGGACCTTCCATCACATACACGTTAAACACATTTTAGTGTTTGTTTTGTTGTTCAAGTGGAACACCCACAAAAATTGGACGTTTTCTTATGTTATTCGTCGTTATCTGCCTCAGTTAGTTGCTATCTGACGTTTCTACCCAGCTTAAGGTACGTTAGCAAAACTTTCAATTTTTTACATTTTTTGAGTCACCAAGGCCACTGTATGTATACTTTCTAGTTGAACTGATACGTCTTTAAATCAAGTTTCAACCATTTCTTTACATTTAGGGGCCCCATTGCAGCGAATGCAAAGCGGAGTACGTTGGCGACCCGACGAAAAATGTTCCATGCACGGCTTGTCTGACGCTCTGCAATGGTCGAACGTCGATTTGTGTTTCATCATCAAGGAAAGCCTCCTTTCCACCATCTGTTTTAGCGAATTCTACTCTGGTAGGGCTATTAAACCTTAAAAAGTATTTTACATATCTTTTGCTAACGATGTTAAGTTGATTTATTGAAAGGTCGTGGAAGTCTAGGTATTGTTTTTTAGTCTTCTAAGTTTTGTCAAAGTCGTAAGAAATGACCTAATGTGCGTTGTCTTATTTCTTAAGTTTAAATTTTTCCAAAATATTTTGAAACATGGGTTATAAACTGTCTTATGAGTTTTCAATGATGATGATGATGGTGATGATGGTGGTTGTGAAAGTCAAAAGAAATAATTAGATAATAATTTATGGAAGATATGAAGCATCTTCTGGATCAATTATGCATTTGTGTCTTTTAATTAGCAAAAACTTCGCTGCATTGTAAAGATGCTTTGAAGGTTGAAAAATTTTCCATAGTCTCCTGAGTTATTTCTCCTAAGCCAACTTTGTGGCTATGCTACCAATGAATAAGTGTCATAATTGTTATCAACTACTACCAACATAACACATGACACCCTCAAACCCTCGCTCTAACACTCACTAGCAAAATTCTCTATTACCATCAAAGTTCCTTAATTATAACCTTCTTTTTAGCTGCGTTCTATGATCAAGAAAGGGCCCACTGACCCTAATGATATCGTTTGTCTGGGCTGTGGGGGTCGCAGTGAAGGAAACCTTTGTGAAACATGCATTCAAGGTTTTTTCGAAAATGACAAAACATGCACAAAGTAAGTACTGAAGCTTTACTTAATTTGCTATATTTTTTCCTTCTTTTTTTAATTTTTCCATTCAGGGATATTAATTTCCTTACTTTCGATGTGAAGCCCTTAGCAATTTAACCATTAGTAACTAAAAGTGGAGAAGTGGCTTTGAATATTGCCAGTATATAATGTGTGCCCTCGTCCGTCAATATGTACGAGACGTACTTTACACCCAAATGTCTTTTGAGAAAGTCTGCTTAGTGGCAAATATTGCTCTTCTTGTGTCGATTTTGTGTCGAAATTTCACTCATGCTTTCCCATTTAAGATGTTCTCCTTCTTTATACCCAGCCTTTTCAAGTGTATAATTCTCCAAGGCTGTCTCTCATGAACTCTTGTATTTATATGGGCTAGGTAACCTCCCTCCGTTTTCAAGTCACTACAAATATCCACACTGGTGATATTGAGGAAATACTTAGAAGCGACACTTAAGGATTTTTGTAGAATTTTTGGGGGGAGGGAGTGGTGAAATGACATTTCCTGTATCGAAAATTATGGAGAAGTTTTGTCAAATGTCGTTGTATCTTCTATGAAATCTGTTTTTGTTCAAAATTACTTGTTCCATTGAGGCGTCTACCAATACTCTCTTATGAAGTTGATTCACTTCTTGTTCTTCATATGTTAATAACAATTTGTTATGTTTTTCTATAAGTTATAAGTTATGTTATGATTTCCTATGTTTTTTTATATCATTACCTATGATTGCTGTTAATTTATTTTGTCTGGCTAAATCTATACTCCACTCTCTTCAGATGCCAATGCAATGGACATGGCAGTACTTGTGACAAAAAAACTGGGTATGGTTGTACTTGTCAACACAACACAAAGTCTGAAGAGAAAAGCTGGTCAAAACAGGTGGGGCATTTTACTTTGACAATGCTATGCACAATAGCATATGAATTATCTGTCCAGAAACTAAGCGATTAGCTCAGTGGCTGAAATTCTGTGATTGTTATGATTTGTTATATTGTATGTTATATGATATATGTTAGATGTTATGTTATGTTTGTGTCCAGTTTCTACACTTTTGACGATTATCTAATTCCTTGCTCCTTCCTATTTTGATATTCACTCATTTTTTGCACATATGCTTTCCTTCCAGTAAGATATCTTTCTCAATGCTAGTCTATTCTCAATTTAGTGTAATCAATGCAAGTCATTGGATTTCTATGGCAATCCAGTTGGTGGCCGCCAGTGCTTTCAGATAATGAAAAACGAGCAGTCACTGACAATTGGAGATGAAAGGCTACGAGTTGGCAGTGATGCGGTTATTGAAGGTATTCTGCCGAACAGGACCATGTTCTTCGCTGTTCCTCCAAGGTTTACGAATGTTGACATACGCTTAACCGTTGATGTCCTTGAAGGTGCGCTAGATTTGTACATAGCAACTGTCGATAGTGTGTTTGTTGTAGATGTGAACCACACGTCAGGGGAGCACACTTTGCTGTCCCCAACATTACACTCTCGCGCAAGAAGGAACGTTGTCACTGAAACTGTGATTGAAAATGGTTTTCCCGAAATGGTGGTGGAAGAAGATGGAAGTTCGGCGAGATTCCGTCGTGAATCACCCCTTGTTTCAAATACAACACGCTCTACAGTGCACCCATATGTCCCCAAAGCTAACCAAGTATACGCTTCAGCAGATACGCCAAGTATGTACACTGAATACAAAGGGGGGATCTATTTGGTTAAAGGAATCCAGCGTAGAGTGATTATTGGCATTCGATACAAGTACCTTGATTTTAGTTCCGATCGCTTTTATGTCGGGATTGTTACGCGCGGAAACAGAGACAATGTCAAAACTGCCGGCCTGATCTACTTCAGACAAGAGCTTTCCCAGATCGATTTATTCGTCTTTTTCACGGTGTTCTTTTCAGTCTTCTTTCTTATTCTGTCATTATTTTTCTTGCTGTGGAAAATCAAGCAGCTGCATCATGGGCGGCAAGTTGTTATGCAGCAGCAAATGGCTTTGGAAACAATGGCCAGCCGACCTTTTTCTCTGTACACAGTGCAATGCGAGCGCAATGAACCTATCTCTACATATACAAAAATCCACTCTGAACTCATGGAAGTCCCTGCTTCTTTAAAGAATCGCAAGGGTAAGCGCGATCGGTTGCCTACCATGTACCCGATGGCCATTGAATTCACAGAAGACGAACTCGCCGCCGTTGGCACTGTTTTCGTACAGTTTCCTGAGAATGAGGAATCGTTGTGGAACATATCCTTAGGTTCAGCGATTTTGCAAGCCACTCCTCAGCATCTGGTTGCTAGCACAAACAATGAAATGCAGAAAACGACTAGGTTTATGTGCACTATTACCAGCTAAACTTTCAATCGTGGGGAAAATTGGCATAAATGAAAGACTTTGGAAAATCATTGTAAGGTCTCACAGCTCTGCAAGTGAATTGATCAAAATTAAAGTGATGTTTAACACTTTTGAGTGGCGAATGTCTAATACTGTTGTATTTTTTTAATGTATAGCTTTGTATGGCTTTTGTTACTGATGCGCATTACCGTAGTCCAGCTTTCATAAAAGTTTATGATAGTTATTAGAAATAGGCTATTTTCGCACAGGATGAGTTGAAAACAGCCTTGTTGATTCAGTGGCTCCTGAATGCTAGTCATTCAACTAAGCTACTTCATTTGTCAAGCCCTGAAATTTGCCAAGCCCTGAAATGTCTCGTCATTAATCATGTTTAGCACGAGTTTCATCAATCCATACTTATCCGTGGAATAACTCTGACCAACGTCAGTTCTAACAAACGTAATTCATAAAAAAACTTTCAAGGTTTGCACCCTTCCTGAGTAGATTTGCTTGTTAGAAATTCCCTCCTATTTCCCTGATCTTCTTTAATTGGACAATGTTCTTCTGATAGAAAGAACTGATTTTTATTCACTTTTATGCAATAGATCTTGCTATTTTAAAATTAGTAGAGACATTTTAAAAGCAATTATTTTGAAGTGGCATTCTTGTTATAAGGGTCGTAGCGTTTTGATAATCACTGTTGTTGATAAAAAATGCAGACGCAAAATTGGCTTTTCCATCTGGGATATTGTAAATTTCTAATAGACATTGTAATATAGTAAAGGTGATTGCTAAATTAAAGAGAGTGAGTTTATTTGATACATATCTTTGTGTCATTTTTTGGTTACTTGTTTTCTTCAATATGCAAAGGCTCCAACTCTCCCGATTTGGGCGGGAGTGTCCCGATTTGAGAGTTATTTTCCCGTTCTCCCGATTTCAAACCTAAACTCCCGGTTTCAGGATTTTGTTATAAATCTGTTATAAAATCCCATTTTGAAAGAATATGTTGAGCAAAGATAGAAGATCTGCACGAGTTTCTGTGAAACTTGTCACCGTATCTGCCGTATTTATCTTTCTGACGTTTAAACCGTTGCAGGTAAAATGCTTATTAATGAGGTTATTTAAACATTTCAAGACTAAAGACATCAAAATGACATCAGAATGAGACTCACTTGGCACTAACTGGACAGATAGAGGGGAAGAGAATCAGGGGAAGGCAGATATTACTGTGGATGAACAGCCTAGCTGGATGGATCCAAGATGCTTCAGGCGTTTCCAGTTCCATGAGCAGGGGTAAATTTGTTCTATTTGCCCAATCAAATGGTTTTTACATGTTGGCCAATCAGAGGCCACCGTTCATAAGTTACTTCGTTTCAAGGCGTTGCAATCTACTCTTTCTGTGGGGATCTTGATAGAAAAAACAAAATCCTCAATTTTGTTGGCGACGAAAATATACTCTTAATCAGTAATCCAAATGGTTTGAAACATATTTTTTCGATAAATTTTCTAACAAGGAATTACCTGTTGCCATACAAGGTCGGGGTATTTTTCCGGTCATTAGAAATGTCTTGGTCATGCCACGGTATTAAAATATAGCCAACCATTAAAGTAGCGACGAAAATATGCTTGGATTCTTGCTACAACAGGATTTCAAATGATTTTTGCAAGAACTTACTTCTGTCAATTTTTTTGTGGACGGACCAAATTCTAATATTTCACGGAAATTTGTTAAAAAAACTCCAGGTTCATTTTAAATATTCTTGTCAGTGCTTTTTCAAATACATTTTCCAAAGTTAACTTCATGCCTGTGACAGGGATTCTCGAAAAAGAATGAGATAACCTTCCTATGCAACTCCTTAAAATAGCTCCCCATATTAGAAGAAATCCTCTGTTTTTGCCGGGCTCAAGACATTTTACTCTTTCGGTTGGGGTGAAAAATCGATTTATTTGGCGCTTCCAGGCGCAAGACCCTGTTTCAACTTTGCGAATGACAGTACCTATAAGTTTAATTTGTTTTAATGAGTGTTGTGTTCCTAAGGCTTTTTGCGTGAAAGTGAAAGTCACTCTTGTCCTGCTCAGATAACTCGTATATGTAGTTTGATTGTCGATGAAATTAGATCATGGCTATAATTCTTTACTAATTTTTAAGTTTCAAAAATTTCGTGCCTCAATATTCTTGTCAAAACCGCATAGAAATATGCAAATTCGGAGACAGGGTTGTTCAGACAGTTCGCGGTTGCTGTTGTGGAGTGGTTTTCGGACAACGATTCCAAAATGGCGGCAGTTGTAAAAGGTGCCTTGGCTGGCAGACAATTTGTTGGCCAAGTTAATCTTAGCAAGCTAGTTTGCAACAGTGTTTTAAAAGCACAGGTATTTATTCTGATTGTTTAAGTATCTTGCTGTGTGCGTAAAGCATGTTTGAGATGTTTTGGGAGAAAATCTAATGCTTCTGTTTAATTACACGTGGTCAATTTTTATTCTGATAAGATATTGAAAGGACTAGACCAGAAAATATGTTCATTTTCGCTATGATCCCTGTTGTACAGGATGTTTTTCAAACGTAATTTAATTCTTTGTTCAGGATTTCGTTTACGCAAGTGTGCTTATTTAGATTGCAGAGAGGTATTTGCAATTTTTCGAAGGAAAAGTTGGCGGCGATAAATTGGTTTTTATACAGTCTTTTTTGTTGATAAAGCACATTTGAAAACATATTGTGCTGAAGTATATTCCTCATATTATCTTATTATTAGGTACAGCTTTAGTTTGTATAAATTTGTAACAATTTTTCATCATTTGGCTATATTTTTTTCTTGATCTTGGATTGGAGTTGGCGCTGTAAATTTTTATTTCATATTAGCCAAAATGGATTAAATGATTGGAATATTCATGTTAGAATTAACCTGTGCTGAAAATTTCATGTCAGGCCCTGTATAAAAATTACTCTGTTTTAAAAATTTAGCATTCCTATCAATGTGTGAAATCCATGGAGCTTATGCTGGATATTTCCCATTGTTTTTCTAAAGTATGTTGCCATATATCTGGCATGGGCTTTATATAGATTCCACCCTGGATGAACACATTCCACTGTAGCAGCAATTCGGCATCAACTTTTTTCTAAAATGTTCCTGCACAGCTGGTAAAGGCTGTGACATTTTGAGATCTGGGCATGACATGGGTGTGTCATTTTGCTTCAGTCAAATGAAGAATTAAGTTTCCTCAAGATCAACATAATCTTGCATTCGCTTCTTAATTTATATCCTTGGCTTCTGTTCTATTATAGTTTACTTGCTAATGTGTCCAAATGAAGTGCACACTTATATCAAATTGTACACTTGCACACTTGAAATTTTGCTCTTGCGCACACCTGAGATCTTGCTGGAAACTGGAGTGCGGTTATTGGCAAGGGTCTAATGCGCTTTTTCATGTATGACGTACATTTTTAAAGTTCTTACCGAAATTTACACCTAAAAGATTATGACCGAAATTTTTTCCACCAAAATTTAATCCACCAAAATTTGATTGGATTGCAAAAGGAAACCTTGCATAAGGTGAACTTGTACAGGCCAAAAATTTTTTTACATGTTTACAATTTTTACTAAAAATATTGTAATGATCTGGGAGTGAAGTGTCAATCCTTCTACCATGTTTTTCTGATAAATTGTAAAATGTATTATTCTAATTCTCTCAAATATGTCAAGATATTTGATTTATAAAACTTAAAACTATTTTTCAGGCATATCAGCGATTACAGAGGTTTTCTACATCTAGGATTCATGGAGAAAAGGTAATCTTTCAATATAAAGTGAAGAATAGAACATTATTAAATGTTATATGAGCGGCTTATTTATATAAACAAAGGTAAATCACAGTTTGAGAATGAATTAGGAGCTTTTCTTTGCTAGATTTAGTCAAACAACAGAAATTCCTGGGCAGTTGCAGGCTCAAGGAAATTCCTTGCGTAATCTATAATTGACTCCCAATAAAGTTCAAATTTTAAACTTTTATCAGGCATTTTCTAAATAGATTTAATAAGGATTTTATTTTTCAGTATTTCAACAAAGTTTTAATAGCTAATAGAGGAGAAATAGCATGCAGGGTGAGTGACTTTGAATTTTCATTTTCTTTGTCAAACATTTTGCAAGCAGCATTTTTACTCAAAATCTAATAAAAATGGCAAAAATATATTGCAAAAGTGCCTTGTTGTGATTATATATTGCAATTTTTGAGAGCATAGTTTTGTTTAAAAAATTTAATTGAATTAAATTGATTTGACAAGAGAGAGCTCAAATGGTTCAAATGGCTGTGCAAGGGATTATGTCTTTATTTGTGATTTATCATTGGTAAGGAATGGTGATTTTATGCATATATTTGAGGGTAAGGTGATCACATAATGCATTGAACTGGAAATTTTTCCAGTGCAGAGCCATTCTGTTCTAAAAACCAATGCATGTACAGCTCATCCTATACAGCAATGAGCACTTTCTGACCGACTTTAAAGCAATTTTACAATATACAGGTGTATTCAAAATGATGCCAGATCACTGAAAGATTTTTCGTGTTATTAATTTTGCAGATAATAAAAACATGCAGAAGATTAGGCATCAAAACTGTGGCTGTTTATTCTGAAGCAGATGCCAATGCTGTGAGTTTATCTTTCACTTTGTTTGTTTACAAATTATTGATAATAAAGGCTCAATATCCTGAGCTTGAAAATTGTTTTGTCACCATGTAATCTAGTCATCGTGAAATCTCTGACCAATGGCACCTCAGGAAATGTTTTCATAAAATTGCAAATGTGATGATTCTGCTGATGATAAATTGTTTTTCCTTCCAATTTTTTAGAAAGCATTTTAATTCCTTGTTGATAAAGAAATTTGCAAGTAGAATTAAAGAAGGAAGGTCAAATACATTGCTGTTTGAAAATATAGGTATTAATAAGGTAGTAGTTAAGTTAGGTTAAGTTAGTTTAAGCTTATTATGATCTTCAATGCAGTTATTTTAATTTATGAATATTTAAATATTCAAAAGCCTGTATTGATGTTTGATTAAGAGTGAATGAGAAGGGCCATTAAATTATTTTATGTAAGAAACTAACAATAAGAGCTATTTTCCCGATTATTCTCATATCTTTATTTCCTGTGAAACATCAGTTGCATTGCATATTTGTTTGTATTTTAATGCACAATAGTGTTAGGTGATTTTTTCTATACAACTTAAGTTCTGTTCTCTGAATCTAGATGCATAGTCACCTGGCTGATGAAGCTGTGTTGATTGGGCCACCACCATCTGCCCAGAGTTACCTTAGAATGGATGCCATTATTGATGCATGTAAACAAACTGGCGCAGAGGCTGTAAGTGTTTTTGCAACCCTTTGAGCATCACAAAAGAACTCCCTAAAAACATAATAAGATTTCCTTCATCTCTATTTACTTTCATGTTGCTGATGTTATTTTTTATACAATGTGAAATATTTCAGTCCTTACAGTGACAAAAATTACCAAAACTAGCATGTTGATATTATAAGTAGTTTTGTAATGCAGGTTGCAGGTTGCAGATAATCATGAACGATATTCCTAAGATTTAGTCATATAAAAGTATAATATCATTCTTTGCAAACATAGTTTTCTTAAATTTTTTGTGTGCTAAAACAACCTCCGTTTTTAAAGCTGATTACAAATGGTTTAGTTTAATGTGAAGTTGTATTGCAATACACTTTCACGAATTTAGGTTCATCCTGGCTATGGGTTCCTGTCTGAGAATTCAGCGTTTCACGATGCTCTGGTAAGCCCTTTCTATAAAGTTTTATCGCACCCTTTTTGACAGTATCAGGCCTCTCATGTATTTGTCAGGCACATGATTATCTGACTATTGCAGGTCTAGTGCAGGTCTCTTTATGCTATTAGTCTATCTTGTCAACAAGACCCATGGTGTCATGTTTTTATTCAACCTGTGTCCATTGTATGTTCTGTTTTACAGTGCATTATATTCCTTGAGAAATGAAACTTGAAAAGAAAATCACGGTAGTTGCTGTAAATCAAAATCAACCAGGAGGGTAACCTAGAAGTTTAGAATCGTTTTTCTGAATTCATCATGAGATCATCAAGCGATTAAAGCACAAAAGCTTATGGGTTTATCTTAAGATACCACAATAACTGGAATCTTCATCTTCATTCTGTTTATTCTGTAGCAAACTAGTTGCTTCTCTAGGGAAGTGAGAACGAGGAAAGAAGTTGATTAGCCTTGCTACTTAATTGTTGTGTTAACAATGTTAGGAAAGAACTACTGTCTTTATACGAGAAATCTGGCGTACCATATGTACATGGTTTAGACTGTGCTTCTTACCTGAAGTATTTGATTTCACTGGATAATACTGACATAGGATTATTCATTGAAGAGATAAGGATAATATGAAAGTGTTTGTTTCTCTGCATGTTTCTTTGAAAAAGTTATATCTTATATATTATTGGTTTTGGGTGTTTTAGGAAGCAAATGGTATAACGTTTATTGGTCCTTCTCCATTTGCCTTGAAAGCAATGGGAGATAAATTGGAAAGCAAAAGAATAGCACTGAAGGCATCTGTCAGTACTATTCCAGGTTTTGATGGAGTGATCAAGGTAACAAATGTCAAATTGTGTTTGCAACGAATGGCTTATGTGATTTCTGCTTGACACCTGAATTTTGTGATAACAGGAAGTGTTAAAAATATAAAGAATTTGGCCTGAGTAGAAATAATAGCAAGAGGCAGTGTTCGAATTTCATGTTTAGGTTCTAATGCAAGGACACAAACAAGTTTGTTGTAACTGTAGAACTTACGACATTATGTCAATGGCTGCAAGTGTCTACAATTCGCAGTTAGCTGTCTCTCAGGAATATTTACCATTATACTATTTGCAAAAATCACTCTTAAAATGATTCCAAAAACCTACCACAAATTTTGCTAACTTTAGAAGAAAAGTGAAAATCACTTTTAATTGACATAGGAAATCCATACAACTTGTTCTCAGGCAATAGTGCATTATTCGCTCCGTCAGAGTTGCCTACAAGGCTAAAGCTGTTTTACCTGATAAAATAGCAAAATTCGCTTGTGAACGCTAATATTAACTAAACCCTGGCGTAGAATAAACATTTATTAGTTTTTCTGTTTTCTGAATCCTGAAATATCAAATTGTCAATCAACGGTTATATGTCTTTATATAAATTGTTTATCTTAATTTTCGTCATTTGTTTTTTGAGTGACCTACCCCGTCATAAATCTGGATGAGTCCAGACCAGCATTATCTCTATACTTCTAAGCTTTTTCGCTGTTTCTTCCTTTTTAGGATGATGATCATGCTGTTGCCATTGCCAGGGAAGTTGGTATGTTTGTCACTTTCTTTTATTAAAGTCTTCATCCCTGATCGATCTTAATTTATTCTATATATTATGAACAGCTGCTCTGCTCTGAATACCAGGGTATTTCATGTGTTTCAAATCAAAAAGTTTATGTTAGTGAATATGTATCTGAATACTCGATTTTTTACACTTTAAGAGCCGCATGATTCCTACCAAAATATGTTTTGTTTAACTATTTGATATTGTCCGCTTTGTCTCTTTGTTTGATTTTTTTTTCCGTCTTCTCGATGGACATTACTTCAAGATTAATGCATATCTCCAAACCTCTTTTTCGTCCAACCTTTACAGTCAAATTTGTCTAATTCCAACTCGCGTACTTCGAACTAATTCATTCGTTGTGTAGGGTTACGAAAATTGGTAAAACTCATGCAATCCTTCGTTACCTCATACGTTGATCTTTTTGGTGCTACTATTTTGCAGGATATCCTGTCATGATAAAGGCCTCCGCAGGTGGTGGAGGAAAAGGAATGAGAATTGCAAATAATGATACTCAGATCAGGTATATACATTTCTCACCCACCATGTTTTGCCCATTTGCAGCGACCTTCACCTACACCTTCATTGAATTCTCCTTTTGGTCATGTTGTCATTCCCCTGAACTTCTTAGGTAGTCCATACATGTAGCTTGTAGGTGGGCTTTTTGGAAACGCACCTTCTTCCGTAAATTTTAAAATTTATTGATAGAAAATTTCGTCTTGAAAATCCCTAGAAAATAAGCTCATTTTCATCTTTTTGGGCAAAAAGATTATTTTACAACTTTTCAATTTTAAGAATTTTCTGTTATATCTTTAAAGAGTTAAATTATCATTTAAGTTCGTATTTTGATCGCTACGTTTATTTTAAGCCTTCATAATCATCAGTCATTTCTAAAAGATTTTCAAATCCATTTGGATTTGCTCACAAATGGCTGTATCTATTTTATGCTTAGTACTGAGATGTCATGCCTTGAATGTTTGGTGCCTCAATTTTTTCCTTGTAGCTGGTCCCTGCTCTAATGAATATCAACTGTATAAGCATACATTGCACCCGCACATATCAAATAAATTCTCTTTTACAAAATGATTGCCTTGGTATTATTCTGAAAATTAAAAGAACCACATCTTTACAGAGAAGGGTTTCGCCTGAGCTCACAAGAAGCAAAGTCAAGTTTTGGCGATGACAGGCTCTTGATTGAAAAGTTCATTGAGCATCCAAGGCATATTGAAATGCAGGTGAAGTTTCCTATTGTTAAGTAAGGAAATACTGAAGCCCGTGTTATGTTACCATATTCCCATTATTTGATTCCCATTATTGGATTATTCCCATTCTCTATCATATACCTTTTTACCTTCTCTTCTCTATTGTTTTTCTTTCTATTATTTTAACAGCACTCCGTTATCTTATGTCCCTTACACTTCAAGTTTTCTTTAATAGTTAATCTCCCTGCAGCCTTTTCTGTACATGTAATTTTACCTTAGTCATTTCAAATTTTTAAGATAGTAGTTTGAATATTTAGAGAGCTATCGACGAAGGTTTTGCAAATTGTGATAAGTAGGCAGCCTTTGTGATAAAATTTGTATACTAAGGTAATGGCAGTAATGGCTTGCAAACAGTAGGTTGTTATCAAATCAAGCTGAAAACTAAACTCAAGTAACAGCTTTTGAGTCATTGATAAGCCCTTTACCAAAGTGCCTACGCCATAGCTGTCTAAAAGCTTTTTGCCAAAGCAGCTAATTTCAATATATTATTTTATTCTTATAGAACACTCCCCAATTGTATTATACTTCTGTTGCTTCCTTTTTCGAGATTTTGATCAAGTCGATTTGCTGTTACCAGTAACAGGTCAAAAATCCAAATATCAGTTTTTCTTTTATTTTAACAGGTCATAGGAGACAAGCACGGAAATGTAGTATGTAGAAATTATTCCATATGTATTTCTTTAAAAACCTTTTAGAAAGGTTAGGATACATCACCTTAACGAACAGGAGTTTACATAATCTATAAAGGCTATTGTATCAACTGATGTCTTTGCAAGAAATAACAAAACATTTATAAATATTTTAATTGTAATTATATGTAAATCTTCAACGAATTTTAAAAAACCCTTTTTTTCACGATCCTTATCAGTAACTCACTTTTTTAGTGCTATCTTAATGAAAGAGAGTGTTCAATTCAAAGAAGGAATCAAAAAGTTGTCGAAGAAGCACCAAGGTAAGCCAATTCTTTAAACCTAAGATTTAAACTATCCTTGAGAATTGCGCCTTGATAAGCAATGCATTCTATATTGTAACCATGTCTTTAATTCCTTTATAGCCCATTTCTGGATCCCAGGACCCGGAAAGCCATGGGTGAACAAGCTGTCATGCTTTCTAAGGAGGTCGGCTACTCATCTGCAGGAACTGTTGAGTTTCTAGTGGATAAATACAAGAATTTCTACTTCTTGGAAATGAATACACGCTTGCAAGTTGAGCACCCGATCACAGAATACATCACTGGTCTTGACATTGTTGAGCTAATGTTAAGGTCTGCCGCCGGTAAGAATTTTACTCATCAAAGTGTACTACTGCAACAGCATTTCATGACAACGTATTTGCAATGCACTTAGGTTGCATGAGTTAGAGCTTGTTAAATTTATTTTGAAATCATATTCGACAATCGAATCGAAGTTCCATTCTGTAGAATTGGAGTCAACTAAATTCTGTGAAAGTCCTCATTGCTTGCAAAATTCATCTTTTACATCTCTTCATCTCATTGAAATCACAAGAACCCTATTCTCGTTACTAAAAACTTCAATTCTTTTTTCCTTGTAGATTATATATCTTTAAGTATTATTCAAAAAGCTCTCTAAATCACATCCCATGTTCACGCGGTGCTTATATAGCGTGGGCTGTCAGCATAAGAAAACGTGTAAACAAATGCAATATAAATCTGTCAACAATTATGTGACAATAAAAAAGACGTTACACTCAAAATTGACACTAGTGTTCAAGTCATTTGGTCCATCAGTTCAGTCACATGTATCATCAGTCATATTTGAGTTAAAATGGTCTAATTTTCTCCAACTTTTAGGGCATCCACTACCGTTGGAGCAAAAGGATGTGCAACTGAACGGATGGGCATTGGAATGCAGAGTGTATGCCGAGGTATCAACTGCGGAATCACATAATCTCTTTTATGACCATGCGCTGGGAGAATGATATTGGATTATACGTTTGTTCCGTTGTTAATTAATTTAGGCAAGATTTGAAAGGTACCAAAAAACGTAACTTTCACTGGAATGTCACATATGCAGATGTGTTCGATATTATATCTTTTGTGGTATCTTTTATTTTGTTTTTTCTATAATATGTTTTTCTGTTTGTTTTTTAGGATCCATACAAGAGCTTTGGTTTGCCATCAACTGGCCGCCTTTTCCAGTACATACAACCTGATCACCTTGAAAATGTGATTACCGCTATATTTTTAATAGAATTAAACAAGGAATATAAGTAAAATTGTTCTAGAAAAAATAAACAAACCTTTTCCTAGTATAAACAATTTTACTTAAATTCCTAGTTTTAATTCTATTACATTGTACATCACACAATCTAATATTTTTAATAGATTCTGACTTTGGAAAACGCAGCTTGATAATCAGACAAATAACAAGTACGGTGACAAAAAAGATATTGTGATAGTAGCATTCCGACTTCTATTGACGTGAATCCATTTGATAAAATAGAAGTCGGAATTCTACTATCACGATTTCTTTTTTGTAGCCGTACTTGTTATTTGACCGCTATATTTATTGCAATTTGCCCTAGTCTAGCTACAGATTTCATATCTTAAAAATCCCACGTCATAAATTCAAAAATTGTTTTTTTTAATTAAGCCACAAAGCTGCTGCTAATTCAAATTTACACTGATATGTTTCGGTAATGATTGTATCATGCTTTCGTGGTAAAACTGTTTAAGTAAAGAACAGGGGCCTTTGGTAGCTACTTTTCAGGGACAAAAACAATGCTGACCCTCTGATCGTTTTAGAAACAAAGATTACTCTAGGCAATTTTGAAACTGTAAACTAACAAGTAATGTGTATTGTGAAAGAAAATCAGTTGTAACTAGACAAAAATCCCTTTCCCAGAAATTCTTGGTTCCAGTATAGTCATTTTGCGATATGCTGGAATCTTTTGTTCGCCAAATAATCAGTTTAATCTTTACACTTGACTGCTAAGATATTTTTTGTTTTAAAGGGTATTTCACAGATTGCTTTAAAATTTTTGCATTTTTCCTAAAGGTACGTTGTGATTCCGGCATCATGGAAGGACAGGAAATAAGCATATATTATGATTCTATGATTTGCAAGGTAAGAAAAAAACACATAAATAATGTCGAATAATTAGGTACCTATAAGAAGGCAGAATCTGTCTTCAGTCTTGCTGCTGCAATTTTAAATATTTTGACAAAGTCCTGATATCATTTCCTTGTGGTGGTACTTTTTTCTCGTAATTTGTAACCGTGATACAGCAATCTTTTTAGACTCAGATAAACGTATACAGTGTCGTTCATTTACATGTTCAATTTCTACAAAATCCCATGAATGTATTTAAAAAAGCATAACTGTCATGTGTAATTCACGAATTATTTGCTTCTCTTGCATAGCTTATCACGTACGGGAAAACACGAAATGACTCAATCGAGTCGATGGAGAAAGCTCTTGACTCTTTTGTAATTCGTGGTAAGTGTCAAATTTAATGATGAAAACTTTTCACTTTATGAAAACTTAAGTTATCATTTATCTATTTTTTCAGATTTATTTAATCATTCATTTCTTTAAGGTTGCCTCCAAATGGCTTGGATTCTAATCGATGCCAGTCACCTTAATAATGAATCTTCCTGGTTAATCTCTTCGTGTTGTTTATCGCCCTTAATTCAAGGAATATTAACACTTCAAATTTGCTTTTTGTATTTAAGCCATGGTACATTATATGTTGCAAATTTTCAGGGGTGTTGCACAACATCTCCTTGCTGAGAGACATTTTGGATCGACCATCGTTCCTAGCTGGGAATTTGTCAACAGATTTTTTGAATGAAGAATATCAAGATGGTTTTAAAGGTGAGCTCGTGTTATCTGCTTTAATGAAAAATGTCTTTTAGTAACTATTGAATACCAAGTATACTGCAAACAGTCATTGCTCATCACATTTGTATGATACATTAAATATATCTGTAGCAATGGTCAACAATATTCGGTTATACTTGCTGAGAAGGGCTAAGTATCGTGAGATGTCCCTGGTAGATGGTAAAGCTTTTAAGACAGATTGAAAAACAGTTTCTCTGGATTTCTCGTGGTAGCTATGGAGAAAAATGCAATTTTGTTGATTTTGCTTTGAAAGATACAGCAGTAGAAAGGTTCCGAATCCGATCTATGTTTTAGTGATAATTTCTTATTTGAAACTACGTTTTCATCTTCAGTCTTATCCATAATTTATAACCCTGCCATGACAATTTTGCTAACCTATTCTAGGCTACATTAAAAGAAGGTTTTAAAATCCTTCAGCAGCATAAACCAAGAAAATATATGGAATTATTCCTTATATGGCAAACCTTTGCAGGCGCCTGATAGCTTCATTGTAGCATAAGTTTGTATTTTGCGGATTTTTAGGTAGGATGTTGACTTTTGATGAGAAGAATGAATTGGTTGCTGCTGCATGCCATCAATATGTTCATCGGGTTATCAGAGCTGGTGAATACCTGAATCAGTCGCGGTGAGTAAGATTGTTGTCATCATCAAATGTAACCATAATACAGTTAGCAAATAAATTTAGTACCAGAATGAAAATATAATAGTTTGAATGTTAAAAACACGACGTTTCGAGCATGTACTCGTTATCCGACGTTCGAAACGCTGCGTTTTTAACAATCAAACAATTATATTTTCATTCTGGTACTAAATTTATTTGCTAACTGTATTATTGTTATTCTGGATGAAGTACCACACGCAACGTACATATTTAATCAATTATTACCAGTTGCCAATTGATTCCTGTCCTTTTTTCTTGGGTCCTAATTTTGGAACGAAGACCAAATTACAGTGCTTTGGCAGAATAAGAGCTTGCCCCATGTGGCTATATCGAAGCCATTTTGTACCGGTTTAAAGGATTTTGCAGATTTAGAGCTTTTTAATGAAGGTTTTCAGATTATATGGCCTCATGTCAAAAATAGAACGATCTTAATGTTAATGATGTCATCACATAGCCAGTCTATTCTGTATCACAATTTTATTGCAGAGATTTATTTATTTCTTTTTAACACAATGAATTTATGATTTGGACTATAATCCATCAATTAGTATAAGAAACCAGTTTAAACTTATTCAAGTGATAAGTTATAAGGGTGAATTATGAAGTGGCTCAGTGTATTTTGCAAAAATCAATCTCAGCATCTACTCATCAAGATGTCCAACTAATACGGACACATGATTATAAAATAGCTTTGAACCTACAATCCTGGCCACAGCTGTTGAGGCAAATGTCAAAACATTTATAGTCACACAAAATCAAACCATCCCATGTATTAAACACCAGAGATATCGACATCAGCAAACTGGGGAAAAGGGAGGTGCAAAATCGTAACACTGATTGTCCAGGAATGTACTATTATGGAAAAAGTTATACCATAGCTCTTTGAACAACAGATTGTTTTCATTTTCTCGCGGTCGCAACTTTGCTTTTGATGACTAAAACAGTATATGTATACAAAATTTCCTTAATATAAACGTCCAGTCTCCTTAATAAAGACCTTATATTTCTGGAACATTGATTTTTTCAAACCGTTTTCCGGGCCCAATGACAGTTTTACATATAATTGTTTTTTTTGTTAACAAAGGCTAGAGTGCATTCACATAATGACCACATTATTATGTTTTACACAATTCAGATTAACGAGCCAACGAAACCTGCAGTCTTTTGAGCTGGTTTGCACCATAGATGGGGAGAAGTTCGAGTGTGCTGTAGAAATTATTGATCAAGGCATTAAGGTAAGTAAATATATGAGTGATGCAAGTTTTAAACATATGCTTTAGATTAAATCCAAGTTACGTGGGCAATTAAGTGTTTTTACAGAAAGACCAAATAGAATTTAACCTAATTTGCATATAAGGTTTGCTTGTTAATATTCATTTTTGGATAGATTTCACTTTACATTGCTGATGGCTATTTTGGGAACGTTTTTGCATCTTAATTGTGGATCTGGACGTGTTTTTATGGCTGAAGTTTAGCAAATAGTTGCTCTGAAGTTATCAAGATAATTTTAACGTGTTGCTTGATGCAATTCCGACCTTCAGCGTCATAGGGTTAACATCACAGAGTTATGATTTTACAGGCAAATATCAATGGAGTTGATATTGTTTTCACTTCACATTCACCAAAGCAAAATACTTTGTTGGAAGCAGAAGTTAATGGCGTTCCTTGCGTATTTCAGGTGCGTTTAACAATTTACCTTCATTGGTGAAAAATGTGATTTTTGTTCAAATGAACACCCAATCCCCCACCTAAATGTTTTTCCAATCAACCTCTCCCAGCAAATTAAGGATTTTTCAGAGTGACTGACCAGTATCGGAAGAACTAAGAACTAAGTTTTAGTTTTTTTCTGATATTGAAAGAAAACATTATTAAAGGACAAGTGACACGCTTTTGGCGCCAAATGTTTTTTTTCTTTTAACTTAAAGTAAAATGCTGTATGAGAGTGTTGTTGAAATATTTTTCCTTTCTGATTTCATTTTCCCACTTAAAAACCCATTTGAAATTATGGCGGGAAATGAATCACGTGACACCGTGACGTAGATTGTGATAATTTGTTATTGCTGCTACTGGTATAGAGTGCAATATTAACGTTTACAACACGCTTGTAAACGAATACAGTTCGTCTGGACCTGTCGCGTCGTGTTTCGTAAACTCTCTATCAATTACAGGAAAATTCTGAGTTATCACAATGTACGTCATAGGGTCACGTGATAAAAAGCAAAATCGCGCCCCCTGCACCCCCTGATTAGAATTTTTTGTTCCAAACCAGGAAAAATTTACTTTTAAAAGATGATCTATAAGTTAATGAAAAGAAAAGATAGGGTGAAAAGTGTGTCACTTGTCCTTTAAAGCAAATTATTTTTGCAAAAAAATTTTAAGGGTGCAAAAATTAAAACTGGCTTTGGAAAAAACAAAAAAATCTGAACCAAAGCATAATATAAAATGTTTGAGTATACAATTCAGAAAGTAATATGCATTAATCTCATTTTGGTCTAGCTTATATTTTTAAACTGTGTTACTCTGTGTTACTCTGTTTTAAACTGCTTAATGACAATACTTTTAAACTGTATTCCTCTAGCCATCTTAAAACACCAAGCATGAGATGTACGAAAATAGTACAGAAACAAAACAGAAAATAGGAGAATTTTCTATCAAATTGTCGATTAGAAAAAGGGCAGAGGTCTCTGCTAATAAATCTAAACAATGTTAAATTCGTTTAGAAGACAGTCTTGTAATTATTATCGATAGTAAAAATTACATCCTAAATAAAAGACCTGAAATTTTTTCAAAAAGCTGATGTCAAATGAAGTTTCTATTGTCTAACCGTCAGTAAATCGATACATAATTGCCCCCTAATTAGCAACTACGATCATTGAAATTGCTGAAACCTCCATGGACATCACAATTGAATGTAATAATACCCACAGAGAAAGTGGTTTTAGCAATTGATTAATGATCTCATGAAGCCTGAAACTTGGTGTAGCAAAGAAGAACAATCTGCTTGTACAGCTTTACCATACTGCATCAAGCACTTTATGATAGATCAGTAAACAGTAGTATTCATTCTGAAACAGAGAAATGTTTTTGTCTGATGATCATTCGTCTGACTCACTTTCGTAACTTGAAGTTGTTTACTCTGAAAAGTTACAGGCAAATAGCTTAAGTCGATTTTTTGCTTTTTTCAAAGCCATTTCAAATTATGATTTTATTATATTTTGATTTACCAGAATTAAACAAAAATCTCTTGGACAAACAGCAGAAATGTTTTGCTGTTATTCTTTTCTCAACGCTAATTTTGGAAAATTTCTCTTGCATAAGCCTCTACTAGTTTGTATCATTTTTGCATTAGAAAGAGCAAAATTTTAGAACTGAGTGGCAAAGTAAAGTTGTACATCTTAATATTGCCTCTTTGATGTTTTTTATCATTGCCCAAGTTTTGTTTATTGTGTTTCCATTTTGAATTGCATTAGCATCAGCATCATCGATACAAAAGGGTAGTCAATTTCCATATGAGGTCTAGGCTGTATTTACACAAAATCAATTCCATTCTGAACAGTACTACTAAACTGAGTATTATTAGGTCTTCTGTTCACATGGGACCAGGCAAAGTTGTACAAAATGGAACTGTTAGCAGCAGCATAATGGGATCATCTGAAAAAAACAGTTCTGGATGGAACTGCTACGAAAATTATCTTTGAAATGTTTGGAATCTTGAGTAGGGGCAGGAAAAAGGCTTGTTAAAGTCTTGTGATGAACCTGTTTCGCAACTAATTTTACCTCACAACAGTAGGTGTCACATACATATGTAGCTTCCTACTGAAGTAGTCATTACTTTTGTTTAGAAATTCTCAAGATATGTTGGTCAGCAATTCAACATCATTCACAAAGGAACAAAGGTTTGATTTTTTGCTACCTTATCACCATGAAAATTGTTTTTTGTTTATGCTTATCATAGCCTTCCCTGTATTTTGTTATTTGGTGAATCAAATAATATCTACATGTTTTTAAGAGTTTATTTACTCAAGAAAAGTCATATTGACCCATGTTCACGCTTGCAAATATTATTCTTGGCACCTTTTCATTGTATTCTGTTAGCAGATCCAATGCCATAACCATTATAACAAGAGTATCTAATAAGTGACATTCTATATCATCTTTGACATCACACAAGTAGACTCCCTCATATCTGTAGCTTTACACAGCAAAGAATCACTTCAATAATAATTTTCATATTTTTCTCTATGCTCGTTATGGGATTCCTTGCTCATGTCTAGATGTGCTAAATGGACATTTCTTACAAGCCAAGTCTTAGAAAATCGCACCACCACCCATAGTCTATCCAGGCTGGTTGAGAATCACAGCAGATCCCTGAGCAGCTCTTTCATGAGCATCTTTTATTTGATGTTTATTTGTAGAACTGAAAGGATTATAGACCCAAGTTAGTTCTGCAAACGGGCCCCATGTCAGTTGTCTCTTCACTTCTCGGTTGGTTTGAGGCCTTCCATTTGAAATTTTGGATCATTTTTCCTATCAGTTATTTTCATTCTTTTTTCATATAAAGTATGGTACTGCCTTTATTCTTTCATAGTTCCCTGTTATTGTGAGAACAAAATTGCAAGAGCAACTGCACCAACACATGCCTGAAAAGCCAGAGGTAGATTTTTTTAGCTTCAACTTATTTTATTTTTGAAATTTCAGGTTTCAATGCTCTTAACCGTAAATGCTTGTTTGATGAACATTTTTTATTGGTTTGTACTTAATTGTTTTAGGCTGACCACACTCCGTTCCTTCGATCACCAATGCCTGGGACACTGAGGGAAATACGCTGCAAAGTTGGAGATGATGTAGGTGTTATGGCATTGTACATTAAGATAGTTGTTTTATCAGGTTTTTGCATTCTTTGAAAGCTTTGAAAGACCAAACAAAAAACATGTATAAAATTGTAGCAGATGCGAAAGTTTAAGGAGGACAGTTATTAAAAGAGGCTGGTTATTCAATCCCTGCAGCTAAGGATTCAAAACACTTAGCTTTAAATGCAAAATTGAGCAAAATTTTCAGCAACAGAGACATTAAATGAAATTTGTTAAAATTGTTTTGAAATGAAGCAGATGTTAACCACTGAATGAGCAAAGCAGAAAAGTTTGACCATGGTCAAGGTTTGCTACTAAATGAAAGTGCATATTACCAGAGAACAATTTGGCATAGCTGCGAAAACATTCATTTATTGTACCATTCTGTGTTTAAAAATATAAGGCTAAAAGCTCATTTGAAAATAATTTATTTTTTCAGGTGTTTGTGGGCATGGAAGTTGCTGTTGTTGAGGCAATGAAAATGCAGAACATGCTGCGCGCTGAGAAGAATGGCAAGGTTTGTTGCTGATGCAGCAAAATTTAGTATTCACTATAATCTGTAGGATTCAAATAGTTCTTGAGATTATACAAGTAGAAGGATACAAATAGAGATTCAGCAGAACCCTAAATATCTCCTTTCTTGATACTTTTGCAATGAATGTGAAACGCCATGCAATTAATCCATTTAAGATGTGAAAGTCAACAATAGGAATTTACTCAGCTATATCAACACTTTCTTGTCATTTCTTCCGTTTCATGGCCTTTTTGTTCTAAAAAAGATGTAAGGACCTTTGATGCCACCTAGTCCTCAATCCTAGAATTTACAGACAGCAGACACATTGCCACCTATTTCTGGCTCATTAAATCGTATCATTATAAATATAACAGAAAAGGAAATTTTCAGGGAAGGGGAAAAGTTACACACCCAAAGAGGTCCAGAAAATTTGGCAGATAAATTAGCAAAAATTTGATATTTTTCTAGAAACATGCTGCTTGAGAAAAGCTTAAACTGCCTTCTGGCCCTTGCCACTGCACCTCTCATCCTGTTGATATGTCAATACATACTGTAACATCATATTGATTATTCTGTATTGCAATCAATATCGTTCTGAAACAAAACCTTCCATTTTTAAAGGTGCGAGCAATTTACTTCAGAGCTGGAGACAGTGTTGCAGAGGATGATCTTATCTTGGAAATTGAATAATGCTTTTGATAATAGCTTCATGCTTTTGCTGTAGCTGATTTTCAACTTGAATTTGAGAAGAACTTATTTATTATGCATGCTTTTCGTTCACGTAAAACTGATATTACTGTATGCCTCTGCTTTTATGAGCGAAATCCAAAGTATCTCAACATCTCATTTAGCATCATGAAAATAGCACAAATTGGTTCTCCTAAAGGTTCTTACCTAATCCTAAAAACCCTATGAAATATTTTGTAAAAACTTGTTTAATCCCATTAGAAAATAAATTCAGTTTTTCAGATGAATTTTGAATGTGTAATTTCAAGAATAATGTCAGTGTGTCTTGCTTATTTTATCTTTTTTATTTTCTATAATATCCCAAAAAAGTTGCAAGCAATCAATCCAAAGCCTATTTAATTGTAATATTGCTAATTTGTTGTTATTTTTCCTCATTGCATTAATGGCTTGTCAGCATTGATATTTTCAAAAACAATCCATCATGTTATACTGCATATTTCAGACTAGAACGAAATTGAAAATCTTAACCCAAGTATTGTTATTGCAGCAATAATTAAAAAGAAACGCAAAGGAATGATAAGCTCTAAGCCTGTTCCTTGAGCCTTAAAAGTTTGCTTTTTGACATGGAGCAGATTTAGAATTGATTGCTGTTAGTAAGGATAGAGATAGAATTTTAGATGTGACAATAGTTTGTCAATAACATAAATTGCTTCACTTTTTATGGCAGACACTAGTAATTTTTTCCAATAAAAGTTAAGATGCTTGTATTTGTAAAAGAACGATGAAATAAAAATGTCAATTTGATATTTTTCTTTTAACTTTGAAAAAACTTGTTATTGCATTATTGTCATGACTTTGTTTACTTCTTAGTTTTCAGCAAAGTAAGTGAACAATACCAGGCCTGTTCCTTAACTTACATGTTAAGCCTATATAATGCATCTCACTGACTTTTCGAAGTAGATGATGTACAATGCCTGCTAAATTTACTAAGAGTGCCCAATAACTTGTGCCCTTATTTTTTACTCTGATCCCCTGTCTCTCCAGAACAAGGTTAATGGCAAATATAGTGCAAATAATATATTTGATCAATTCTCTTTTTGTCAATTTGTAGAACAAAATTGTTTTAAATTGTTAAGAGGGATGGCTGAAATCGCCTTTTAAATTTGATGATGTTCTAGTCTTCCAAGACTAATGACAATTGTTAATGACCTTTTTGAATGTACTTTCAGCTTGAATTATCAAACCTTTTAGTGATTTATACTTTTATATATTTAAAAGAAAGAAAAGAATATTTTGGAAGCATCTTTTTTTGAGAAGCTACATCTATTTGTTTTTGCAAAGTATGATCTGTTGTTCACAGATTAACCAGATGTTCATGAAAATCTGTTGGTGGATTATGTTGAAAATACTATAGCTACTCCTAGGCTTGGGCTTTTTTCATAGTATTCAAGTTTTGTTCTTCAAACGTGGATTGAATGGGTCTTTATGATACTGCTAAAATCTGTTCAATGTGGATCTTTTGCCTTAATTTCTTTTGTCATCTTGACAACCAGCAACTTGTCACTAATAAAAGAAGAATTATTATAAAGCCAAGAAAATTTTTTGGGATTCTCTCTTCGTGACTAAAGCCATTATATCTAAATATGTATGCAGAGGCAGCACCAAGGGTGGTATGAGGGGTGTAATTACATGGTCGGCATATTTTTACTAGAAACTAAAGAGAGCTAGATAGGGGTAGATCATATTTTCATCTGAGTAAGGAAAATTTACCTGGTACAAAGCACTGAAACAAGGCAAAAGGGCGTGCTCTCACTGTTCACACCCATTACACACCCACTCGACAGTAGCTGCTACTGCCACTGTATGTGCGGCAATGCACCTTTGATGTGGGTGTTCCTATCTCTGTCTGGGAGCAAGATGGATGGGAACAGATTTGGATAAAATTATGTTTTGAAAAAGGTCAGTGGAAGTGAAAACAAAGAGACCTTTTACATGCTGCAATATAACTAATGAAAGCTGAAAACCAGACTGGAAACTTTGACACAGGCCCACAACATGTTCCCAGCACACATAAACTTTCCCATCTGGCTAAAAATCTTATTAAGTTTATAACTATTAACACCTTGAGTTTCTAAGTGTGTGTGTGATTTCAGAGATGCGGTCTCAAATTTCCAAAGGGAACTTGTATGGGCAAGGAAAAATCTTGAATGGTTTTCTTTCAATATATATGGCCCATTTGGGAAAAATTGCTCCATACAAAGCCAATTTATTGACTGTTTATGTATTGGCACTTACAACATTCTGGGGTTTATAACACAAGATGAGCTGAATGTAAAACATACCACACATTCATCCTCACATGTTGATTTGTCAAAATCAACAACTTGGCAATAACATGTTGGGGAAGTATTTATAAATCAAAAATTTAAAAGGAAATTATAAATTGCATTGGTCTCTAAACCTATATGTATTTAATAAATTTCTTTAGACAACTAAAATAGCAGATTAAAGTGTATCAGATGTATAAAATATTCAGGTATTTATATAATATTGTTCAACTGCTCCCCCTACATACTAAAACTCATTTGTTTGACAAGACAAGCTCATCAAGAAAGTCACCAACCAAGTCCAAGAATTTCCAGTTATCTATGCAGATCCAGACCATAGTTTCTTCATTTGCCACCTTGATGTCCATCAATATATGATTTGCAGGTGACAGAAAGACACCAATCTTATATCTTTGCTTGGTCTTTTCAACACAGAATCCCTTTAGGTCTTTTTCTAAAACTTCGCTGATTTTGTTCTCTGAGATGTCCAATCTTTTAACTGACAGTGCACAAGTCTGTTCTGAGGATCCCATTGTCTTCTGGTTTTTCTTAAAGTGCTTCCACAAACACTCAAACAAAACCCTTTTCTCTAATCCATTTTCAGTATCATCAGAAGCTGATATAAGTGGCTGGAAAAAGTCAAAGAAATTCAACTGAAGTGGTTTAGCTGGTGCAACACATATTCTTCCTTGTTCATTCATAAAAGTGCAGCTTACAGCAACTTTGAATGGTAAAGAGTCAACTGGATACAACTTCAGCTTGACTACTTGCTCCTTGTTAGCTTGTTGCCTAGATTGAGATTTTGCACATGTGTATGGTACAAGAGCATCAGGTATTTCTTTGCACTTTCCATTGCTGTTGAATTTTATCATCAAGGCATATACTTTTGATGGTGCATTATTGGCTACATCTTCCCTGAATGCAACCTTTATATCAAGGTCAATACTTTTATCAGCGAATTGTTCAAGGACCATTTTATATGTTTCCACATCTGTATATAAGCTTTCTTTCAAGCACATCACTTTTTGGCTTCTCTGTTGAACAAATTTATTGAAAGTAAAACATGGAGAATCTAGACGAATAGTTGGCAGTACCCCCTGAACTAAGTCAGCAGGAATCTCAACCTCTCCTTTTTTGCTAGCTGATTTGGAGTTAGCTTCTATTCCAGGCTGGGCAAAAAGCTTAGTAAAGTACTTTGGTGAAGCACAGCCAATTATCATGTAGAAGAACAGGGCTCTGTCTCTGATATCTTGATCTTGATATCTTTTGTGTATAAACCATAAAAAGTCAGCTAGCTCTTGTAGTATCTGCAGTGAATCATGGGTTCTTAGAATTGCCTTACATACTGACAAAATTTGGCTGCCAAACATCCACTCGCCATAAATGATACCATCTGTATAAATGGTTGATGTCAGACATAAAGACCTCAACCATTTGATAACTCCATAGGGCCACAAGCGAGCCTCTGAGCAGGCTTGCTCAATCAACGGAAAGTAATTATCTGATTGAGCAAGGAACTGTGCCTTTTCTAATTTAAGAATGAAGCCTGCTATCTGATGAATAATATTTTGTTTTATTTGTTCTTCAGGTCCTTTTTTGATTCCCATTATAAAGTCAATGGTGTACCCAAGCAACTTTGGCATCTTAATTGTCATATGAACAATCCTCTTTGCAATTCTCTCTTTCTCTTTTTTGTCACAAGTCTGGTTGAATCTGAAATAAAATGCCTTAAAAAGCAAGGAACTATATTGACCACCTATACCATTATTCACCATCTTCAAAGGTATTTCTAAGCTTTTCATAAAATCAAAGGCTGTTGGGTTTATTTGCAGTAAGTTTGCAACCAAGTCAATTTTTCCATTAATGATATTTATGGGATCAAAAGGAAAAGTCTTGATCATTTCATCGCAAACCTTCTGAAGTAAAAACTCTGAGTCACCTAGGAAATCAATTTGTCTAACTACTTCAAAAAACCATTGCAGGCACATCAAAACCACACCATTTGGAAAAACAGGTAGTTTTATCAACCTCAACAAACAATGGGCTAGAGCATTCAAATCCTGTGAAGTAATAACTCCTTGCAAATGATCAAAAGCGAGCAGTAAGCCAAGATGGATTACTTGCAGATCAGTTGAATAGCAGCATTGTACCATCTTGTTTTGCAAAACAACCTTTGGCATGTGGAGATTTTCAAACAGAAATCCAATTTTTTGGCCTATTTGCCACAGGATAACTGGAGACATGTTGCTCAGATCACCTGCCAGAAATGATGTGATTTGCTGTTCATCTTTTTCCCCAATTTCATGGTGTGTCATGTTGAAATCCTCATAGTATGTCAGGTCCTGACATCCAGATTCATTATACTGCAGAATATTACATAACACGGTGCTAAGCAGTAGCATATAACTCTGTGATGCAAATGATTTCTCTTTCTTTGTCAGATCAAACAACAAATATATGCAGTTTGATAGGATAGAAGGGATGGATGTTTCTAGTTCAAAGAGACAGTCACAAGCAACTTTTCTTACGAGTGTTTCACTTGGAATATTGACTCTTTTGCACAGGTCAACAAATATTTGTGTTATTTCTTTGACAAGCTGTGGGTTCAATTGATTAAGCTCAAACTGAATGATGAGTGTAGTTGTTGTTACCAGACAATTGATAACATAATGAGTGTCATGTTGGTCTGCAAGAAGGTCTTTCAGGATACATTTTATAGAACCAACAGCATGCTCAGCGAGCTCTTGAGACTGTATCAAAGATTCTCCGTACTCTTGAAGCACAAGCAGCAGTTCGATTTTTGTTGTCTCTGATATGTCTTCATATAAACCCTGTAGAATGTCATAGAGAAAGGAAGAGCATTCTGACTCTGTTCTGTTTTGTTGCCCTTTGAATTCAGCTATCTTTGCTGACCAAAATGTTTCACTTGTTTTCACCATCTCAAAGCCTATCCTTAAGTTCCGTTACAAAATTTTATATATCATAATCTACAAGAAATTGTAGAATAAAGCCTATATCCAGTATGCAACATGTCCAAGTCAATAATATCTATTGAACATCATTTGCCTGCATTAGCCTTGGAACCTTGATCACTTCCTTAACCTCGCATTGGATTTTTGGAAGGTTGTCTCCATTTCATTATTTGTCATTTTCAGCAATGGCGGACGAGGATGATGATGAATGTTTTGTGACAATTGGAACAGCGTTTGATATTCCAGAAAAAGATGAGCAGCCAAGAAAACAGTTTGATAAGCATGAGCAAGTTGTTGTTGATTCAAAGGGAAGAAGGCGGTTTCATGGGGCGTTCACCGGAGGATTTTCAGCTGGTTATTTTAACTCTGTGGGCAGCAAGGAAGGTTGGACTCCGTCAACATTTTTGTCTTCAAGGTCGAGCAGAGCCGAAAAAGAGAAGAAGGTACAGAGACCAGAAGATTTTATGGATGATGATGACTTTGGAGACTTCGGAATTGCTCCTAAAAAATTCATGACGAAGGAAGATTTTTCCCCTGCTGACAGAGAAATAAACGAAAGGAAGAGAGTTCTGGGGCAAGCTGTCCAAGAAGGTGTTGTTAGAAGTGCTATACCGGGTGGTATCCCTGTTGATGACCTGATCATTCCATCAAGATTGTCGATTGGAGTCCAGCTCTTGCAAAAGATGGGTTGGAAAGTTGGGCAGGGTATTGGTGAAAAGCAAGAAATGCCCAAGTTGGAGCAAGAAGATTCCACACTTTCCAAAGAAAACAATCCCTCACAAAAGGTGATCTGTTATTCTCTGTTACGGGAAATTTTTTCTTCACATATGCCAAAACGGAGCACAGAATTGGAATCTTCATGTTGAAATTTTTCTGTGCCAAAAATTCCATCTTGTTCGGGCCACCAGGCAATGAATTGTCCATTTGCAAAATTTAGCTTTTCCTATACATTTCAATGGAATTTGTTGCTGCAGTGAAACATTTTCCCTACAGCAGCAAATTCTGGTCAAATCTAAAGAAATTTCTAAATATTCAATCATTGACATATCTTGTGCCGTACAACCCAAATGACATGAAGTTTTCAATATTTATACTGAAAACATTGTCTTGAAATTAACTTATAAGCTAATTTCAAGACAATGATTTCAAATCTGGAGTATAGCTTGAGAAGGGCGAGTGACATGCAAAACAATGACATTAACCCGGAACGGACAATTATTTTCATATCGCTTGGCTTTTGTTTTGACAAGCAAAATTTTGTTTTATGTATACACAATTCTTTCTATGTTGACTTCTCAAACCTTTAAGCTTAATGAACATCTATTAAAATAAAGATAGTTTTGATGTGAAACTATATAAATACAACCAGGTTACTTTCACCTTAACAAGCATCTGAAGTTGTCCCAAACATGTGTAGTTACTTTAAGCTAGAGACTCAATAATAAGAACCAACAAACACTTGCTTCTTAAATGCTTTGTTCGTGGTTTGTTTTACCCCTAATGTTAGATTTGTTTACAATTTTAACAATCTAATTGCTAGCTGTGTAATTTGAAAGAGGAAAAGGAATCCAATTCTCCTAAGAGTATAAGCTTGATATAATGTATTTAGCCTAGAGTATAATAAGCTTTTCTATTTAAACTCCTTTGTAGGTAATTATCTGCATCTAGGGCACTGGGATAGCTTTTTAGGTTTATCTCAGTGTCCTAGGCAACCTTTCACAAACATTCTTCCTTAATCTTTTGCTTCTTTACGTTTTCAATGATAGTTGTGTTTTAATAAATATATCTTTTATGTACACCTTGTATAATGCTAATCAATTTGATTTTTAGTTAAGCAGAAATTTAATTCTATACATGAATCAATTGTAATGTTAGAGGGATAATGACATGTTTGTTTAAGATTCCCAAGAGAGAGAAAAAGGAACTCAATCTGTCTGCACAACTGGAGGTCTTTTGTTTTGATTAGGAGAAATATCAAAAGACCTTATGAATAGATGATTTTCTCTTCTTGGTTGACAATTTTGATAATTTGCTTGGACATGACCATGCTTGGACAATTTCCTCTTACAATGATATCTTACAATCATAGGTTTATGGGTGTGCAGTACCTCAAAGTATGCCATCAAGTACAGACTTAGATTATAAAAGTATTGTGAACCTTCTTGCCCCAAAAGATGCCCAGTCTATCAATTTCACGCCAAAAGAGAACATACATGGAATTGGTTACAAAGGACTTACCCCTGGTGCAGCCCATTCTTTTTCTGCTGAACATTCTTCAAAATCATTCAAACCAACTGGTAGGGAGAAAAGGGGCATCAGAGGACAGGTAAGCTTTCAGTGTTTAATTGCAAATTTTCAATATGGCAAACAAAAGAAACATTTTTTTAGAGTATCTTTATGTAAAGGTTAAATACTCAGACCTTTATTCATAATTTATATTTATACAAATTGTGCTAATACATGAAACCAGAGACCACAGAACATCACTTAAAAGTTTTTAGGGCTCAGCAGGTCAGGGGCCAATTACAACAATGATTGATTTTATGGCTTTAAGAACATTTTTGCCTTGGCAACCTTCTGTGGTCCTTGTGTAAAACTAATTTTTACAGGCAAGCAATATCCATGGTAAAGTACATAGTCATGGTAAACTTGTTTTAGTCCACCTACTTTTGCTCTGATGAAGCCCCATCTGCCTGGGCAAAAAATTACCCTTCACTAATTTACGTGCTGTATTTGTTGTTGTTCATTCCGTTGCATTGTGGTGTTTCTTATTTGCTACATTTTTATTGATTTTTCTCTGCAAGAATTCCTTTGGAGTCCGTTGAGCAGCCTGCTATTGTGATCTTTTCTTTATTCACACAAGTACAAATATGGAGTTGTTTTTATGGCAATATTTTCCAGAATGCGCTAAGATAAGCCTAAACTTTCATATCAAACCTTGAATATTTGATAAGTTTCATGTAGATTCATATACCTATAGATCATGGACATTGTGTTTTTATATGCAAACATTTTTAGTGATTTCTTCTTTTTGTCACACATATGTATTTATTTTGAATTTATTCAAGGCTTTTGGTGTTGGTGCATTTGAAGAGGAGGATGAAAATATTTATGGCGCAGAAGATATGTCTGAATATGACTTTGCCTTATCTTCTGAAAAAGAACCAAAGCACCTGGGATGGTCTGGCCCACCAAGAAAGGATAAAGAGAAGGGTATGCACTTCTACATTGACATTTTGAACTGAGGTTATGCCAGGTTCTAAGACACAACATGGCTACTTTGCTTTCTCGTGTAGATATAATATTATACTTCTAACTAATTGCGAGGAAAGAATTTGATGTTAGCAACACCTAAAAGGTGCTAGCTAGGATAATATTAAATCTGTAGAGGAAGCTTAAGCCTAGCAGATTATATTTTACATTATGCTAGGCCAGGTTTCTTCTGGCAAGAAGATATTTCAGCATTCATCAGATCATGTAAAATTAGTTCTGAGTGAGGTTATGAGTTAAACTTATGTGATATTTTCTTGATGACATATGTATGGTTTTTAGAACGTGTGGTTGTTGAAAAGATTACTCTTATAACAATTGTACACGAGCAAAATCTCTGCATTTTTGTAGGGATTAAGCAAATAGAGAATTAAACAATGTTGCCTCGTGTGTGTAAACAAACTCAATAATTACTTTTTGTTGACTTTGCTTTTTTCTAAGGTGCAATCGCAGGATTTCAGAAAGCTTCAAGACCCACAGCAATCAACAAGATTTTCCGTCCTCCACTTTTGCCAGCAAACTATGTGCCTGGACAAAACTTTTCTAACGTGAAACCCAGTAAGAATATAAACGAAGGTGGGGGCTTTTCTTCACTTAATTCAAATGCCAGAGCTCTTCTTCTTGGCGAAAAGGTATCAGCAAAGCATGTGGCATCAGAAATTTTCCAATCAACAAGAGAATCAGTGATGTCGCAAGGAGGGGAGCTTTCTTCAACAAACGAGAGTAATTTTCGAGCAACAATTAAAAAGCCTGGAGAATTAGAACCTGAACGTCCAAGAAAACCTTCTCGTTGGGATACCAATGTGAGTGGCTCTATTACGTACGCAGGGCGAAAAGATCCATCAAGAGAAGGTTCTTTTCAGCCATTTTTGAATGACCCTGAAAAGCAACAAAGATATGACTCCTACTTGGAATCGAAAAGGTTTGGCAAGAGCTCAGAGCTGAAATATAGCGAGTAAGTCTGCACTTTGTTGAATGAAATTTTGTTAGTTTTGATGCAAATTTCAGTTTCTTGTACAGTTTCTTGTAAGTTGTTAACCTTCCTCCAGACAAAGAAGTCCCAGAAGGCAAACCTTCCTCACAAAACAATAGAAAGTGGGCGTGTTCTGGGTGTGTCATAGGAGCTTCTATTGTTTTTCGTGGACCTTTCTACGGTCAGTGGCCGTGCGAGCGTAATGTTTTCCTGAATCTGACAGTTTATTTAGCTTTCTTCCCTCCGGAAATGCATATAAGGAATTTTATCAACATTTGACAAAGTATATATGTTTTTGTACAATCTTTATTTGTAAATGCAAAGCAGAAGGTGAATTTTAATTCGGAAAATGGCGTTTTAACGTTACTTGAGAGGCATTGTTTTGATATTGTCACTAATTTCGCAAGCTGTTTAAATAATGAGAGAAGGTTTAGAAGAAGCGATGAAACATTAAAATCTAATTTTGCAAAGCACAATAGTCTGCACGAAAAAGTATTAACAGAAAAATGCCCCGTAAAAGTATTTAATGATAGATGGAATCAATTGATCATTTTAATGGAACTGTTACATTAAGCTGCAATCAAAAATCGAGTGGTTCTAGTCATCTTACTGGATAATAGTAGTTTTTATGTACTATGAATTCCATACTATGCCATACTATGAATTCTTCAAGAACAGCGCCTTTTCATTTTTGTACACCAAGAGGGATAAGGAGGGGATGGTATGTACACCAAGAAATACGTGGATAGGGGGGTGGCACGTACACCAAGAAGCGCAAGGGATGCGGAGTGGTTTTAATACCTCACCGTGCACTTTTGCAGATATGTGTTTTTATAGTATACATCAATAGAAGCACTGGCCTATTCCACTCATCCAGTGATCCAGTTATCCATGTTTGAACCTCGTTTATCCACCATCATATTTGTCAATATTTCCCCATTTTTCTATAGAAACTTAACTGAATGGGAAAAGGAAAGAGAAATGGAAGAATTTGCAAGAGCCTCTGTATTATTTCGACCGATGTCAAGCTCCATTTCGTCTCGATTTACTAGAGGGACAGAGTCTTCAGAATCTAAAGAGAAAGGAGACAAAAATCAGGAGGACCAAATACCAGATTGTGAAAAAGCTGCAAAGCTAGGCATGTTTGGAAAGATGACCAGAACGAAATACGAGTGGCACCCTAGTGCAATTCTTTGTAGAAGGTTCAATGTCCCCCACCCATATCCGGGCTCACGTTTTACGGGCACACCAGGTCAGGAAAAAAGAAAAGCAAGCGACTGGCTTCCCGTCATAGATATGACAATTAACGACGAAGACTCTTCGAGGCCTAGCGATTCTACAAGATCCTTTCGAGAAACGAAACCTGAGAATTTGAAAAATGAAAAAGTACGTTATGATGGTGAAGAAATTTCAGTCAATTCAGTAGACAATGAAGTAATGCAGCCGACAGCGTTCGATGGAAAAACGTTAGATCAAAAAGGAAGATCAACAGAGTCTTCTAAACAGGCTGGACCATTATCTTATTTAAACGACAAGAAAGAGGTGGATGAGAAGGGTGTCACTGTCCTTGACACATCTTTGGCTGATGCTGATGCTGGAGATAGACCATCATTAGACCTTTTCAAGGCAATTTTCTCCGATTCAGAGGATAGTTCTTCAAGTGAATCAGATGAAAAAGAAAATGCTGGTCTTGATGAAGAGAAACTTGATAAAGTAAAGACTGAAACTGATCAAAGTAGAGAAAAATTTCAAGGTTCGCAGGATAATGATTTCGCAGAGAAGCAATCTGAAAGTGATATATCTATTAAAATTACCAACACTAGCAGAAAAGAAAGAGACCCCCCGGATACTTCCGAGAAAGTTCAGATGACACTAAGTTATACCAGTGGAAATGATGCATCCAGTGGTGTGAATTTGTTTGGGCCGTCTTTACCACCAAGGCAAAAAAGCGTCGATGATCAAAAAATGCAACAAGAGAAAAGGATTTTAAAAGATCGGGAACGGTCTTCTGAACACTATAGCGGAACTCTCAGTAGAGAAGCACACAAGAAAAATGATACTAAAAGAAACGAAACCACTTCTCAAAGTAAAATATTAAATTCGAAGACTCGGAAGAGCGAGACTCGGAAGAGCGAGACTCGGAAGAGCGAGACTCGAAAAAGCGAGAAAAAGAAGCACAAGAAAAACAAAAGCAAAAAAAGAAAGAAAAAATCCCACAAGACTACTCGAAAATCTGAAAAATATCTTGATAGGACAGACAGCTCATCTGAATGGTCTTCAGGCTCAGATGAAGCTTGGGAAGGATCAAAATTGAATGTCTATAGAGACGATGATCGTGATTTGGAAATCAAGAGTGATAAGCGTAAGGAGAAACAACGAAGCCGGCATGAAGAACGTGAACAACATCAAGAAAAGAAATCAGCTGATATTTACTCTCATGCTTCTTCGACTGACAGAAGGCACAGTCGAAAAAGCGATAGCGAAGAGCGTCTTCCTTCTGCAAGGGATATATATAAAAAGCTGAAAAAGCAAGGTTTATCTATCCAAAGAATGTCTGCTGCTGATTTTATGTAATCGTTACAACTGATGCAGCTGCCTCACGTCAAAGTAGTTGCTGAATAGACATGTGACGTCTTTTTTGTGTTCGTAAACACATTACGTGATCAATTTCTTAAAGCTTTTTCACCCTGTCCACCCAATGTGAGCCTGCAGAATCATCGGGGAAATCCGGTCTATTATTACAACTGCTAGATGGGCATTTACGCTCCACACCTCTTTTGAAAATTTAAAGGAGAACGAAAGAAGCACTGATCTTTGTTGCTAATTCTAGTTTAAAACCGGGCTTTATTGAAAATGGAGCCTTATTAATAAGTACTCAACGAGATTAGAATGAACTGTTTGAAAATATTTCCAATCTTCAATCATCATGGTTCAAACCTCCTCATTTGGCCCCTAATCAGCCCTGATCGTTGTGAGAACTCCATGCCACCTTACCAACTCTGATGCCCTTTCGATAAGTAATCTAAGTATGTAAATGATTCCTTATGTTCAATGCAACCGTCTCTACTTGTATTGCCATATTGACTCATTATGTTCAATTTTCCAGTTTCTTTGATTTGGAACCTCTGAAAGCAGAGGCTGCTAAAAACTATAAACCACTTGCATTATGTCATGCAAAAGCTGGGTGAATATAATGCCATATAATGGTATGTATGAAAAATGTTCTTCTGAGCCAGTGCTCTTTTCTCGAGTTGTGCCAAAACTCCTCACCCACAAACTCTGATACTTCAGCCACAAACGTCACCCACAATCAAAATACACGACAGTGTCCCGTGTATAAGAAGCACCTTTTTCACTTATAGGCCTGACATGTTTTTCAAAAAAGAGATTATTAGAAATTAAAAAAGAGAGCCTTAAATCTGTGTAAAGTTTCGTATTGGACAAAAAATATGCTATCGATCAACTACTCAGCTGCGACTTCTATTGACTACGAAACAAAGTGTCTCTTAATGACTTCAGAAGAAGGATAAGTTGAATTGCAAATTTTCTCGGATACAGAGACAATACAATTTGGTAGCTGGCAAACAGTGTTGGTTATCTTTTATATTAAAAGAAGCGATCTTTTTCTCAATCATATTCCTATTTCTCATTAAATAGGGCATTAATTTGGAAATCAAAGTTTCTTGTTTGTAATTTCGCGTTTCTTGTATGCGGAACACAGCTGTAAATCCTCGCTCAATATGTGATCATAGTATTATTGTCTGTTTACAGAAACGGCTGTCTTCCTGGATTGCTTTCTTTATGATAAAACTCGTGATAAAACGCAATTTTCTATGCGTAGACTGTATTTTAAGAAATCCAAGCTCAGTATTTGATGCTAATTTCATTATCATTGTTTGTTTACAGTTGATGATAATGAGGTGATGATTCTTGATTTACTTCGGTACACATGGCAGCAAAAACAAATATTTGTCTCTTCGAAATCTTTTAAGTGTGTCATATATCCAGGTCACTGGAATAAATGTTTGGCGTTTACATTAAACATCAAAAGACTCAAAGCAATAAAATGGCTTTTTGTTGCATCATCACGATTAAAACTTTGCCTTTGTTTGCTTTTTGGTAGTTTATAGTAAGATTGTAAGCGAATTTTCCATGAACAATATTTTGTTGAGTTGGGTGAAAGAGACTGAAAAGTAGGTGAAGGGATGGGAGAACTCTTTGCAATCGCTGGTTAGAATAATTTGTTTGGTTCATACAGAATGTGAAAAGGTACGTTAACTTTGTTATTTTATTACTGAGCTTCAAGGTGAATTGAGCTATAATTGAATAAGTAGCCTGGATAAAATTATTTCTCGTACATGCAACAAGATTTAAGGTCTTTTTTGAAAACTTTGACATCCTTTGAGCAACCAGCTAATTAATGCCATTAAATTTTTCTTAACGAAAAGTATTTGTAAGTTTTCTTTTTTAATTAGCAATTTCCGATTGCTGGACACAAAAACGCTGCTTCGTAGAAATGTGACAAATTATTTTACCTCGATGTTTGTAAATATGCTCTTATTAAATCTACAATTTTCTTCCTATATACACAATATTTAACGGGAAACTTGATTAGGACGTTGTCATATGATTAGCATTTTTTTTTAAATTGGTTTGTTTTCAAAATGCCATATTGGATTCCTATCTTTAATGCATCTGCTCCAGACCAATATGACCCCTTGGACCAATATGACCCGAAAGTCATATCGGTACAGATCCAATATGACACCAGGGTCATTCCGGTCCAGGGAGGGTTTTATTGGTCCAATTTATTAAATTTTTGTACGAAAAATTGGCAGAAAAAGTAACAAATTATGGATGCAGTTTTATTTGCATGAAATTGCTTAAATAAAATAGTTGGATGGCAAACTCCAGTTTTCACCAGAATTTAACTTGCACTGAGCACTATGTAGGTTATATTGTTCGATAAAAGAAAGGATGCCAAGTGAACAGTTATGAAATGTTTAATGATTTTTTAATTTGAATCATACTACCCAATGACTCTGAATGTGAATAACGATTTGAATCTACAACGAATTGGCTGAGGTATGGCCGCACGAGAACTCCCTTCCGTAACAAATCACTTTATTTTACTGGTCTTATAATGTATCATTCAAGCCAAGACTCAGGGCAAAAGAAAGAGAAAAAGTTATTTGGGGCCGAGAGCATTGGTTTAGGAGCAGGTTCTCCAGATAATGTTTTTAGGCCACTTCTACTGGATGCCCATATAATGCTTTGTTTTGCATTGACATCACAATGCTATCCATTAAAACCTCACAAATAGCACAAGATATTCTGAAAATATAAGTATATATATCTATAGATTCAATCTACTACATTTCTTTGACTGTCTCACTTACTGTACATCAACTCGCACTTTAGTAAACCGTCCAATAGTTAGTAAAATAAAGGAAAAGTAAATTTGTGATTCGGTTAAACAGAGATGAAAATGCATTTTAGCAGCGTGATTTCTTCGTGAGATAGGGGAAGTTATTACAATACAACAGCAGCAACACCTTTGCATCAATTAGAAGCACATCCATCTTTGGTGTACTACAAGGAGGAAGCTTTTCCCCTTTTTTGATTACACTTGCAGCGCTTCGTGGAAATCACTGGAAATTTGCTCAGAATGGAGGATAATTCTGTCGTTCACTTAAAAGGGTTAATTGCAAAGAAAGAAAAAATTGAACAAGAAATAAAGGCTTTCCAAGAGGTTCTCGAATCTGTATGTTGTCTTGTTTGTTTTCGTTTATTCCATGACATTTTGATCAATAATGTTTTTAGGCCACATTGATTTTTTCAGAAACTCGGTTTTAAATTTCTCAGAAACTCGATTTAGATGAGTAGCAGTAAAATTTTGGTTCTAGTGCGAACAAAAGTACACTTGAAAGGACACTGTGTAATGTCTGGTTTTATCGAAAATATCACCAACTAAGTAGGCCCACGGCTAATCCTCTGACGTTCAAGAATGAGCTTGAAAATTTATGGTTCAAGTATCATTGAAACAGATTTAATTTTGTCACATCAAAACAGTTATTTTTCTTAGATTGCCTAAAAATGTTATATTTCATGCTGTTTTTGCTAAATATAATGGAATTCTTTTTTCTATATCACAGGGTAAGAGGTCTTTTTGCCAAACCTTTTGATACATTTTGAAATAGAACAAAAAAGTTCATCAGTTGGGACAATTTATTAATTGAGGTCATAGAGGTTTGTGGTGTATGTTTAGGAAAAGCTTTCTTCCTAGATACAAAGACAAAACACAATGATTGGTATTGTGCCCCCAAAAAAGTTTTTTGTGCTCTTCTTTCAATGTTTATGTATCTGCTTTCATTAGAATGATAAAAACAGCTATTTTGCAAAATATTATTGTTTGCTAGAGGAACAATAGCATTTTATATCTCTAGGGCAGCATAAGCAGATTGTTGTCTACAACCTTAATCACTGAGTCATCCTCACATCTAAGCTAGTTTTTGGTAAAAAGAAGTGGTGCAATTTTTCTGTCTACCTATGTAGTTGTACATAAGAAATTTAAGAAGTTTGATAAATTTTGCATTGTAAACTCACAAACTTTGATGATTTGATGTAGAACAATGTTGGTATGAAAGATGATCTGGTTGATAAAGATGGTTATCCAAGAGCCGATATTGATGTCTACAGTGTAAGAACAGCCAGAAATAAAATCATTTGTAAGTTGCTTAGAACATCAACTTTTGGTAACCAGAGAAACTATCATTTGTTATGAATGTAAAATTAACAAGTTCATTTAGTTGTCTAATGAAGCTGTATTTTCTTGGTTTGTGGGCTAAAACAGAATGTATTCAAATTCTCACAAACTTTGCACAAGTCTCTTTTCGAAAGGAAGAATCAATGAAGTACAATAGAAACAATGGAACTAATTAGGTTCACCATCAAACCTTTGAATTAAAAGCATGAAACTGACATGGTCTAAATAGCCAGATGAAATTGTCACATTAGTTTTATACAGGAATTTCCAAATAAATAACCTAGGCTTACGTAGTACTACCTAGCCTTAAGTATTACATAGTTTGTTTTGATTATTTTTCCCAGGAATTAGATATCCTCTGCTGGACAATTTAGAACCTTCTATTTATGCCTTCTTTTAATGTGTGTTTCAGTTCACAAAAAAGTTGCAGCAGATGTTTACCTTGATTTGCCAAAAATGAAAAATAATGATTAACTCACAGCATTGCAAACATGAAGAACAATGTATATGAAAGATGCAAATATCTAAACATGGTCAAATAATGAATAACTATATTGGCTAAAGAAATACCTTGCAAAAAATTTCAACTTTAGGGTAGGGCTTTGTGTGGGTGTGGGCACAGTCCATGAGAGCTGATAATGCATCCAGACCTAATTTTTCTGTCTGTCTAAGATAAATCATTAAAGCCGTCACAAGAATCATGAAGAGCATAGCCTGCATTCTTTTGCATATTGAATTAAATTTCTTTTGTAGGTTTGAGAAATGACCTAAATTCCATTATGACGGAAATTGAAGAGGGATTACATAAAGTTCATGCCATGGCAAGAGAGAATCCAAAGGAGTCAAATGTAGAAGATATGGATACTTCTCCAGGTATTTTAATTTGTCATAGTTTTCAAGGTTTGCAAGTTTTATAAACATATTTTTGGAATGAAATTGATAAGTTATCTTTGAACTGATTGGAATCTCTTTGTTTTCAGATTTGGAAATGCATCCATTTCTTTCAGTTGACTTGATAAGCAGAGAGTCTCCAGCTGAGAAGGCAGTAAGTTGAATATCTCAGGCTGCCTTGAAATTTGTGATAGATCATTGGTCTCCTGAGCTGCGTTACATAATTTCAGTCTTCATTTCACCTTTTCAATCATTATGTCATAAGCAGTTTAAGATTATAAATGGTGAATGCCAAGCTGAAACTTTACAAAGTCGTATCAAGTTACAATTCTGTGCCTCTATTCAGAAAATTAGTTCAACTTTGCATCTAATTAGTTCAACTATAAGCTATGCCTGTGGTGGCAGTTTAAGAGATGAAAATGAAACTATATTATATTCACTGGACTAGAAAATTCAAGTAGGGCTTTGGTTTATTTATTATTTGAAAGCCAAGACATGCAATTAAGCAAAACGTCATGTTTATTTGGGTAGCATTGGCGAGAATAACTTTGTATGCACCTGCTGAAATTTTTGTGACCCGCAGATTGCATGAAACTAACTAAAAAGATCAAATTATCTGAAGGACTAGAAAACAGGGAAATTAGTTAAATCGCTTAATTGAGTTTGGATAGCCAATGACTTAAAATAATCAGTCTGAAAAGCCAAATTTCAGAAATCATTTTCATAATTGAACTGAAGTTAATTACATCAGTTCAAATGAACTTATAAAGTAATTTTCTTCTACGAAATAACATAAAAGTAAAAATTATTAAAAATTAAAATCATAATTGTTGGTTTTTTCAAATTGTTTATTATTTCATTTTTTATGAATTCTTACAGGGGTTGACACTTGGTGATCAGATTTTAAAATTTGGCACTATAACATCAAAGAATTTCAATGGGCTAGCATCAATTGGCAGTCTAGTACAACACAGCAAAGGGGTTTGTTTTCTTTAATCGAAAATATTGTGTCACAAAATAGTTACAGTCATGGCTAGTGTACATTTAGTGTTAAGTTGAGTTAGGTTAAATAAAGAGATCAATATAGCAAGAGCTTCTGGGTATTGTGTTGAGATATATTATACTATTGTATACAATGCCTGCCAACAGTCTTGGAACACTGAGATCAATTTCCAAGGTCAAAATCAATCATCCCCCTCTCCCCTACAGAACAATGTTGGGTTACTATCAAACGAGTTAGGATTTTAGGAAGCACTTTCTTTTGTGCTTTTTTTATGATATTTCTCTATATCATCAAAATTGTTTTAGGGGAAGGGGTGGAAGTAGCAATTTTTTTCATTAAAGGAATGAAAGATATCAAATGCAGCGTAAATTGCTGGGTGTTCCAAGTACTTTTGGCAGGCATTGTAGTTCTGTTTCAAAGGAAATTGCTGAACATGAAGTCTCCTTGACTGTGTTAAACTGCAAACATATCGGTACATCTCCAATGTGAGATGCAATATGATCTACATTCTTGTAGGTTTGCAGTTAAACATAATTTTAGTTTTTGCTAGTATTAGAATGTCTCTCGACAGAATTTGTGTGCTAATTGTTTCATATTAAGGCTCATGAAAAGAAGATCAAAGATATTGACCAGCTGATATGTATAAAAAGGCGACAATATTTTTGTGCTTTTCTATGAAAATGTCCTCTCAGCATTTTTTGACATCTTATTTGAGTTAACTTCTATTTTTCATGTAGGGATAATATTTCAAATGTTTTATAAAAATCTTTACAATAATGGTATACAACTAGTTCTGCAAAGCTTTCTGATGATACCATGCAAGTGCTTTTTCAATATTTTGGTTTTGTAGTATAGAAATAAGTTTAAATATTTTCCTTTCAGAAACCTGTGCCAATAGTTATTAATCGTGAAGGATCCATAAAAAATATCACACTAACTCCAAACACTTGGGAAGGTCGAGGTCTTTTAGGGTGAGCATGATTGCCTCAAATTATTTCTTTGCCAAAATTTATACTACAGTTGACTCTGCTTATAGTCACTCCACTAAATAGTCACAGTCACATCAAATTTAGACCCAAATATACGAAACTATTAAATTTAGCTCCACTTACTGTCAGACTCCCTTTACAGCTACAAGTTTTCAAGCAATATTTGGTGTAACTTGAACCGGAGTCTAATGTGTCAACCTAAATAATTTATGAATGAAAACTAGCTTGTAAGCAATGTAAACATTGACTTTGGATGAAAATATTTATTACTACTGTTTGTTTACAATTTCCTGTATGAATGATAGAATGATAGCAATTGCCTGTCAGTTTTGAAGTTGACCTTTTTGTTAAACATCTATATCAACATGCTGTGGTTCAGTGGTCAAGGCAAATAACATCCTTATTTCAATTACACAAACATGATAAACGGTAAAATTTTTGTAGACTGGTGCATTGAAACTGATGCATCATTTTTGTGTTTAAGATGCAACTAGCAATTGAAAATGCCCTTGAACTAAGTAAAGTCTTATGAATCTAGGAATTCTTTTAAACAAAATAAATATGATACAAGAATGTGGTTGAAAATATGTGTTGCACATATTCTGTGCATTCTCTGTTATGCTAAAGGCTTTGTTTTTCATTTTAGATGCAATGTTGTACATATCAAGTAGTTTCATTATGAAGTGAAGTTCAAATCTTCTTGGAAATTACAGTCAATGCATCAAAAACAGAAGGCTTATTTGTTTCTCTTTATTGATTGGCAAACCGTCTAGAATGCATAACTTTGCCCACACCTTTAAGATGGCAAAACATGCACCATAAAGCTGGTTTTGCTATGAGAAAGAGGTATGGAATTGTGGAGTAGACAGTGGCAAAAAGTGCATCTTCAATCTGCGGCTTAAGCTGTGAACATTAAGTTTATATTTGTGATTTGTTAAAGCATGCATTAATTGGTAAATATTAAAATTAGCAAATATACTGGTCTTCCTTACATGTAGTTCTGGCTAAAAATGACATCTTGAAAGATATTCTTCTAGTGTATACATTCTAGTAGATACTTATTTGTTATGTATCTTGTATTCCTCCATTGTCAACAGAGATGAAAAAGTTAGAAACTCTGTCTTGGGCAAAAATATATGTACAAGTAAATTTTAACAAAAACAGTTACTCGTGGCCTAATATGTGTTTCAGAAGTTTCTAAACATTCCATTGATTGCTTTCTTATGTACCACTATGGGCTGTCACTGGATGAGGAATCAGAGGAAGTTGACATTAACTCTACATCATCTGTATTTACTGGCCTCTCTTCTCCATTGAAAATTGGTGGTTGAATGGCATTAGCAGATACCATAGCATATGGTTGCTCCTATGAATATAACAAAAATGTAATTTTCTCAATGATATAAAGAAAAAACATAAGAAAGAGGTATTATCTAATGGTACTTGGATATTATCTTTTAATGAAAGGTTGTTTTTCGTGTTCATAGTGATCTCAAAAAAGTCATTTTTAATTATCTTATACTGCAAATAACTAAACATCATCTTATTCAACAACACAGCATAAGATATATTCAAATCTCACTTTATTGTCTAAAATTTGTTGATAGACTTCATTTGTCTGCTCTGATAGTGACCATACACCAGGATTATTAGGTCGACCTGAAAAATAATTCATATGAAATAAAAAAGAAATTGGGTAAAACCATGCAGTAAGTATTTTTGTTTGAGTTTTGCTATATTGCAAGATATTGTTTTTGTTAAAAACAATGATTATGGTTTTAACATCATAATTTGGTTTTCTCTACCAATGTTATCTCTAGAGCCTCTATGTCTTCCATAAAGTTTCAAGTATAAATAGCCTGTTTTGTGGTCAATTAGTGACTGGGTTGAAAACATTTTTTTTACTGAATACTTTTGCTTCTTTTTTCTTCATTTTTGTTTAATTTCTTAAGTACCCATCTGCCAGTGAAAATGTCTAAGGCCTGTAAGGACTAGATTGCATAGAAAATAGATTTTATCAAATGATACAAAAAATCCTATTGTGGCATCTAGTGACCCCTTTTTGTGTTTGCTATCTGAACAGCTTTCGTTTCAAATAGGAGTAAGATTACGAACCAGATGTTCCTAAAATATCATTTGTTGTCTCACTTGAATTGCTAGCTGCTACTGAACTAGCTGTTTGATCTTCTTTCAAAGTAGGATCCAGAGCTTGTGAATAGTCATCATCAGCTGAAAGCCCACTTCTTGACTGCTGGGACAAATGACCCAGCCAGCCTCGCCGCATAATAAAATCTAAAGGATATGGTCGTCTTGGGTCTCCTGAATTACCATTGAAAATATAAAATAATAACAATTAGACCAATATTCGAGGTGTCGGGATAAATATGACTAAAAAGTGGGCATCAGAAGGTAAATAAATATCTCAGGATGCTTTCAAATGGTTCTCTGTTGCTGAGAACCTTAAATCATGTAGAACTACAGGTTTCTAAAACAGATATAGGAAGATAATTCAATGAAATTTCATTAACATATTTGCAGTTTCCTACAACAATAGAATTTAGTATTATTGCTAGTGTATAGCAATATCTAGAAGCTCTGTTTTTAGGGTTTCATATTAGCAACTGCAACTTGTTTTACTCATTTCAACAAAGGAAAAAGTTTACCTACAAGCTCATTTGGATAAAAGAAGAAATATATTTTTCAGGATTTTAAACAGAGGTAGCTTGCATTCATAACTGAAAAAATATACAGGCCCTACCTTGTTGCCAATCAGAAGGTGCTTCAACAGCATTAGAACTGCTTATCCTGAAGGCAAATTTGATGAGGTTTTCGGATGAAACTGAAGCTAGAAATGGAGTTGAGATAACAACTGAGATTAAGTAACTGTTAATTTGGACCATTTGTGAATGAATGGTAATTTCTAAATAATGGCTACTATAAAAAGTTGGTTTGTTGAAGGAAGCTCCAAAAGGGCAACAGTGATTGAAGAAGAACAGAATTGAAGAAGATACTGAAAATGAAACATTCAAACTAAAAAGTCTTGAAACCACCAATATATGATAAACAAATATAGCACTTGCTTCAGATCAATAATGGTTCTCTGTGGTGTAGTGGTAACTGCATAGGACTAATAATTCAATGGTTTTGGGTTTGAGACCAGCACTTTTGACAGCATCTTTCAGCAAGGTGTTAACATAGATTTTGGGGCTCTCTATCCAGAGGTTCAATTGCATTCCTGGTTCTTAGTTATGTGCCCTTTCCATAGATGCAACCTGCTAAATGCTCTTGTGCATTGCAATCAGGCTACAGTATGGGTTAGTTGAGTGTAACTGAGTCAGGCCTTGCTCTAAGCAAAATGAAGATGCTCCATAAAAAGAGCCCCTTATAAACTCTAGGCGCTCTAATTTGCACCTTTAAATATAATATCCTTGAGAGCATCCTTCAAGAGCTTTGGAAGATCGAGAGCTTCATATCAAAAGCTTTGGAAGAGTGTTAAATAAGAAATTCAATGGTGATACCAAAAAGCACCATAGTATGAAATAACAAAACATGCAGCAAACACTATGTTAATGCAAATATAGAAATATAGGAAAACGCATGGCTTTAAGTCACGTTTATTTTATTTTATTTCCCTTTTTATGCTATCCATTCTATAAGAGACACTAGAATATCTACTACTCGCGAAAGCAAATGAAAACTGAAAAGCAATGCTGTAATTTGGACGGAAATGTGATCTCCGATTTGCAAAGGTGATTCTAAATTATTAAGAAAAAACAGAAAATAATACTTCAACAGAAGATTAACACTTGCTCGAAAATCAAATAAATCTGCAGGAGAATACGCTTGATGACCTAAGTCCTTGGTGGTTATTAGAGGGTTATTAGATTAAAGATGGTATTGAAAACCCAACGTTGAATTTGCTGGATTTTTTTCTCAAGGGGTAATCTGACGCAAATCATAATATTGCGGTCTATTGGGAAGATAGTTTATGCTTGATCAAGTTTATTAGACAAAGGCCAAGAAATTATTTTGCTCCGTGGTAATATTGTTTTTACGTTTTGAGGGGCTCTATAAATTGCTCTCCAAGGCTTCTTTTGGGTGCGCTCTAGGCACACGCTCGATCGAGCGCCTTTCCGGGCAAGGCCTGCCGAGTGTAATCAAAAAAGAAGTGAGAATATGTTGCTATTCTCATTACCTGATGAAATTTTATGCTGGAAACAAGGAAATTTTATTCAACTTCAAAGTACAAAGTCATCTTTTTGCTATATTAGTCTTTGTACTCACTCAAGGTACAACAGTCTAAACTACATTCATTACCAAAATAACTATGCTACATTCATTTGCTGTGATATTATCAAGCTTAAAAAGTTTATGTTTTGGAAGCCAAATAAACTTACCACCATTTGCTTGTCTGGAAGCATCTAGCTTTCTTTTTGCTTCAAACAGAGCATTTGCCTATAAACAGAAATGAGATTGTGGACCAAGGATTAAAAAGTAACAAAGGTATGGTCTTGTGTAAAGTAAGAGAAAATTGTTGATAAAAACATCATACCAATATTTGTTCAGCATCTCTCAGCTGGCTTTGAAGTTGCAGAATTTCCTGATCTTTTCGTGATATTTCATCTTTGATTTGTATTATTTGTTGCTGTTTTACTATCTGTTTCTCACCTAAAAATAAGGCATTCAGTAGTCCTTATAAAGCAACAAAAAAGGCCTTTTATCACAATTGTGACCACTGGAGCAGTATGCTCTAAACTTGATGTGGCTTGGGCTTTTCATCATTTCTCAACCATTCTGAACTGAACAGAAATTGATGCTTTATAGTAAATGATCTGTGTGCTTTATATGGTGCTAGCAAAAGGTAGTGGGATTATGTTGAAAATTGAGGCACAAGAAAAAAGGGTATCATTTGGAAACAACTAAGGAGTTTGAGAATCAGTCTGAACACTTTAACTTTAACTTTAACTTTAACTTTAACTTTAACTTTAACTAACTAACTAACTAACTAACTGATAGCTGCAACTATCAGTGAAGGGGTCCTTTTTGCAAACCTTCAGCATGCAGATTTGTGACTTCACATGTGATGCTAGTTCAATGCAAAAATGACTAAGGTAGAAAAATTATGCAGCCTTGTTACCAAATCAAAAATAGCCTTATAATTTAAAATAATATTTGAATCACACATGTTTAAAATTGGCTAATCAAATAGCATAATTACCAATTACCATAATTGTCAGGCTCATTTCCATTAAATTTGTAAATAAAGACAATCACAGATGCAGCTTTAACACATAGTTGACAAAGTAGCAGAAAATAGCATATTTTGCCATGTATAAGATGCATTCTTGTATAAGATGCACACGTTGTATGTTAAAATTCAAAGAAAATAGTTCCAACTACACCTTGCCAAGTATAGAATGCATCCTCCTTTCTCAGTACTTGTAAAGCATATATTTTTAAGTGACAAAATAAAATAAACTCAAGGATACTAAAGAAGATACTAAAGAAGCTAAATCTAGGGTGGAAAAATTGGTCAAACCAAACAGGTGCACAAATACATTCAAAATTGGCAAACAGAATGACAGGGATGTAAAAATCTTCTTTGTCTCAAATTTTCTCAACAACTGTTGTTCATCAGCCCTGCATATTCAGGAAACTTTGCAAATTAAAGCTGCATTCAGCCTACTTAGACTCGGGGCATCCTCTGGGTTCAACCATATAGAAATATTTGCTTTATTAATTCCATACTGGGTTATAGTTTGCCATATGTTGGATGTTTTTGCAAAGTGACACCTTTGGTTAATGAGGAGAATATTTCCTTCAAAAGCGCTCTAAGTATCATAACATTTTATTACTAAACAAGCATTTGTTTTAAAAAACAAACAACGAAAAAGGCAATAAACATGTGTAAATAAAATGTTAAATAAAAACCATGTATTACATGCACCCTCAAAACAGGTGCATCATAAACATGGCAAAATACAATACTGAAAATTGTAATTGGCCATCACTTACCTACTTTAACTGCCATTTGGATCTCTTTGTCCTTTTCAATGAGTTTTTCAACAGTCTTTGGAATCAAAAGGTAAATGCTCAGAACAAAACAAACTTTCTCAGAACTTTAGTCTATAGTTAGATGCACACTGTACCAAAGTAAAATTTACAAAATAACAAGGCCTTTTTGTCAAAATGGTTTGGTACAAGCCATGTTATTCATATGTTAATCTAACAATTTAAATCCTTAACTTATGAGCAGCATTAAATGAGGTCTAGCTACTTTAGACATTGCAGACTTATGTTTGTAGCTACCAACTAATCATACTTTATGATCTTCCCTGCAAAAAGGGTTTTGTCACAATTGATGTTACGATTAAAGAATTGCATGGATCAAGATTGATTGATATGCCAATTTTCTCCACAAATACCTACCTCTGACACATGTTGAATAAGATCATTTTTCGGTCCCCTCTGTGATGCAACTGATGCAATGTTGTCAATAAGTTCTCTGTTGAAGGATTTGGAAATTGAAAATCATTATATTTTAAGAATGCATCTATAGGATTACAGAAATGGTTTGATGAAAAGTGAATATGCAGATATCAGATGTCAAAAGAAGAAAACCTGAAAACTTTGTAGAATAGAAAACCAAATCTAGAAATATTAACGTAAATGTGGGGCAAGGATAAGATTATTAAGAAAGTTAAGAAAATTGAAAGACCATTTGTTTTCACTACATTGAGTGGTGCCCTACCTTCAAGTTGAGTTAAAAAAACTGACATACCCTGGATACACAATAGTTTTGCATCAATTTTTTTTAAATAATGCTGAATAAAGTAGAATTTTGAATAAACTTAAAGTATAAAATAACCTGATGAAACAAAAGTCAATGTTGAGTTCCCCAGTTTCTTAATGCTTTAGGAAATTTCAATAATAGGAAATCATTTTTTAAGTATTTCTTAATTGTGATGTCAATAAGTCTAGCTTGTGGTCCTATATCTAATTTTCCTTGCTAGAATAAAGTCAATTAAAAAGTGATGGGGAAGGTTTTTTGATTGCAAACACAGACTGGAAACGTGAGACATTTTTATCTGATCTTAGGAATGTCAGAGGGTCTTTAATGAAAGTGTTGTGCAGAAAATTGATCATATTTTTTCAGATGCAAGCAAAAAGTGTGCTATACGGTTTACCAGAATACATTTGAAATGGAATGGGCTTCCAATCAGCTAAGCTCAAAATTCATCAAATTTTCTACAAAAAAAAAAAACTGAACAAATAGTAACAGCAGATCAGGCTTCGGCTATTCAGATTTAAATTACTAATTTTAACAGAAGTATGCTTGTTAAAAGCACAAAAACAACCTAGGCTAGATGTTCCAGACTTCTGTGATCATTTTGATCTTGGCTGTGCATATATTGGCTGCTACCAGCATGAAATCCATGTAAAGCCCACACCAGATATACACCAATAACCAATAGATCATCCATGCCAGATATTTCCCATGTAAGCTACATGAACTCAACACTGGCACCGCTATCAACAATGAGACCTTTTGATGTTTCTATAGTTTTCACTAAAAGCTTGTTAGATTTCTTTCAAGGGTTTTTCCTTGTTTTATATGCTTAGAAAAGGAAATTATGTTTTTGTTTTCAGGTTTTGTGTTTAAAGGTTCTGTGTCTAAAGTTTAAAGGTTCAGGTTCTGTGATTTCTGTGTCTAAAGTTTCTTTTTGCCTTGTGTTTTGCTTAGTGTTTTCTGGTGAAAACGTATCGATGACCTCACACTCTGGCCTGTCACCCTGTGAGAATCTTCACTATTGAAGGCAGACAGTAATTGATAGATGTAAATGTAGACAGGTGTAGCCTCTATATACTCGCTTAATTTATATGTTGAGTTTCTAAAAAAGAATAAGTATATGACACTTGTACACCCGACATATAAAAAAACACGTATAGACGTGATTTTAAAAATGAGAACCTATATTTCTCTCACTAATACCTGAAAAATGGGCATATTTTCTAGTCTGGCTGCTTGGGCTCCCCCGCCGCCTGCCGGTCAAGTGTATATTCGTTATTCAGCACCAAATCAGATACAAAGAATTGTAGATTAAGGAAAACTTGCACGAAAATAAACAACATACTTGCTTATATTTTCAAAATCATCAATTAGTCTTAATAGAACTTCTTTTGTCGAAACTGAACAAGGCACTAATATCCCACCGTGATCATCATGTTCCGCCGCCATTGATGAAAATCTCGTTTTCAGGTCAGACACACACAACAACAACATTTTAGTTCCTGGAGAAGAGAAATGGCGGCCGGATTGGACAATTCGAAGACAACCCCTAAAGATGCCCTTGTGATGGCATCAATATTAAAAGAAATGGGAGTCAGTGAATACGAACCAAGGGTCATAAATCAGATGCTTGAATTTAGTTACAGTAAGTATCCGAATGAACTTTAAAAATGAACTAATCACAGACCTAAAATTTTCAAAACCGGGATTTCTCTTCAGAAAAACAGGGAGGTCAGCCAAAATTAGGAAAATGCCCAAATGCGTTAAAGATTATAATCAAACCTTTGAAATATTGTGTTAGGCAAACTGTTCTATTATGACGATTTTTGGCTTATCTGTAAACACAGCCAAAACAAGACATAAAACAGAAAACGCTATGGAACTGTCTTTGAATGATTCTAGAACTTGATTGCCCTTTTAATAAATTTATCGCATATGATAATATGAATTGATTGAATAGTGTCATTAGGTAAGTATGATCAGTGTTGTACCAAGGACTTAAAAAAAGTGTTGGTTAAAATAAGTTAGAAATAGGGAGATTATTTTGAAAGACCCAGACTGTAAAGCATTTTTTCTGCATGGGGAACACCAGAAGAATAATTTTGACATTTGCGGATAACAAAAGTTTCCTACGAAATCATGCAAGGAATTTGAAGCAAAGGCTTTTGAAGAGACCTTGTATTCCTTGTTTTTTATGTTATCAAAAGTCAGAAGTTTAAATGAGTATGATTATGTTTCTGCTCTTATGTGTTATGTTTATATTATTTGTAGCGGGATGAGGCTCAAACTGCTCTCTAAACTTCAGAAAGCCACCTGTTCTTAAAAAATATTGGACCGTGTTCTCCAAAAATATTCAAAACATTGTATCAAGGACTTTCTTACGTTCGCTGAGTTCATGCAAAACTTGAACATCAAAAAAAGAAACATCTTTCATGTGTTCTTTTGATATTAGCAGTCTTTTCACAAATGTCCCTTTGAGTGAGACCATGAAAGTATGTGCCAAGGCTTTGTACCGGAGCAAGCTTAATATCCCACCATTCCCAGAGGAAGTATTCATTGAACTGATGGAAACTGCAACATGTTCAGTTGAATTCAGCTTTAACAATGAAATGTACCAACAGAAGGATAGTGTCGCTATGGGTAGCCCTCTGGAACCTGCCTTGGCCAATATCTTTGTTAGCTTTCATGAAGAACTTTTGTTTGACTTCGACCAAAGCCAGGTGTTTATTTTTGGTATGTGGATGAAACATATACCATTTTAAAAACAGAGGCTGAGTGTGATACTTTCCTAAAACGCCTTAATGGCCTTCACACCGCCCTACAGTTTACATTTGAAAAGGAAGAAAATAACTCCTTGCCATTTCTAGATGTTTTGGTTGAAAAGTCTGGCAATGGATTTTTCACCAGTGTATACCGTAAACCCACATTTTTGGGGTTATACACTCGATGGAGTATGTTTTGCCCAAAACAAAGAAAAATCAGCCTCATCAAAACGCTTACACATAGAGCACTGATGATTTGTTCCAAGTCTAAATTTGACTCAGAACTTGAAAAACTAACTAAGATCTTTCTGGAGAACGGCTACCCAGAGGGTGTCATTTCAGTTTACATTAAGGAGAAGATAGGAAATTTTTCGGCTGACGTAAAATTTGGTCCTCAAAAGTGCTTGGTCTATCTAAACCTACCCTGGATTAATAACAGTTCCCTGCGTTTTGAAAGTCAAATAAAACAGGCCATTACAAATTGTTTTTGCAGTCAACCCACTTATTGTTTACATTACGAAAAAGGCCCTTCTGTCCATTCAAAAGAACTGCGTTCCTACCACACAAAAAAGTTCCGTTGTTTATGAATTTTTGTGCCAGTGTGATTCTGGCTATGTAGGACGCACTACCCAAAGATTAAAACAAAATATTCCGTCTAGCATTAGAAACAAAACTCTTCCCCAAAGAGAACAGCCACCTCGATCTTGCAAATCTGAAATTGCAACTAAAACCTGTGATTCTGCTATTGGGCAGCATTTACTGGAAAAGCCAGATTGTGCAAAAAACTATAATGGTGACATGTTTTGAATTATTGGTAAAGCCCGATCGTCGTTCCATCTAGCAGTTTTGGAGTCTATCTACATAAGCACGAAAAAATCGCTACTGTGTAGACAAAAGGAGTTCGTTTTCACCTTAGCACTCCATTGGTTACATTCTCAATGGGCAAGCGGCACTGATTGGTCAACCTCAACAGTCATGTGCTCGTGTTTCTGATTGGCCTATTTCGATCCACAATTGGGCATATGATATATATTTCCTAGCGTAGAGTTTTCGATCTATGTTCTGATGTTTTAAACTCTGAATAGTGTCAGACGGAATGCTTTAGTTTACTAAATGTTTGCTTTTTTCAAAGCCATTTTCAAGTCTGTACCACCAAAAGATTGTTTAAGAATTTAGAGAAACAATTCAGCTACAAGTTCCATTATGTTAATATTTAGCTTAACCGCTTTTTGAAAGTGATTTATGTAGCAAAAAGAATATATTTTCCTTACAGCAAGAACAAGATGTCAAAAGATCTTGATATGATTATTATTTTGTTTGCATTGCTGCAGCATGCTATCTGTTGAATCGGTCATTGATTGAAGGCTTACGTGTAAAAAAAATTCAGGAGAAACTACCAATCTAGGTGGAGCGTGCAAAGAGGGAAATTGTGATTGCTGTTCATGGTTAAAATATCAAAAAAAATGAAAGTATCCTTAATTATAGTAGCAAACAACATCAAGCAATAAAACCGACTGCCCTTTCCTTCGTTGCTCGGATAAAATTAAGGACACAATCGCTGGAAATTTTCCCTTTTTGTCAGTAGCTAAAATTTGTTTAAACTCTATAATGCTATTTTTGTTTATAAAACCATCATCATTCTTAAGTAATCTTCTGTTAAAGTAGTTCTTTGAAAATGTACCGGTCTTTGCGTAATTAAACCTTACTTTACCTCTTTATTTTGAACAATTTTATATCCTACGCATTACATACGAAAAAAGTCTTGCAGGCACCTTTTGCAAAACAGTTTGTGCTTGCAGGTACAAAACAGTTATAGGGAGGTCTGTTAATTTATATTATGTCTTGGAGTATGAAGCTGTTAGTTTTATAGCTAAAAAAACAAGGCTTTTGATGTTGCTCACAATTAATCAACTTATAATATCATATGAATTTATATTATAGTATCATATAATATTTTAAAAAGGTTTTATGAGCATTTCATTCAGTTAAATCCATTAGCAATCTTGCAGTCTTTGTTCATTTATCTCATGCAAAGAAGCATAGAATAAACTGATGCAGTTTAAGAAAAACTGTCTACTAATAAATTTTGTTAGCAATAATTTATAAATATTAAAGCCTTGCATTATTACAATAAGACTATTTCCTTCGTCATCTTTTAAGTGCTGTTCTGGGTATCTCACGCAGCAAAATTTTTTAATACCGTGAGATCTTCAAACCTGCAAAGCACAGCCATCAAATGAAACTAGCATTTATTCGCAAGACAAACCAAGATAGTTTGGCACCCTGCTTTTCTTTTTTCTACCAGTGCTCTGATAGCCCTCTTTTCTATGCCGCCTCTTTATGTAACATACCCAAAAATGTAGATTAGCTGATTTATTTTAATGTTTATTAGATCTGACTATTTCCACATCTGGTAACCCTATCATTCAGGAAAATGTGCTAATCACAATTTTATACAATCTCAGATGCATGTTTCATCTTTGTATCTATTTTTTGTGCTTTATATTGTAGCTTTGTGCTATTATATATTATAATGTATCTCATTGTTTTAATGAAGGATATATCACAGATGTTTTAGAAGATGCCAGAGTTTGTTCTCTGCATGCCTCTAAGAAGCAGATCGATCTTGATGACGTGAAACTGGCAGTTGAGAGGAAACTCGATCATTCTTTCACATCCCCACCACCAAGAGAGGTAAAGAACGCTAATAGTTTATTCCAATTTATTTGAAGTTCCAAGTGGTTGAGAGCAGTGGCTGTATGAATTCCAATGTATGAATTATACATTTCAGACTTTCATTCTCCAGTTTGTCGTCAGCTGTTGCTTTTAAAATGATTTATTTGTTCATTTGCAGTGATGGGCGTATGTTCTGTGCTCACCAAGGGCATTCATTTCTGCCTCATTTACTATTTTTGCAACGTGTGCTGGCTGCGTATCATCAGCCAACGCCTTTGTTATTCTTCTGTTGCCCACCTGCGTCAGTGTTGCCCTACGTTCATTTAGATAATTGCCTTTGATACAGTTTCCTTATAGCAGAGTTTGTTGTATTCAACTATAGTAGTTTCAGCCCTGAAGCAGATGTGCAACCACATCCTATTTTTAAATCACTAATTGCAGTTTGCAAGGTTCCTTTTTGTTTTCCTTCCCCAATGTCTATCCTATTAGCATATACGTCATGCCCTGCAGATTTGCATGACAGTTCCATGACAGTACGCATTGATTTGAAAAAGGTTCTTAATAAGTTATTAAAAATATGTCGTGTAGAGGCCATTATCCTCTTGGCTTCCCCTTTTGCACGACCCTTATGGTTTTCTGTTCCCTTTTTATTTGTTCTGCGTATACTGTTTGCTTGTCCTCTTTCCTTAATATTTTTTTTTCAGTTTCTTTTAGTAAAGCACAGGTAATAAAGAGTTTTTTTCCTTGTATTGGCTGTGTAGTATGTTCTAAACACAGGGGTAGGATGCCTTCAAAACATGATTGACATGTGGCCTCGGTACATGCATTTCAATATGATCCAAAAATGGATAACCCCGTAATTTTAATCAACAACGTGGACCGGTTTTTTTATAGTGACCTTCAATTTAAATCCACTTGAAAGCTTCTGCTTGGTTCTCTCTATTCAAGAAAGGCCGATAGCGTCTTCTCAACAAAAGACCTAAATCTCCTTAACATCTCAGGCCTCTTTTACGCCCCCTTTCGGAAGATTCCTGTCCAAAACATAATTCTTGATAATACCTCTCCCTCGAATTACCCTATGTTTTAAAAGCGTAAGATGTATATATATTTATCGTTGCATTTGTGTGTGCAAAAATTTGATGTAGTTCAAGATATGTAGGAAATCAGAAGCTTCTTGGACACATAACTGTTATTTGATGCTTGATTTGCTTAATTTGATTTTATATTTTTATTCAAGATGTGCTCGTTACTGTCTAAATTAAAATGTTTTTAGTTAGCAATTTTTCATGAAGAAAGCGGATCTTCTTTGAATCGACCCTAAATTTTAGGAAAGTACGCTCGCTCTGCAAGTTTAAATTTCTTATAATCATTACTGCTATTTATATCATATTTCAAAAATGAATTTCTCATCATTTTATTTCTTCTTTTGTTTCACAACACAACATTTCTTTTACAATGCCCAGCACGAGGACTGCCTCGTCAGTGTATTTTTATCGCACTACTACCATGAGCTACTTCCTGACACTAAAATGCAAGGCTTAACTCCATACAGGCAATACTGCCAAGTTCAGCCGAGAGCTTAAGTTGCCTTATCATCGAAATAGAGAAAAATAGTTATAGCTCATGGTTTATCGGCATATATTTCTTGCCAATGTTCAGCAAATTGTATTGGAGTTTAAAGACAATCGACGCCGCCTGTCAATCAACTATCGACCAGTCAGTGAGCGTGCTACCGCTCGCACTTTTTTATTCATTTGCTTATATGGCCTCCGATGTTCTACTTTGCATACTTTTAATAAATTATTCTTTAAATGAAACGAATACTCTCGCAGTGCTTTTCATTGTGCAATATCACTCTAAGTAGCCATTCATTTGTAGTTTCTGCTAGAAGTTGCAAGGATGAAAAACGGGCAACCATTGCCACTGATACAAGAAAAAAGCGGACTGCGGTTACCTCCTGATCGATATTGCCTGACTGGCTGTAATTATAGACTAAAATCTGGAACGAATGCACAGAAAAAGGTATCTTCTTTGTGTATTTTGTAGCTAGAAAAACGATGAAGTATTTTTAAGATGTAGGTTTACATAATTAAAAAGATAATTGGAAATAACTGAGAAACATCTTATAACTTCCAAGTAAAATAAGAAAGGATACAAACAATCGAAATAAAGATTCAGAACTATTTTAAATAAACCTAGAAAGACTTTGGATACCTCTTAAAAGTGTATAAATATTGAACCCAGATGGTAATCTTGCTTTTGATAATTTGTATGCTACAAAAAGGAGACCTACCATAGGAGAATTGTTTTCTTACCGTGACCAAGCATTTAAAATCAGCTTCTTTCTAAAAACACCGAAGTTCATGCATAGATAGTCTTGTCCCTTTTTGACAAAAATGCTTAATGTCAACCTTTTTTTAATCCTGTTTAGGTACCAAGCACACACAGATTGAACGTCATCACTCAAAAGACTCCTGGCTTAGTACCGCAGAGCATAGGAGCCATCAAATCTGGTAAAGGGCTTAAGTTATTTTATCTATACGAAATATATTTGTTATTTGTTATGAGGTGCAACTGCCATTACGATTAAGTTTTTTCCTAATATTCCCCACTCTACCATTCGTGTTTCTTTGATAAGATATCCTCTGCCGATCTCTTTCTCTGCGGGAATTTAAATCTATCAGCAATATGACAGCGAAAAGAATCCACTGTCAGAATTCTGTTTAGTTATTAGGAAAAATTGAGTATTGTTTGTAGCAAGACTTTGAACTAAATCGAATGCAGACCATCCTTCTATCGTGCATTGCATTTCAACATGTGCTTTTCAAAGAACATCACTTTTCTAATTTGCTAATCCGAGCACGCCTGCGGTGACCATTTGACAACAGTTCTGTCGACCTTTAATATTTTATTACCGTGAAACATTTGTCAGTTTGTAGCCACTATTGTAACAGTTTGGCCACAGCTTTCAACTGAAACGAAAGTAGGATCGTATGTCAGTGAATTACTTCTTGAGATGAAAAAATTCAACAGTCATTTCATTTGCTGCTTTATGAATGACGTATAATCAAGCTGCGCGTTAAGCATGCATTGATAACATGTCTGTGATCACGTGCTCAAGATCACGTGTTCGTGATCACGTGTACCTGATCAAGTGTCCATGAAATGTATACACCTGTTTCTCATCATGCTGCACTATACTTCGGCTGAAATCAACTTTCTAGACAAAAAGCCTTCTCGCATTGTCAGCATTCTCTTTCTGTTCACAGAAGATAGAGATGCAATCTTTTTATTCTTTCTTGTGTATTTCTCATATTTATTTATCACATCTCAGAAAAATACATTACTGCTTTAGGCATGCTTTAGAAGAGGGTAAGGATATCTGCTATGTTTAAATACTTAGGAACGTATACCAAATTTTACTGGTTCAAAGAAGTTTAATGATACATTCAATGCTTGAGTGGAATTTGTATTGAGAAGTGCGTTTTTAATTCATGACAAAGTATTTGTTTCTATATCAGAAATATTCATGAGTCGCTTCGCTTTGTTTTCAAGGAATTTCCACTGCGAGAGATGCCATGCTGGCAAACCAAAGGCTTGTGAATGCTTCGCTTGCTCAGCAAAATGTCATGAAAGCAAATGAAGGAAAACCCCGTCCATCACTCAACGTTTGTCTTGTTTTTTATTTATCTCTGGATGTTTATATTTTGTTGGGACCACTATTTCTAGCGGTGCCCCTATCTTAATATTTAATGATAAACGAAGTGTAAGATGAAGACTCAGAGAAATATCACCATTTTGTGTAACTATTTTGTATCAAATCCATCAATATTCTGTTTCACATTTTCGCCGATCACCATCATTACTTCAACTCTACTCCAACCAACTAACTAACTTATTACGAGTTTCAACTTAGATAATCACGTTCACTGAGACTTGTCGATTGATATTTTCCATACGTTTGTCCTTATTAGGTATTGAGATTCAAAACATGTTATTTACTACTGCTTTAAATCAAATATAAAATCAACATTATAATTAAAACTCTACATGCCGCCGTGTATTTCGGCACGTATTACACTACCGAATGTAATAACAATAACTGTGTGAGGTCTTAGGATACCAAGGAAGGTCTGGGCCCCAACATATTTTATCAATTTTGCTGCCCCCCCCCCCCCCCAGTTGCTAATTTGCGATCTCCCCTAAATCAGGTTAAGCTTGTCCAATTCCGATATGTCAAATTGTCTTCATTGCACATTTTCTTGAATAGAACTAGGTCCTTTCTCTCAACTAGCAGTTCCTTTGACCGAAGGTAAAGATGATCTCTGATGACTGCCAACTGGACCTTCCAAAAACCTTTCTGTTAAAAATTGTCACAAAGATTTGTTCTTTGAATAAGTTAAAGGGTGCATAATCAGACAAACTTTATCTAGATTGCTATGAGAGAACTTATTCTCTTTTTAATATGCAGCCTTTTTACAGACATAATTTGTCTTTGCCAGATGTATTCTTATGAATTGGCCATTTGATGTCTGTGCTTTGCTGCCATAGAGACACTGTACCTTTATTGAGACACTTGCATTAAGCCAAAACTATCCATATATTCATTTTTAGAGACATAAAAAATTGACTTCTTCTTATACGTCTCTAGCCATTGAACAAGGGAATGAATGTCGAAAGGCAAGATGTTTTGATTAAAACTGAGAAGGCCCCGAAATCCAGCACTGTGACGTCATTGCCGTCGATGGAAGAAACTGCTGCTAGTGCACAGACGTTTCCCAATTTACTCAAGAGAAAGCGTGATGGAGACGATGAGGATTACGACGAGCATTGAACTTTTCATCAGTCAAACGACGACAGTAATCCAAGAGAAAGTACACTAGAAACAGATTGTATTTTTTAAGAACAGACCAACGGGAGGTTGCATTACATATGCTTATCCCGACCTCATATCAAAAGCAAATCTGCTAGTGTCCTGGGCTGAACGTTCATTTTGTGAATTTTAGGATCTTGCATTCTGAAACCCTACCAGTGCTGAAACCCTACCAAGCACTGGTTGATCGATCAGGCAAGGCTAACACCACTTTAATTGCATGTAGAACGGTAGTAGTATGGAAGCTAGATAGGTAGACCATTTTGCAATGTATAATTTTTTAGTTCAAGTCTCAACTAGATAAATGTGTACGTTGGACAATAAATCATGCAAATAGTCGCTGAATCAAAGTTATCTGTTTCTCTTTCGTTTTATAATTTTTCCTTAAGCCAGAATGATAGGAAGAACTCTTATCTTTTTCTTGGAGTCTGATTTGATTTTAGTAGATTTTGGCCTGTTTTTACTGGAAGTTTTATCGGGGTCAACTACTTGAACTTCAAACACTCATCAAAATGTGACAAAGGTAGCGTCATATCACGTGAGCTAGATTTCATTGGCCACAACCTTTTCCTTAATCAAATGCAATCGTGTATATCCAAAAAATGCTATAATTTTTTAGCAAACAAACTTTTTCACAATGTCAAGCTAAAGAAAATTTTCTTTCCAGGGACTTAAATCAAAACCGTGACTTCGTTTGTTTATTTAAGTTAACATCGTAAATGATTGGAATTAATTCTGCGGCAGGGGTTTTGTTTCAGTAAAAAAAATTATCCTACCACATGGAGTTATTTTCCAAGGCAAATTTCCAAGGCAAATTTAATTGAGAGCAAGGCAAAGGATATGCAATACAGTAAATGATCTAAAATGTAGCCGATAATATAAAGTGACAATTGCCGATAGCAACTGAGTAGCAAATGCTTTATTTACTAACAATACTTCCGGGTGTAAGTAATCATGCTTGCCCGGCTTACTTGCATGGTTCAAAAACTCGCAATCACAAGATTGGCCCATTGGCTTCCACGATTGGGTAATTCAACCCCATTGATGAAAAAGCAAAAATATTTAACTGTTTTATCCGGAACTCGAAGGAATGTTTGAGCAGCCAAGAATTATATGTATCAGTACCAGCAGACCTTTCTCTTTGCTCAGTATTTTTGAACCGGTTAGGTGATGCGTGAACGATTAGCGACGCCCCGGTTGTTATTTGAGCCCAAATGTTAAGCAGGTCCGGGGCCACTCAACCAGGTGATTGTGCAGTGAAGTATGAAAACTTGCATTCAGTTGACAGCTTAAATAATATCCAACTTTGCTGCGAAGATTATTTTGCAGATTTGCAAATTACTTCTTTGCGGCTGTATACGTGAAGAAAGAAAAACTTAAAAGTGGATTTTAAGTCAGTCATTGCAAGGGTCAAGGTGGATGAACAGCCAAAAAATCAGCTTCAAAAGTGGTTCTGACATCATCAAAAGAGAGGCCTTTCCACCAATCAAAGGTCGCACCCAGGGTTCGCATGAATAGCTGCAAATGCCAATTGATAGTTAATAATGCAGGTCTTTTGAATGTCGCCATACGCCAAATCCTGAATCTTTTACAATAGAATATTTGTACCGACCGTAATACCTCGCTTTAGTTTTAGTTTAGAATATGGATTGCTTGTAGCTCGCACTGCACCAATGCACCTGAGTCTGCTAGTGGAAATATAGCACAACGGACAAATATACATGATGCAACGAATCTGAATCAACAGCACCTAGGTTTATGGAAAATTGGATAGAAATTGCACTCATAGCATATAAGACTTAGCATATTATGCCTAGATCGTTTTTACTGAAACAATACTTTAGAAGAAAATACTACTGGTTGATTGATGATACCTATGATGAAGGTAAGCATGCGTCTTAACACTTTTCTTTCCATATTTGTCCTCGATCCATATTAAGTTTGCAGCTTATTTTAACGATGTGCTGCAGCTAAAAAGGCAGCTTCTAAAATGCAAAGCTATTTTCTGATTTTTTTGGGAGTATCCTTCATTATTTTTTGCACATTATAGACCTTTCACGGCACTTTCACGGATGCTTACCCCACTGAGAGGCAACTTCCGTTCCCCTTGGTTTTTGCTTATTTCACTCCGAATGCAATAGCTTTTAATTTCACTTTCCATATCGCTGCTTCTTGTCTCTCTGCTATCACAATAAATGCATATAATATCAAAAGTACTGCTAATTGAAATATTAGCTAGCGGACTAGACTTGGATTGGAAACCGAGCCAATCTTATTTCAAAGAAGTTCCCAAGTTAAAATTTCATACAACATCAACACGCTGATATCTGTTTCCAAGAAAGAACCCCTCAAATATAAATCTCAAGTTTGCGCCTTATTGTTTTAAAATTGTTTTTACTTCCGCAATGGCATTTTAGGCCAAAATTTCTATGCATCATCAACATTATTTCTTAGCCATTGAAAAGATCTAGAACAGTGAAAGGTTTAGCATTGCATTCCATTTAACTTCAATGACATATTTGCTGTGAATAATGATGAAACGAACCAGTGAGCAAAGACCAGTGGACCTAGTCTAACGTTAAATGCTTCCTTTGCAACTGTTGCAGTCTCCAAGATAACTACATTTAAATGCGCTCTTAATTCTTTATCTTCACAAAGCACCTCGTATCATCAATTCACAGCTCAGTTTGTTGCTACAAGGAAAGTTCCATCGCTTTTGTTGATGAAGACTATCGTAGTGTCCCAATTCAGCTGCTGTCTGTAAAATGAACTGAACAATAAGATAAATAGAATTTACAAAGCTTTCAGAATTGCAAAACAATGTTTTTAGTTTTTAAAGATTATCAGAAATTTTAAATTCGGTCGAGATTTACAAAGCAGAATCATAGGCCTTAATATCTGAGGTGTTCCGATCAGCTAAATCTACCGAAGGGAAGGTGAAAACAACTTTCCTTATAGAGCTAGGACTACGATTAGAAGCAGAGAGAGCGCTTGGTGTCAAAGACCAATCGATTCCCAACTACTTTTTTAGACCTTTCTTAATTCATTATCATAGCACCTGGATTTGAATTTGATTGCAATTTACGGCTTGATAGAGAGTGTTGAAATTTGAGTTCTCAAATTATGCTAGCTTATCTTTTCGCACTTTTTTAGACGAAGAAAGCGAAGCAGATAGTGTCATTTCAAATTTTGCTTATGGAAGTCGAGACATAGGTCCATTTACAAGCGCATCACCTCATCCTGCAGTAGAAAATTATAATTGGAATTATGAAGATGAGAAGTCGTATTGGTTTGAGTTAAATGGCCAGACGGATAAAGAACGTATTGATAGCGGAACCAAGCATGGCTTTGAACAAGGTGGAAGGGAACCAATTGCAGGTTCTACAACCAAACAGCTTCCAAACAAAAGTGATTCCGCTCCAGAGTTGCAAACATCAGATAACTTATCGCAAAGCAATTTAGATGAAAAGTTAAACCAAATGTTGCAGTAAGTGACCGCCCTGTCAAGTGTTCATTTCTTTTTTCAAAGTCAAATTGTTATTGGTTTTTAGCAATATTATCCTAATCAATAGATGTAATAATATATTATATGGATTTTTAAAATTTCTAGATGGAACGGCGATCGAAGAACGACGGCAATGTTTCTTTGCTGTAAGCCCTCGTATTGTTTACAGTACTAGGGGAGTCCTTCCATTCATTCAAATTATTGTGTTTTTTCTACCCAAAAAAGTTCCGTTATTTATGACTTCACATGCCAATGTGATTCTAGTTACGTAGGACGCACAACCCAAAGATTGGAGGATAGAATAAAACAGCATTACTCTACAACATTAAAAGCAGAACTTTCCCCCAAGAGCCTTGGGGGAAAGTTCTTCGGTCTTGCAGGTAAACAAATTACAAAAACATGTGATTCTGCCAGTGGGCGGCATTTGCTAGACAACCCAGTTTTTGCCAAGACTATATTGACGAAATGTTTCAGATTATTGACTCGGTCGCTGTTCCATGCAGACACTGTGCAGGCGACACTGATTGGGCAACCTCAACAGTCAAGTGCCCACGTTTCTGATTGGCCCATCTTGATCCACAACTGAATACATTCCCTAACTTTGAGTTGTTTATCTTTGTTCTGACGTTTTATACTCTGAAGAGTGTCAGACAAAAAGCTTTAAGCATGTACTAAAATGATTGCTTTTTTCAAAGCCATTTTAAACTTTGTTCCACTAAAGAATTAATCATAATAAGTATATATAATCCAGACTGTGCAGAAAACACCGCACGTGTCTGCTGCATGGTACAATAACTGCAGCAAATTACTGAAATACTTTGATTTATTAACTATATCCACTCAAAGAAAAGCTAACCTGAATATTTCTTAGTATTGCAGGTAACATTGCTATGTAGTTTGTTTTTTTATCAGAAAAAATCGTTCCATGTTATTTTAGGTTGTTGCCACAAGGCCTAAAAAGTACGCTAGTTAACAATAGTTTTGCAGTTTTGCAGTTAACAATATCCTTATAATCTTTGTAAACTGATTTTTAAGATAAATGCATGTATCGCAGATAGGTAATAGCTGAGAGCTCTATAGTCTTAACATCTTTATATGCAAAAGTCAAGAAACTTGAGTTATCGAAGAGATTATAATAACATTCCAAATTTATTTTTTGCAGGGAAAATCCAGACATTGTAAAAAGGAACATAAAGCAGTTTTTAGAGAATAATAGAATACTTTTGACGGAAATTTCTGTTGAAATTGGCATCAAAGAAGAAAATCTGAAGTCGTACATCGATGGCAACGAGCCATTTACAAAAGAACAGAGAGAAGAGTTTTATAAATGGTATCTTATGAAAATTCTTAGGCCACCAAGTGGATTAGGTGAGAATCTAGTTTCAATAAAACATTTCCTATCTTTTTATTGCCCGAATGATGTTTTACTATTAGTCAAATTCATTTGCATATATTTTCCTTCTGACCTCTGCTCTTAATGTTGGTTTCAGTAAACTCAATGAAAGGTTACTATGATGATTCAGACCGTATTGAGGCCCTTAGAGTTTCTTTCGCCGTGGTTTCAAATACATCTATACCTTGTTTGCAGATGAAAAGAGCTATACATGTTACAAATGCGGAAAGATTTTTGCTTACGAGAGCTATCTTGAGAGGCATATTAAATATGTGTGTCCAGATAATACTGGCAGAACGTGGAAGTGTTCTTACTGTGGAAAAGCATTTCAGTATCCATGCTACTTGAAACGTCATATCAGATCCCACACAGGTAAATATGGCACATCATATATCTGTTTTTCTCCATATATCAGTCTATATTCTTCTTATCCTATTTGCTCATTATCAATTATTAATGTCTTTGGTCGAGAATTTCGTACTTGTTCGTGCGGAATAACCTGATTTTACACTCAATTTCTGATAACCTTTTCTACTATTTTCCTTTGTTATCGGAATAACGATGGGCTATCAAGCACGTCTTGATGTCATTTCAAAGTGAAAAAGATAGTACCCGGTGAATTTTTATCTGTCTAATTGTATACCGGGAAAGTTCGCAAGTTTTATAAAATTTGAAGCGAGCTTTAGCATGTTCTTGTAGAGTATATAAAAAGTTTGGAAGTTAGCAGGGAAGAAAGTGGCTGAAGGACGGGCTTGTAAAGTCTACAGCTAAAATTGCGGTTTTGAACTGTTTTTCTGACCGTTACTTAAAGAATAAAATAATCGGCCAGAAATTGACAGCGTTTATATCTTAAACATAAAACTATGTTGAATACAGTAATAATTCTGACCGTTACATAAATTTTCCCGCCAATTATTTTGTCCGTTTGAAATTTTGGAGCGACTTTCGTCAAAAAGGAAGAATTTTTTCATTGAAAGTTTGCTTCAAGCATGAAAATACCAATATTCCCAACGACTGTTGTTCCTTTTTTGCACCACAACAAGGCAAGGAGCACTTCAACTAACAATTATAAACTCTGTGGGTTGATATGGTAATGGAAGAAAATACTCTCTTTGCATTAAAACAAGATCTGTAACTTCGACATGTATTTGACGTGCTCGCATGCTTGTTTATTCTAATTTCTCCTTTTAACCCCTGTGTTCATTACATACGTCGTTACTACAACAGTGGACATGAATATTTAAAAACTTTTAGTTGGCTATTTTACTTAAACTTGTTTTTAAAAGCATCACAGCGATAAAGCATTTATTTGATCTTTTTTCAGGCGAATCGCCTTACAAATGCGACCAGTGTGATCGGGCGTTCGTCCGATCAACAGACCTTCAACGGCACATAAGGAACCATACTGGTGAAAAGCCGTACAAGTGCTCAGAATGTGAACGTGCCTTTGCTAGATCAACAGACCTAAAACGGCACATGCGCACTCATACTGGCGAGAAGCCTTACAAATGCTGGCAGTGTGGAAAGACCTTTTCACAGTCTGGCAGTCTTCAAACACATCTCCATACCCACAACAAAGAGAGCAATGGCGGAAGAAAACTGGCTAAAGGCTCTAAATGAGATTTGATCAGCATCTGCATAGCAATAAGCAGCAATTCGTACCATCTTGTAAAAGAAATCCTTTAAGAGCATCAGTTTTCTGCTTTGTTTTCTACTGATGACAACATTCTTCAAAGAAGTTGGTAGGAAGAACTGGCAATGAACTGTCACCGCAAGATTCAGATATGTTTTTCCCACTATATTTAGTTTAACCATCATGATGGTTCAATGTTACAATTTTTTAGTGTCAATAAACGTTAAATATACGTTTCGTATCATAATACAAATTTATACAATGTTTTTTATAATCAAAGTCTAGATATGATATATTTGCTTATAGTTTCAGGGTGTAGGTTATTGCGTATTAGAATGATACTGCTAGAGTATTATTACTTTTGCAGCTATTTGCTTCGAAGTAAAACCTGAATAATCCATCTGTCACAAAGCCACTTTTGCCATGCTTGTATCATGAAAAAGGAATATAGTTGCAGATTTTCGCTTTTTTAAATAGTTTGATATAGTTAGTTATCATGAATTTTAAGACATTGTAGTTCAAAAAAGAAATCCAATTTTTTTGCTTAAAATGTAAATGTGTAAATATGTTTTATTTTGGATTATGGAATGATAGCTATTTTGTTCCAAAAATTTTTCATCCTTAATCTTTCATATTGTGAATTGTACAGTTTTAAATGAAAATATTTTGTACGAAGAGCTCTTTTCCCTTGTGCTCCTTATCTGTTGTTGCTAAAATCTTTGACCCGATGAAGCAAAAACTTGCTGTTGTTAGAGTGTTTGTAGATTTGTAACGGTATAGAGGAAAACTTCAATTCATTTTCTTGTGTTTTTCATTTGTACATAACGACGTACTAATCGCAATTGTATTTACAAGCACACCTCAAATATAATCCCTTAATAAGCGAAACAATATGCGAAACAATAAGAAGCCCTCGTAGAAAAGTAGTCTGGTACTAGCCCGTTCAATTTTTCTCTTCTTTCCTTAATGTGATCTTCATGACTAAAGATGCAATTCAAAGCAACAGATCTTGGCAAGAAGGCAGTGTCTGTTGATCAACAAACGATTTCAACAGTTTCTTCAGTTGTCTATATTCCGCTTACCGTAAATCCTCGAATCCACTTACCGTAAATCCTCTTATTTATATCGATGAGGGCTTATTCAAAGGGGGTAGACATTAAAAAGACATTATTAAAAGATTTTGTCTACATTAGCAGAAATATATTTATGAGCATTTAGTCAATTTTTACCAAAAGAATGAATTTTTGAGGTAATTCGATAAAACGCCAAAGTCAACCTCAGATGGCAAAAATCATCAAATTTGAGGGGGCCAATTTAAGGATTTACAGAAGCAGTGGGGTTTTTTTCGAAGGGGGGGGGGGGGGCAATTCGAGGATTTTCGGTATCTAAAGTTGTTTGAAGCTTTCTTTTTTTCGAAGTTATGCTCATTCTGACACTATTCATTATTCCATTCATAACTAACCCTGTCATTTCAAAGCATTAGAGCCTTCCCGTGCAGCCCTCTCGTTTATTTCTTCAAAGGTTTTGAGTTTACTATGTGTGCTCAGGCATGTCTGGCCCATTCAGGCCATGTACGGCACAGAGTAACGAGCATTTGGCTCGACCCAGTGAATTGCGAACCGTTATTGCGTCAATCAATAATGCTAATAATGATTTTGATGAAGATATTTTCTGATCCTACAGACTAGGTCTGGACTAATATATCCTTTAAGCTAATCCTAAGCTTAACACAATGTCTTAGACTCTGTTATCAAACTTCGTTGCAAGAGGTTTGATGATCTAGGCAAACGTACTCAGAGTCTGGTACAGTGTTGCCACCTCGCAGATACGTCGCAGGCCTCTTTGCTTAATATGCGACAGTCTTTGCTTACAACATTCTGCAGGCAATCTTCCCTTGCTATTGCTAGCTAAGTCTTAGTCTTTCGAAATCGTCTTTCTCCTTGAAAATAAGATGTCTTGCTTTTATATGTGTTTTATGCAGTGAACGAAATTCTAAAAGATTACACGAAGAAGTTACTCTGAGTTAAAAGAAACTTCAACTTACTGAGCATGCGTAAACCTAAAAGTGTTTGACGAAGTGGCTAAAAGAATGCAACATTGTTTGCCAAACATAAAAACAAAGAAAACGTAGGGCTGACGAAAATCGACTTTCATGAAACGGGAGATAGTGGACAAACAACTTTTATATTATTTCCGAATCTATGTTAGATGTTGTTTCAAGTACAAGATTGATTCGTTTAGCCAGAGCTTTACATAAACTTTTCATTCATATAGTAATGTGTACTTTATTTTTATTTCAAAAATTCCTGGACACCTGAATTCTCTGAAGATATTCTCCGAAAATAATCAGATCTAAATTGAGGCTTATAAAAGAGAAACTTGTTATCAAATGTGATTTAATTCTTCGAATTTCACTTGGTTTTCAAATACTTTTGTCAATATTGGTTTAGGCTCATCCTTACCAAGTTAAGTTTTCTTGCATTTAGTGTAATGCAATTCCAAGAATTAATCCTATGTGATCAAATATGCTCTGTTTTGATTTTCAAGGTCGGTTTGACACAAGAAAACGATTCGCTCCACTAGGTGATAATTAAACCCAATATGTCGCTAATTCAATTTCCATTCAATTTCCAATACCGCACTTTCTTACCTCTACAATGCACATAAAAGCAGATTTGCGGGCTTTTCTATAAACAAACATGCAAAAATGCAGGGCTGCCTTGTTCCCGCTCAAATCACATGTTTCCATAGATTATCATTTAGTTGCAATAGATCCAGCGGTATAATTCCATATTGACTAACCAAAGTTCAGGAATGCGTAAATTTTTCATTTAAAACAGGCAGTTCTTTTTTAAAGCATGCACAGGCATTAAATATCATTAATTGCGCAGGTGAATTCATTGTTTGGCGGAGACCGTCATTTGAAAGCGTTGGATAACTCTTTGCAGCATTCGATTTTTACGACAGCTATTCAAAGGTTGATGGTATCGAAGACTATGTTGTCTGGCCTTGCTTTAAAACAGGTTAGATCTGTACAATTTTATTTGCCAGCTTACATATAATATTGCTGTTTTTGAACTGCTTTCTAAAGCTGCTGGGGCGTCTTTTTCACTTTTCAGATAAGGTAAGATGTTATCGAGTTTATCGTGCCTATTTTCTATAATGTTTATCCCTATCATTGATGTTTTTGGTAGTAATTTCTTGCGTGTTCTTAAATAAATATGTTCCTTATTTTTCCATTGAGAAAAGTTGTTTGAAAAATGCTCAATTAATTAATCATTAGATATTCTCCAGTACTTTATCATTCTTAATCTCAGCTTTCACGGTCTGTCAAAATATTTCCTGCTAAATTTTCCTGCTTTCACAACACTTGAATAGACGACTTTAGGTTACGGTAAACGTTTTTGACACGATATTCCGTTTTCTCTCCCTAAAAGCAAAACTATTAACGAAATCACATTAAACTATACATCATTCGATGCACAATAATATGGCGGTTTCAACCATATCAAAATAATTGGCAAAGATTGTAAATTGATACTTTCTAGGCAGATTGTTTGTTTAAATGAGTGTACCACCTTCAAAAGCTATTTTGTACCCTTGCGTTTGAGGTAAGAAAATCTGACTTATATAAGCAGATAGCTCAGATCCTTAGCTACCAAATTGTGTCTCAGATTTTTCAACTTCCTCCTCCCCTTGAAACTATACCCTGTCAAAAATTGGCAAAGAGATTTGCTTCCCTCTCATAGCTGTATTTGGTTATAAAAGACGGACCAGAGCAAAAACAAAAGGTTTTAGACATACTTTGCTTACCCGACATCTGTACTGGCCGTGTGCAAAGTTTTGAGCCATTCGATTGGTTACTTGGGTACATAATAGCTTTTTCGTACCTGGATGTAGAAGAATTGTAAGTCCACAGTGTTATCCGGGTCAAGTCACTTGAAGCTTTAAGATCAATAAGACTGTTTAAATAAACACGGCCGTACACTGGATACATGGATGTACCAAGCGATATTGTGAAAGAGACATGCGACCACAACCGCAAAGCAACGATAATCGGCTTAACAGATCAAGAGATTTTCAGGCCTCAACTAAAAGTTCTGATAAAGAAATTTTGAAAACCTTCGCTTACACGGGATTTTTTCTATTTTCAAAATTTCTGTTAGTTTCAAATTTGGTATCATTGTATGCCTTGGAAGTTCGGCTACTTGAATGAGAAAAAAACGAAACAAGGATGTTTTCATCCAGATAACGTTTATCGTAACCTTAAATCATATAAAGAGTACTGATAGACCATCAAAAGAGCATGTGCAATGTACTGGGTGGAATCCAAAAGCATAAAAATGAAGTTACTTTGAAGATATTGCAAATCTAATCTGAATACAGTTCGAGCTTATAGGACGTATTGCCTATGCAATCACAGCATTGACTATAACCATAGTGATTTAAACACAGCTAGGCAAATGGACACCTTCAGAGTGTGTGCTGAATTTTAGGCTAGCTATGTACTGAACTCTGTGGCATTTTTCACTACAAGCTGCTTAAAGACCAAAGCCCAGTTAAAATGCTCTTAACCAAAATTTCATCAAACATCACACTACATCAATGTTCATTGAAATATTTGGTACGTTATAACGCCCTGTTCGGTGACGTCTGAATGACTTCAAAATTTTTAAGTGGCTTGACAAAGCATTTTGTGGTGCATCTGCTGTCTGTATCAACAAATCATTTTTCTAGTCTAGCAGTAGATTTAAGAAATCCTGGCATTCCTGGCCAATTCAAAGTCATTGCAAGCATATTTCATTCTTCAAGCATTCCTCTATGCTTTTTCTTGTATCTTAAATATTATGCTAAGTTCAAGCTTCATGCATGTAAACAGTGGGTATATTTAACTGCAAAGCCAGCAACAAAATCACAAAATGTCATGACTGAGGAGGATCAAGTGACAACCTGCTCAGTTCTTGGTCAATAAACATGGTTACATAGTCAATTGAAAACGCTATTTGGGGATTCAGAAGATAGCATTTATCAAGGAAGGTTTCATTGTAAGACAAAGAAATGTTGTAAGAAATAGGAATAATGAAATCAAGATGAACTTCATGTAAATATAGCAGAAATTACCATATCGTATATGCAAAAGCATACTTGAGGAAGTTTTTTAAACCTAGGAAAAGCTGTTAAACTCAGCTAGATCCATCAGCACATGCATTCGATGGCTTTTTGAATGTACAGCATGTATCATAAAATCAAAAGTCTATAGGCTTCATATCGTTATACGTAGGTCTACTGCACGACATTTATCAAAGCGTATATAAGCACAGGGATTGTTATTCAAATCTTTACAACATTTGAAACTGTTTACGACTCTTATCGTGCAAAGCTTCAATACTACGTAGAACAACATTAGAGCACCAAAATCTTCTCAGCAGTCATAATAATTAACTGTCCTAGAGTTTGGCCATGTGAATAGTGCTTGTCTCCATCAAACAATAACCAAATATATTCTTTGATCCCCAACCGATCCTGTTTTTCACTATCTAGTAAATATTTCTTGTGAGAAAAGCTTTCATCACAACAAACTATGCAACCATATAATGTTTTTAAAATTAAGACTTTCTGACTAAGTTTCGGTTTAAACCACGAGATCTCGTTAACCGGTTTGTGCTGTGCTGTTGCCTAAGTAATTTTTATTGTCGACTGCCGCATGCACCTGATGTACAACACGCTGGACACAGATCAGTGTTAGCAAATATATGCGACTTAAGCATTTTATTTCTTGAAATTGAAGCATAATAATTTCGCTAACACTAGCTAAAGTTTGTTTAAACAACTAGTTTGGGCATACACTTTTCTTTAACAGGGCTCATTGACGACGCAGATTCGGACAGATCCTGGCAACCTCAGTATTTTCTGGTTTCAAAAGTTTGTTAATAACAACATGAGCATACGATGATTTTCTATTTTTCATGCAGATATTGCTTTCGTAACTACTTTGCAGCTCTGAGACAGCTTGTAGGAACAACAGAAGAGCGTTAAAGTAATTCAGGTACGGACCAATATTTAGAAGGGGGTGATGATTACTTTTCTGAAAACGAATTTTGTAGCAATGCTCACTACTTGATTAAGAAAATTGCGCAATAATATCTTCATTAAGAGCACAATTCATCTTCAGATCTGCTCATTTCTCTTACCTACCCTCAGTTTCAGAGAAACTGTAATGTTTGTGGACGTTAGGTGTTGCTTCTGCAGCTGTCTCAGAGCTGCAAAGTAGTTCTGAGACAGTTTTGAGTATACCGATGCTGCTTTAAAAGATTATCTATAGCAACATATGATCATTTGCGTCAGAAACATATATAACTTAAAAAAGGTAGCGATTATTTATGTTATGGAGCTGTATTGTGATATTCACCACCTAAAAGGAAGAATATTTTTCTTAACAGTTTACAGAAATCTTCTTAAGCTGTTACTTCATTGTCAAGTGCACCGGCCAATGCATCATTAAGGTGGTAGTTATGGATACAGTTAAGGTAGTAGACAAAGAGATAAAGCAACTGACGTGGGAGATTAGGTTCAAGAAAACATATTTACTCTAGTCTTCAACTTCCCAGTGGGAAGAGTCCAAAGATCTCTAATAAGGCAACGGAAATTCACACCAAAATCTTTTAGATATTTTTTTAAGTAAACACAGCAGAGATAATGAAAACTAAGACATATGCAGGTCACAAAGCAAAAGGTTTTCTTTAAATTTTTAAAATCCAACTGCAAAAGAAATGTCATTTTTAGAACATGTGCATGTGAACTGATGAAACATTAAAATTTTATGTTTTTTAATCTTTTTTGTATTGAGATTCAATCCTTTCTGTTAGTAACTTGATTGATATAGGTTTGCATACAATCACTTTAGCTAGCTTTCAACTGAGCTTCAAGCTTAGGCCAAAATCAGACGTTGCTCTTCTCATGCGCCCAATCTAATAGACGAAGTATGTTTATGACAAAAGAGACGTTTGACAGGACATAACTTTTTGGTTCTATTTTTTCCGGAATACGATACATGTTTCCTCGCGCTTAAATCGAAAAAAACTTAAAGTTACCATGCTGGAATGAAATAAGAAAGGAACTTCATCATTTTCAAAATACCTCTTTCTAACACAAGATCAGCCCCATTTTCAAAGATTCCCTACCTTTAACATGGCAAACAACTGGATGACTTGGAAACGGAATAAAAAATTATGTTTCTTCCAGCAAAATCATGGAAGAGCGTTTGTTTTATTTTTTCGTGTTTAGTGTAAACGGAGTATCTTGGAAAATCTCAAAAAAATTTCTTCTTGGTTTACAGACTTAGAAATTGGCTTTGAAAAAAGCAAACATTTAGTAAACTAAAGCTTTTCGTCTGACACTCTTCAGAGTTTAAAACGTTAGAACATATATTTCCTACCGTAGAGTTTTCGGTCTTTTTTCTGACGTTTTAAACTCTGAAGAGTGTCAGACGAAAAGCTTTAGTTTACTAAATGTTTGCTTTTTTCAAAGCCATTTTCAACTTTTGTACCACCAAAAGATTGTTAGACTTAGAAATTTTGGAAAAAGAAAAGAAAGAGTCTCCTCACGTTTGATGACTGAGAGACAAACTCAAATTGTTCCTAAAAAAACCATAGTCAGCAGAGTATACAGGAGAAGCTCCAAGGAGTAATTTATTGGTATTGACTTGAATCTTGAAGCGAGTGTCTCGAATCTCTTTGCAAAAGCGTGAGCCTTGTCAGATTTGTAACATGCCACGACTGGGGGTATGGACTAATGCATTGTCTTTTGATGAAGTGCTGTTGGGTCTCTTTGCAAAAAAGTAAATTGAAAACATTGTACATTGTCTCATGTGTTGATCAGCATGCATCGAGAAAAACTGACCATAATGATGAAAGCAATCATAATGTCTAAGTATAGGTACTGTCTGCTTGTTGGAGTCTTGAAGCTAATTAAAAAACAAATAAGAGAAAGTATTGAGGTTTGTACGGTAAAACTTTGAATATAATTACTACGCATCGCTAAAAATACGTTGATAGCTCGGTACACAATTATCCACGAAATCTGCAGGTGATTTAGGCTGAAATATATTTAGCTAGCTAGATTGATCCTATATCCCAAGTTTTATCAAAGCAGCACCCAGTGACACGAGGTCACTTACAATCTAAGATAAACAACTACCTGTTAATCCAAATGGGAAAGAAAATGAAAGCGAAGGGGCAGCTACAATCAAATTTGGGGGGAAAAGTCCGTGAAACACTTCCCATTAACTTAGAGGAAGCTTGCTCTTTTGAAGATTTGCAAAATTATTTTAAGACGAAACAAGGTCAAGACTACAACTGCTTATTGTTTACCCTTGGTTCTTAAAACTGTATACCTTACAGTTTGCATTATTTGCGTGAATAATTTATTAGTGTTTTTGCAGTTGTTATCGTTTGTGATCACATATATTCACAAACAAAAATTTCAAGAAAGTGCTGTTTATGAATTCCCCGATGCCCTTGGTTAGACCTATTATGTCCCTTGTAAGGTTATTCATATTTGTTGTGAAAGAGCATTGCCCCGGTTATTAGGGAGTGCAGGCTTTCGAAATGTTCCAAATTGCACCCTGCTCACTAAATGCTCTACCAGTTATATATTTTTTTAAATTTTATATTTTCATATTCCTGCTCTGGTCATTCAAAATTTTTAGCTTCCCTACCTCAACAAACTTCGTTCAAAATAGGATGCCGCCCTTTAAACGCTCTGCGCCCATTAAACTAATAAAGTTCTTTAAGGTACACAGAAACGTGGGATTTCAGTGTAAAGAAAAGCAATGTCTTGTGTCTTGTGAATTGTCTTGTAACCAAGAAACCTCATCGCAAAAAATCTACCTTGGACAACTGTTTTTGTTCGTGGCAAGTGTGATGATCATGCCTGATAAATCAAGAGACCATCCATTTGTGGGCAGATTAACTCTCTTGTACACACAATAAGCAGAAAAGCCCGTATGTAGGCTTAGGCAGACTAGCAGATTTTGTACAGGATTCACGCTATCATAACATCGTGAACATGTGCACCAACGGGATTTCAGCGGACAGGTTATAATGACAATGAAAAGATCTGTCGAGTCTAACCTTAAATGCAGATAAGCAAACAAACGACAATTGGTACGCTGTTTGTTTGGTCGTCTTATTTACTTCATACAAATCTCATTGGTGGTATGTTTCGGTGCGTTTAGCAATTTCTCCGCAATGATAGTACTTGCGAAAATTCCAATCTTCATTCAAAGTTTCCTGTTGCCAAAAAGAAGATTCTAGAGGTACTCATAACTTTAGACATATTTTACTTTCACTCCATAGTAAACTCCATTTTATTTTAGCCTCTTATAAGGCTTGTCATTATGTTCCCTCTCGATGATTTTGAGGTATGCTATACTTCTTCAGCTGTTTCGAAACCTTCAAGCTTTATTAAAATTTGCATAAAGTCATTTGAATCACGAGACCACAAACATTGAGAGAAAATTACTGATTCAGAGTTCTTGGCAGTCACTATGACCCATTGAAGGAATTATTTTCCTTGATAGAATTCTTATGAGCGTTGCTAACTGAAAAAATTGTTGTTGCCTTTTTGATCAATTAACAGAATTATTGTATACGTAGAAACCTAATCAAAAATTTGGGCGACACCCAGCAACAGCATGTTTTAGGTATTTAGAATATATATGTTAATCATTCTATTACAAAGTCTTAATTTCCAAGAAAGCCTCGAGTTTTAGAAATATGCTTTTGTGACCGCAGAAAAATTTTCTTTTGATTCATTGCCCTGTTTGGTTCATTGCTCGGTATCAAAATAAGCTATATGTGACATTTATTTACAATACAAATGTTAACGACAATTTTTTTTATATACATGTTAAAGCCTAAAAGAGCCATAAGGTCTAGAAAAAAGTCCAGTATTTTGCCTCACTGTTGCAAAATCTAAATTCAATGAAACTTTTCGAAGATGGATCATCTTCTTTAGATTTGACATCCCTCTAGAATGATTGCGGTCGGTCAGATAATGGATTTGATGGATACGACTGTCAGAATACTTGAAAATATCTGAAATAGTGATAAACAACACTTGATCATACTTGACGAATTTTATTCAAAGGAAAGCTTCACGAATTTCTAAACAGGCCTGTGGAGGACTACGGTGAAAGATGTTCTCAAGAAAAATGATAATAATTTGAATTATGACGTAACTAACTGAATGTTAAACAATAGGCATAGCAATGTGTTTTTACTGCCCAACAGTTCCTTCTCTCGCTAACCCTTTCTGTTGTAAGGCTTATGGGCGTGGTAAATTGTGCACGCACCATAGAAAGTCATAGCTCTTTGTTTCTGCAATGCAGCTGTTGGCTGGCAGTAAATAAAAAGCTGAGCAAATCAAATTGTTTTGAAAATTTGCATCATACATTTGCAAGCGTTTGCAATCAGTATCGACAACCTTCTCGCCATCAGTCCTAAATAGAAAGCGCCAACAGCTAATTAAAATTTTCTAACTTCTCCTGCCATCTTTTTAACTAGATTCACAGCTTTCTTCAACGATCAGATTTTTATACGTTTTTTAATTGACAAAACAAATTTTGAAGAATATGTTTTCCAACAAATATTTACATAAAAATTTAATTGGCAAACATTTCACTTAGCATTTCATTGAAAACAAATTCCTACCTTGAAGTGGGTAATGGTGGCAAAAAGCCATTCCTGGGACTAGCAAAACAAAATTAAACATACCAAAGATTGTAATAAGGATTGCAAAATCAACTACAAGGCCCTGTGGCGCTGATTTTTTATAAGTATTCGTGAAAAAGACAGACAGTTCTTGAAAGGTTAGCCCTTATTACTTATTTGCTTTCCATGATATAACCACGATCATTCAATACATCCCAACAATTACAAGCAATTTTTTTGTTCAATTACATGGCCCCGAAATATCACTTTTTGTGCATAGAACAGGCTGGTTTTAAGTTGCTACTCTGAGTTGCCCGATGATCTCATTAAACGTGAAACTCTGAGCAGCAACTTAGAACCGTCCTGTTCCTTACTCTTGCGTGTACGGCTCTGCCTATACTGTATCTTGGAGAAACAAAACATGAAATAATTGATCCCTAGCGTGTCTGTGATGTCGCCGCCCGGTATCCCTTGTGATGGAACATTAGGAACTAACGATGACTTTGTGCAATAGATAGATAATTAAAAAAAGTCATGCTTATCGGATTAGAGAGTGTGTTAGAAGATAATTCCACTACAGCAACAGAAAAGCAAGCATAAATCCATGAGAATATATACGCCTTGAAACGATTAACAATAGAGGCAAAGTTCTCCAACGCAGTTTCCGAGCGACAAGTATCTCTATGAATAAGTAATTTCATCAACGGTTGTTGTAGCCATAATTTGATAGATATAGCACTCGAAGCAACATTTACCTGTAAGATATTGTCATATTTTCTGATAGCTAGAGTTTTCTCTACACGCTATTCAAAACGGAGGAATGATGGTAGAGCCATTCCAATTAATGCAACAAGAATGTGCTAATTTTAATGATTTTGGCCTTGCTGTCCACAAATTGTTTCAAAAGTAATACCTGTAACATTCTTGATTCATACTGTGCAGCTGCTGTGGCATCATACCTCAATAGAAATTGTGGCTTTCGGTCAGTGAAAGAGCGTTTAAAGTTTACAAGACATTTCTAGCCTTCACATAAAAACTGATAAGAATTCACGGCAAAAGACACCGAAGAGATGATCGTATCGGTTTTATCTGTTTTTATTAAACAGATTCTTCAACTTTGTTTCTCCAAACACCGACTTAACAAACTAGCTCTCTGTTCCATCACCGCTAATATTTGTCGCTTTTATGAAAAATTTTCCTCTTCTAATACGAAAATAGCAGTTGTCGTTTATTCCTTGATGCAAACTTGATTTTCATTTGATTACAAATTGTTAACTAAAAAAATTTTCATTAGATATTATTAATACTTAATTTTGCTTAATTTTATGATAATACTTGATTGTATTATTAATAATATTCAATTTTGCTATAAACCCATTGGTTTGAAAAACAGTACCTGTACTGAAACTTTTTACTTATAAAAAATATTGTAAAATGAAAAAAAAATGAAAAGGGCTTGGAAATCTCAGTTGCTCATGTGATCAGAAATTAATACTGTCTCCGGTAAAAAAACCGACACCACAACCCCTCTCTCCCAAGACAATGTTGTTTATAGAGCAGGCACCGCGCAGCCATTGGGCTAGCAGGGGCTATAGCCCCCGCTTTTTTGCAGTTATAGGCAACGAAGCTCTTTGCAAGGCTCACTTTAACGCAACTTTGGATAGTTTACTCCTATGTAGTAACAGTTCTTCTTGATTGGGAACCTTGTTCGTTCATTTTCTAGGTCTTTATCTTGTTTTATAATATGATGTATTTTTCAACTTGGCTAGCTTGGTGTTTTATTACCCTTTTTATAGTTATTCATATCATCTCTGAACCAGAATGTTTATAAACAATTAGTTGAAGTAAGCAAGTACTAAGTAATAGGCGTTTCCCGGCGTTCTTAAGGGCGTGGCCTCAAAAATATCGGGCACGCCCATCTCAGCCCCTCTACTCTTAGACTGGTGCGTGGTCTCTGTAATAGAGTGAAATATCATAGTTATATTCAATGAATCCTTTGGACCACAACAAACTTTTTAACTTGGCAACAAATAACACTGTTAAATAGGAAAGAGGGGGATGTAGTATCAAATTTTTAAAAATTTAGTGTACAAAGACTTTTGGCAGGTAATGTATGTAGATTACAGTAAGTCTAAGTAGTTTTGTCCACTAAGGCAAAAAATGTACAAAATTCTAAGCATATCATGTCCTTGAATAGAAAATTAACGCATCCAATAAGGAGTACAAATGGGAACGACAGTTAGAATAAGAGTAGAGTCCTAAATGTATTCTAATTTTTCTCCCGGCATAAAACGAGCTACCAAATTAACATTTGTTAATTCTATCCTTTGAATTTCAACTCACTTGGAGATCTGAAAGTTCATCTTTTGTATCGAATTCTAGTAAAGCCACTCATTACTTGTCGAGCATCTGTCTTGCCAGAGTTGCTGTCTGATGTCAGGAGAATTGCACGTAGTCCAGCAGTTTCTACTATAGGTTTTTGACCGTAACAAACAAAATAGCATGTTAATGTGACGTCTGTTATTAGAAAATGTTCTTGATTGGGACAGCCTATTCTTGATATAAGCATGGCTATGGTCTTTGTGTCTGTTTTTGCGAAGTGTCTGTTGCTGATAGGATTCTTCAATGGATATTTTTTTGCATTTGCATCTCTTGTCATGGAAAGCAAGCTACACCTCAACTCAAACTATATTAAACTCTTTGTTTATGTATCAGATCATGAAGAAAGTCAGGCATTGAACTTTCGAGATACCTCTGTTTCAGTGACTTGGCTGTACTTGAAATATAATTTGCATGTTCTTTCATTTTGGAAAAAATCTTCTTATTCCCTGTTAATGCTTTCACATACTTGCACAATTTTCCTGGTTTTCTTGTGGAAAATAGGCGTATCAAGCCTGTATTCTACCGATTGAACGATCATGTGGCTGTAAAGAGAAGACGATCAAGAGTTGCAAAGAGAAAAATAAAGTTATATAGTTTTCAAGGCAATCGCTTTGGAAGTGATGGGTCATACGTCTCTCTAATTTTCTTTTGGCAGCTGGTTTCGGGGGATAATTGAGAATAATGGCAGTAAACAAAATTGTATTGAATAGAAAAGTTTTCTGAGTGCTTGCTATTTTTCAATCAAATACCCCTCGCCCTTCAACAGGCTGTAAACAACAGTGAAATTGGGAACATAAATGGGCAACCATGTTATTGTAGGAAAATGCTTCCGTATCGATTAATAGTACGTTTTTTAGCTCTGTTCCGCTAGAAGTTATATTCATATGAATATAGATTTACTATTTGTATTCATATTCATTAATTTAGAAAACGGCAAGGGGAACACTAGCACTATCGCTTCTAAAAAGGCTGAAATCATGCTCAGATTGCGCTACCGAATAAACAAACAGTACCACCACTGACCGTAGTCACTGGCTGATCGGCCTTTTTGACAGTCTTTACTGAATGACATCACGAAAGGAGGGGGAGGGGTGGCAGGGTGAACCACTGTCCTTGCGCTTTTAAGTTAGATAAAGAGTTGATGATTTGTAAATGATGATACAAGTAAGTGTTTCTTTTCAACTTGGCAAAAAGTGTCCTTTTATTTAACAAATTTATAGACACGATTTGTGTGGCAAAGCAAGTACTTGCTATGTAAAACCCAAGTTCCATCATATTAACGAAAGATTTAATATTCCACGCTTGTTTTCCCGATTCCAAAAGCAGTTTCGGATCGTAAGCTATGTAGGTTTGAAATTAGGAGACCCAAAGGATGGGCATATTCCACTAGTGGTATGATTAAAATATTCCATATGATATAACTTTTCAGTCTGTGGTGCTCTTTTCATGAGATTTTGCACACTTGTGACGGAAGTAGTTGCCCACATCTTGGCGCAAAAATTTTTGGATCGGAGCACAGCACCCAGCCCACGAGATTCATCGGTATTAGAAATCACAAGAGTGGGAAATTTTAGTAAGACGTATCAGAGCAGGAAAATATTGATTTATTCCCTTTAGAGCCATGAAGGATGCCGTAATTCCAACAGAAAACAACAGATTAGATATGATCGTATGATTTGCCGTTTTCATCTATAATCGTAATCCTTCGTTTGAATAGCAAAATGAGCTTTTCAAAGAATTCAAAACAGTAATAACATAAATTGGGAACAAATTGCCAAAAGAATTAGCTCTTAGAGGATGCGCTATTTCAATTTTTATTTAAATAATTAACACGAAATTAGGAATTTTAAATCATACAAGGCTCAAGCTTTAATCATTTGACATTACTAAACTAATGTAGAAGGCTATAACTTGCTCGTCAAATCAAAATTTTGTTAAAAAGGAGCTCCAAAGAAGTAAATATTCCGTTGAAATCAATAAATTCTAAAGATTAGAAATTGTTGCCTTTTTCAGCGAATTTGAAATCCGATCAATGGCAAAAGATAAAATTGCATCGTTAAAGGTCCTCTAGCTTTAAATTACGTATTCATGACTATATTTGCTAAAAAAATTTTATCATCTTATATTTGCAATATGGTTCTTTTAAATAGTTCTTCAACTATTTATGATAAAAATCAACAAAACGTCTGCAGAAATAAGCTTTTTATTTTATGAAATTTGCATCCTTACATGCTCCAATAGCATTTAATATATGCTTTTTGGACTTTTCACGGTATTATAGAAATACAGTATAATCCGGTTATAACGTACTCTAAGGGGCCAGTGTATTAAGTAGGTTATAAGCGAAGTACGTTGTAACGAGGGTAAGTAAAAATTGACTAAAACCAAGCACACCAGTACGTTATATCCGAAAGTATGTAATAACCGAGTACGTTATAACGGGATTCTACTGTATAATTAACTTTTTAAATAATTCAAGGTTATATTCTAATGATCGGAATAACGGAATCGCTCATACTTTGGTGCTCCTCGGACCAGATTTTGAAAATTCAGGTATCTTGGATAGTATTTAAAAGATCGAAAATTATCAAAAAAATTTTGAGAGGTCCAAAATTGAAATTTTGTAGCCTAAGATATTTTGGAACATAGAGTCTAAATACGCTCCTCCTAGTGACGTAATATTCGAAAGTGCCACTAAACCCGTCTTTGTCCGGAGATATAGTCCGTTAAAGTCAAAACTGATCTTTTTAGGACAAAAAACTGATTTTCAGATTTTTCGAATGGACACTTTTTGCCAAGTTGAAAAGAAACACTGACATATAAGTACAATGAGGCTTGCAGCATATGAAACCCTAAAAGCTGTATTTCCGTTCACAATGAAAGCTATAAATGCTCGATAACCAAGCCCTCTGTACCCTATATACCTTTACCCTAATGGCCAAGGTACCTTTACCCTAATGGCCAAGGTTTAGTCCCCATCACAGCTTGTACAAGGAATTTCTTCTCTTAGTTTGTACTAATAGTCATGCAATGTGAACAGCCTGCTCGTCGCGCATAATGCACATTGTTGATTATCCAGACACGCGTGGCTTCATTTAACAAATAAATGCAGTTTGGTGTCAATGTAGGGAAGTTTCATCTCTTTTAAATTCACAGGCTACAAAGATTGTGAAAATGATATCACAACTGGTTTGAAGGTTTTTAGATAATCTCCTAGGCAACTGCAAAAATTGATACGATGTTAATCTCTTTGGGGTTTATTTTTAATATTTGAATGAGTCGTTAGACTAAAATTAGCTTGATGAAAATGCAAGTCAAATTAAGCACTAGGTAATCTAGTTTGAAATCAGCAAAGAAGATATTGACTTCAACTGAACAGGATATTAAGCTTTTTGAGTACCTAATTTGCGAGACGGCTTTTCATCATTATACCAATCTTTAGGCCAAGTTAAAAATATCTTGTGGTTAATAGCAATGTAGAATATTTGTTCGGAAGTATGACTTGTTTAATGGAACCTATTCGTCAGTTGCCAAGAATCTTTGCTGTCTGCTTTAAACAGAGATAACTTGCAATGTAAGATATTTGGACCCTGAATCACCTTTGAAAAATGTAATACTTAGTGATTTTACGGCTTCCATGTTTTTCTGTACCTTTGGGATAAAATACTTAGAAAATGGAAAGGCGGTCAGAAAATCCAATAGCTGCCTGTCACAGTGCAGGGTAGATGAAAAACCCATATCGATAGTGCAATTGAAAAATTCCAAAGTCATAGTTGATGTCGGATTTAAATTCAAACGTAAGTGAAACAACTGCCATCATCTCATTTTACCAATATGTCAGCGTTATATTTTCCTGAAAATTGGTTGAAACTGCCGTTGAAATAAGCAGTAGGAGAATCTTTATGTTCGATCAACTGTCATTATGAAGATGTCATTTTACGATAAACGCGAGATTTCTTCATAAAAATGTAGTTTAGTTCATATTAAGATGTGGGCATGACAACGATTAGATCATAGTGACTGTAAAAAGGCACAAATTTCTAATCAACAGGGGCCTAACAGCTATTTGGAACTGAAAACTTTAGCATTGTACTTCAATATTTCCAAAGTTATTGATTCCATTACCTGGCAAATTAAATTTGGGGCCATTGTTAATGTTCGGTCTGAGTGGTGTCGCGCCATTTTTTCTGACTAAAACATTGCACCAAAAGTGGGCAATTTGGATGAAGCCTTCTTTTGAAATTTCTAGCTGTTATTCTGCGGGCTTGTACCGTACGTTTTAGACCATTGTATACAAGAACGTTGCCTAACAAACAGCATTCTATGAATAACCGAGCTTTAGTGTAGACAAAAAAAATTTTAAAAATACTTTTGTATTGACCATCGTCAACCTTAAGAAACTATTCGAAAATCCTTCTTTTAATTATGGGTTGGAAATGATGGAAACTTGTTTAATGGACAAGTTTGATAGAAAAAGAGCTACTTGTGATTGATCGTTTGCACTATTTCATGTTAGCTTATTTAGTGTTTTTGTGCTTCTAAGCTCTTTAGAATTTGATATTCAAGAAACTGTTAAGAAACTGTTTAGAAACTTTTAGCGGTAAAATTTTCAAAAACGTAAGAAACTGGACTGGACACGAATCACGAGCTAAGTTGCGTGTAAAGGATGCGTGTAAACAGTGTAGTCGCAAATTTTTAGGAAGTACAACGCAAAATTTGAAATAAAAAACAGCGTTCGACTAGTTCTTTTCACAAAAATAACATATTTTGTGTTTTTTAATACATCTTTGCATTGAACATTTAAATGTCACTTTATGCACCTCATTATAGTGGTATATGCGATGATCTACAAATCTTTTTCTTCCTTTTTTAGGTCTTTCGCATCCTTATTTCGTAAATATTGGTATCCACTCAGTGATCTTCTTTGTTCACTTTCTTGTATCTATTTGGGCAACATGGCTTTCTCATTTGTCACTTATATTTTATTTATCACTTATATAAGTTTCCTACAACATTAAAACCTTTGGTTTGTGATCTTAAACTTTCATCTGTTCATTTTTTCAGGCATGTGATGTTAAGTATGCTCTTTCCACGCTTCCCTGTGTCACTGCCATTTATGCCCGTCTCTATGTTTTCAACTATATGGTATTGTTAGTAGTATATCTTCATTAATTGCATTCATTAATTTTCTTTAATTTTTAGATATTGAATTTTTCTCTTGATATCCCCATATTGCCAAAATCTTTCCAACCATGCAGCTATTCTCCTGTCAATCGTTTTATTTGTTTCGTTTTCGGATTTTATTAGCTTATCTAGCCGTATTCATTTACTTCTCCTATGATGTCGCTCTCTTTTCTGACCAATGAACAGTATTCTTCTTACGGTGCTGCGTACAATCACGGAAAAAAGGATCTTCAAACTACGCATGCCCATTTTACATAAGCAAATTTCCAAAATGATCTTCGTGTGACTTTAGTCCCTTTCATACTCATTCAAACCTTGGTTGAGACAAGTATTGAAAGCCTAACCAATTTATTTGCTATCTTTTTAACCAAAAAAAGGTATTCTGTCCTTATATCTAATATGATATTGATATTTCAAAGAAGTATAACGCCACTGTTTGCTTGGTTAGGTAGTATAAGGCTGCATCTCAAACACTTTTGGAAGCATTACGGCGTTATGCCGCATTACCTTTTTTTATTCACTTTATTTAATGTTGGTTTACAAAATACTAGCTAATGAACAGCTAATTAACACCAACTTGTAACAATAACAAATATAACTAAGAAATAATCGCGATGTTTACAAGTATCCAATATTAGAATTATATGGTGTGCATAGTCAACACGAGCAAGTAAGATCCGTCTGTTTAATTTTAGCTTTGAATACTTTATAATTTTCTGTCGATCGAATGTCTCCACTGCTCCATTGCGTGTAGAGGATGCGTGTAATGAATTGATAAAAGATAAGAACCTAAAGCGGTTGATCGGGCTTGATCATAACATCTGCCAAGGAATCTGTGAAACGATGTCCAGCAAAGAATTCTAACTACAGCATTGCGAGCTTGAAAAGGTTTTTCTTTCTTAGCTTCTTGAAGCGAAATTACCCAATGATTTCTAAATGATTTCAAGTATAATCTCACTGTGTGGGAAGCAACAGTTTGCAATTTAAGCGTAGATTAATCTTCATTGCATAAGAGTTCCTGCTGTTTTGTAGTTTTAACGCGTGAAAAAAACTGTACACAGACGTATCACAAAAGCTGTCTCATTAAAAATGGAACGGAAGAGCCTTTATTCTAAGCGCCCGTGATAAACTACAAAATTTTGAGAGCACAACGTATCTTCTAAAAAGCTTTGGTCTTTTCCTTTTGCAATGGAAATGATTACTTTATAGATGTTTTTAACAGCATTATCGATTGTAAAATTTCCCCGTGAAAACTTGGAACTTGATTACTTGTATCAGCAGTGATGCGATGTGTTTAGAAAGGAGCTTTGATCAACATAATCAACATTTTGATGAAAATACTTAATTGCAACAAAGATACAAACTACGATGAAAATTCCTATTTAGATGGAATTCACAGGCTTTGAGGTAGCACAACTTACCTACTGTTGTGAAACAGACCTTATGCGGCAAAAGGAAACATTTCTTCGTTGAAACTTCAGAAAAAAGGAACTGACAATCAAAAAGAGTGTTAAAATTCTACACTAAAGATATTTTGCAGAATCTTGGGCTTGTGTTCCGAACTTCAATTACGAATCCGTAATATTGTGACAGCACAGATGCGGGGTTTTTGGGCAGTGGGGGCTTTTTGAGGAGGACAGTTGCGGCGACTGTGGTTGTCAGTGGTGTTCTCTCTACCGGGGCCTCTACGTGTCAGCACTGTCGCCTGTGCTGACCTGACGTCCAGTGTGAAACAGATCCTGATATGTATCCGTATTTAGTCGTATTCAATCGTATTTAATCATATTTGTCAGCTTGTAAGTTAGTTTAGTGTTTTATGTGATGACCCATGGGATAGTCATGGGTTCTTGCTTCCCGGGGTCATAGTCCTTGTTATGTAGTCCAGTAGTTTGTAAAGTATAGTCTTAAGTACCTCGTTTTTGTAAAATTTTTATGTTATATAAAAAAAACTTCAACAACTCCGACGGGCGCCATTACTCGTGTTTGTGAGTTTATTTAGTATAGGTACATTTTACTCTTCATATTTCCTATATGATTTTGACTATTTTGAAATTTTTTGTAAGTGTCTGAAATAGTGTGCAGAAAAACCACAGAATACTTGATATGTTAGACGAAGGGTATATATTCCGTGCAGGCATCCCCGACAAAATCCGGAAAAGGTCATACGGGAAAGAAAAGTTATTGAAAGTATCTGAAATAATCTTGTAGCAAATATATCGTAACATTAACGTCCAAATTGAGTTTTAAAAGGCACAACCTTTTAAGGATACCAATTCTTGCTTTAATTTGGTCTCCCAATTGAAGCTACACTGGGATCAACATGGTGGACTTTGTAAAGGGACCCAGGAAAGTAATTCGTTAAGATGGGATTGGGAGTTTTTCAGCTTAAATTTCATGGATAAAGTAGAATGGATCGCTATACCGGGAAGTTTGTTAGGTTGTTGATTTATTAGTTCAGGATTTCATTGTATAGGAAATGGCTGCCTATGAAATGTACTTGGAAAGCGTCTGGAAGTACAGTACCGTCTCGAAGAACATTGAAATTCTTGCTTGATTCTTTTAGGTAGAGCACAGCTCGCTAAGCTAAGGGAGTAGCTATGTGCATTTTAGAGAACTTATTACAGATGAATCATTCGAGTGTTTTTGGATGATTAAGTTGGATATATTAAGTAAGTTAAAAGAAGATCTTGATAGAAAAAATATTGTATACAAAATATAAAAAATGGCCTTTCTTCCTATAAAAAGCTTGATATTGGAATGTTTCTAACAAGTCCGAAAAATTTAAGAAATCAATTTGAGTTTTTCAGCTTAAATTTCATTGCAGTTGGGTAACTTGCACAGCTTTTCATATCCTTGTGACAATTCAGGAAATCTATTAAATCTCGCAACCTTTTACTTCGTTACATTATTTCGAATTCTTAACAACTGTACATCTTTTCAGATGGCTCCATACTGTAGTTGTTTTTACAAGCAGCTCGAAACATTCCACAAGACCGTCAAAGTTTTTAACTAGTTAGAGTCTCTTAGTTTTCCTAGTTAGTTCGTTGCTGAGATCATAAATATACACTTACAGCATTCGTTGATTTTACAATAAAGTTTTAAGTCGATTGATACAGATTATCAATAAAGCATTAAACCTTTATATTTAGTGGTCAACGATGCTGAATGCAATGATTTGTCATATTAACTCGATATTGTTTATCTAAGTGTTCTGAGTTTAGCGCTTTCGTAGCGGTTTCTCAAACAGAAACGCAAGATGTTTTTACCAGATCTGACGTCATTTCGAACATGCGAAGGGTTAGCATAAAAACAATATGGGACAGCATTAGTTTGTTGTGATTCAGCTGCAGCTCCATGTTCAGGCACGCCTGAGCCGAGGGCTGGGGTAGGCTATGGCCCTTCCACTTTTTTGCGCAAGTGTGGTAGCAAGGTTATGGCATAAAAGACAATGTTGTCAGCTCATCTAGCCCTCCCCCCCCCCCCAAAAAAACTCAAAAATATGCTCAATTGTTCCTTTAGCTCTATGCTTAATGTAATTTTTTCTGTCCGTTTTTTATTTGTTAATGGTGGAATAGGATTTTAAAAATACGGAAATCATCTTTCACACCATTTTCCAGCTTCTCACTCGAAGCAAATTCTGACTTATCATGTATCATATTCTTCTTTAATTTCTTTATATTTTTTCTACAGCTCTTTGATTGGCAAATAAAATTTGTAGAATGGATTTTCTGATATCATTTATATAAATTTTATTTCTTTATACGCGCCAGGTCTAAGAAATTTAAGAGCTGGTAGGAAAAAAATTTCTCTTAACTCTAGGATACATCGCTATTTGAGTACATTTGACATACATAAAATCAATCTCAAAAACCTAGATTATCAAATAAATAAGCATCCATGTTAGGTACCTAAATAACGGATCAAAAATAGATGTGTTTTAACATAAAAGTTATTATCAATTGCATTTCAGGAACTTGATAAGTTTCATGACGTTACGCTTGTTTATCCTAGCCTAGCTAACCCTAACTTTGATTGCAACAAGCTTTTGCAATCTTATCGGAGAAATATTTGATACCAAAGATTTTGTTATCTTCTCACCATTATGCATTAGGCCATTTTATTCATTCGCTAAAAACCCAGCCTCGTCTTTGTTGATTGTTGACTACATGGGCTCAGAAATTGTCAGACAGAGGTTAATCCGCTGATCTGTAGAAAAGAATCATCGGTTATCTTTCCAGATTAACCTATAATCTATGGGTTAGATCATAATATACTAGGCTACAAGTTGGCTACATTTCTATATGCTATCACAGAATTTAGCTTAACGCTCCACACGTATTGCACATTTTTGTGTCCATTTTTAAGTGGATTTCCATGAGCAATGACGGGCGTGAACATATATTTTCACCCTCTATTCTTCGTCTTCTTTTATTTATTATATTTTTTTCTATTGCTCTTTCTCAAATCTCTCCTTCGCTGGTACCTCACCATGACTTTTTGCTTTTTCTTCCTTCTCCAATTTTCTCTCCCTTCCCGGTACTTCACCCTGACTTTTTACTTTTTCTTCTCTCTCGCATTTTTTTCTTTTTTTCTTTTTGCTCTTTTTCTCTTTCTATTTTGTTCCCCATTCTTGTCTTGCGACTTTCAAGGTTTTTCTCTTAATCTCTCTCATCTTTAGAGGTATGTTCCTTTCCTTGACCTGCATTTTTTGTTTTTCTTTTTCTATCCAACATGATCATTGTGGCTTTGAATGCAAACGCACCTGCTCGTTATTCTGCACAAAATTATAAAAAGTTAAGGAACTATATTTCTAAAGTTTTTAAACTTTTGAGCTAAGAAACTAAAAACTATAAAGCCGAGGTTTCCCAAACTATATTTCTCCCATGAGTTAGAAAATAATTTATTCTTGAAAAAGTAACCTTTTCTTTAACATTGTCAGATTGTTTTAGCATTTTGTATATAAAAAAGTTGTATATTTTATTTTACCGTTTGTTACAGCTGGTAACAAAAAGTTAGATAAAGTTATGGCAAAAATGGCAACGATACGCTAATGGTCTTATCATATGAATAATGTGCTTCAAAACAAGAGAAGTTGTGTCTCATTTTCCACAAATCAAATAGACGTCACTAATATCATTGGAATTGCTAAACTTTTTGCAAATCAGAAATATGCTGATCTTATTTTCTTACGAAAACTGTTTTTGCACGCTTTACAACAACATGTAACGTGACATAAAAGTACTTGAAGGGATAATATTTAAAAAAAAGTAACGAGACTTTTTGTTGAATTTTAATTCTCTTTTTGGGCCGTTTGCTAACCAATCCAATACATCGTGGCCACATCGAGCCATTTGTCAAGTAACCGTACAAAGATCATTTGACTTAACATGCTAGTCTATTTGTTTGATGTAAACAAGCTTGCTCTAAAAATATATGGCTGTTTTCACGGCCAGTCAGATTGTAGATTGTCCATATTCAATGTAACAAGGCATTTCCTTAATCTCCATAGCTCAAAGTGAGCCGACAAAAGTACGCACAATGTTGTAGAAATTAATATATAAACGGTTGAGTGGAGTTTTGGTGAGAGATAACACTGAAAGACTACAAGGAAACCAAAAGCAACTGATTTGCAAATGTTGCGATTGCTGTAAGTATAAATTGGCGCAGGATGCTCCGTTTTTTCGTTTGATACATATGCAACATTTTTATGCAGTTTAGTAGAGTCCATAGGTGCATCAAAGAACCTCAAGAATAGCGAAATTTATAAGCACGTGCCCATTCTCTTATGATCGTTCTATTCAACTTATTGGCAATGACTGTATGTCTGCAAAAGACACATTGTTAAAGGATGTCCTGTAGTCTACAGCAGTGCCTCGCTGTAATTCAGAATGCGGTAGCACCATCTTCGACTAATAAATGTTTTGATAACAAAACATTTGTGTTCTGTCTTCTCGCAAGGACCGCAGTTATCTGCTGTAAGGCCTTAGGAACATACAGCTCATGGGGCCACAGACTTGCCCACGAAAATTGTTTTGCAGTCTTACAGTTGGATTACAGAGATGTCGTTCAAAGAGAAAATTTAGCTTTACTAAGTTTGAGATCGGCAACGTATCCTAACTTTTTGGGATCCCTCTCAGCTAGGGTCCTGCACCCATTTATCGATATGCAGCAGCTGCAAACCGCAAATCTGTGCTAATGCTTTTGCAAAAAAACAGAGAATATTGCTGAAACAATCTGTTTCCTTTTATTTGCCACAATGCAAAGAATAAACAATACAAAACCATTCACGCACGTATAAAATACTTATTCCTAAATTTACCAGATATCAGTTAGTAGAAACTACCACGCCCTTAGCCCTAGTGTAAATATTTTGCATGCATCTTTCATACCATATATTCTATTCATTATCGTTGTGGGAAAAATGTCTATAGGAGTGTTGAAAATAGCAAAGAATAATCTAACAAATGCTTTGGTTGTTTTAAAAAATGTGTGAAATCAAAGATCGCAACGGCTTTAAGAGATTTTCAAGATGCTAATTATTTTACTAGAAGTTATTCTTGTCATGTGTTTTGCCAGTTATGAATTGTACAATGAGATTAGATCAGATTTTCTCCTGGTGAAGACACCGTTTTAGCCTGCTTCTCACAGTTTTTCCATGTGATCTTGTTTTGCATCTCTTACGTAATTTCCGATATTAAACACGTTTATCGAAGAACTCAAAGTTAATTCTGCATCGTTTTAAAGAAGTTATGAAAATAGCTAACAGATTTTTCCAAAACTTCCCTCCAGAATTCTTATAGTGAGTTGTTTATTTATTGTTGAACTTGAAATTATTATTTGTTTCCTTTATGTTTTTCTCAAAAAAATGATTGAGACAATGCTTCAGGCTCTTCATCTAAGTACCAAAGGACATTGTGAGGAGCTGGGAGTTTCTTGTCAATCATATACTCTAATCTATTAGTAGTAATTCCTGGAGACAGTGGCAATAATGGGCAAAATATTGAATAATGATGATATTTCTCTTTAAATTATCACGCTTGTTGGAAGTTTTATTATCACAACACCCGAGTTTTGTTGTCAGCTAAGAAGTAGATCTATAAAGTGCTTTAAGTGAGTAAGAAGAAATTACGTTCACATTCAGTAATTAAGCAAAGTAAGTAAAAACAGCTTTAGTGAGAAAGTCCGAGTTTTTGGATAAGTAAGAAAATGCTTTATCAAATAAACGAGTCAGCTGTACATTAGAGAGGAGTTGATATAAACGAAGTAATTCAGTGATAAATTTTAGTGTGTTCATGATCTCTGGAGTTTAGACTGGGGAGTCAGATTTTCAAAACTGTTGGTTATGCTTCAAATTGAAACTTGGCTTACTGCCATAATTCATCTGACACTTAAAGAAATCCATAAAGCTTTTACTAATAGCTACATTTTTCTAGGTCTAAATAGAGTTCTTCCTCGAAATTCTTTCTTCCTAGGTTCTAAAATAAGTATTGGAAGAGATCCAAAATTAATGATATTGAAAATCACCTGAACAGTAAGAGAATGAAATAGCTGTGTCTGACGTAGAAACGATTGAAGACATTAAAATATGCTGGTAAAGCTATCAATGCTTTGGATTATTTGAAGTTAACACGAAACTCAAACGAGACAGAAGTATTGTGCAAGAGCAATTTAGTAAAACTCCAAAAAATCTCGGTTCCATGTTATCATTTTTGATGACCCTAAACATTTTTATACTTGAGCGACTTCTCCTTGAATGACTAGACAGCTCTTCATCTTTTGAAAATGTTTTCTTGTTTTAAGCATATCTCTTCTCGATTAATCACATAACTCACAAATCATATTGAGGGACCGTCATCTTGCATTAATCATTGGTTATTGGCACTTAGCTTCTAATCAGCCACGGCATATATGAATTTCTGGCTAGTCAGCTTCAGAAACAGACATAATTATTCTTTTGCTTTTAATATCTGCCGAAGAACTTGTTTTTCTGACATCTTGTGCCAGGAAGTTGACATATAGGAGTTTGGTGACAAGTCATATTTATAAACAAGCTACAGAAAACCTTTGCAGAGGACTTGGCAAGTACGGTCAACCAATAACATTGTGAAGATAAGTTACCAAAATGCTTAATGCAACAGCTCACAATCAGCTACTGTGATATAAGGAGAACTGAGAATATTTATAGCAAATAAATCCGTTCAGGTTTGTTGTCAATTTCTAAACAGTATACATAAATTATGAAACATTCTAATGTTTTCTAAACAAGTGAAGAACCTACTTATTAATTCCTTATAAACTTACTTTTTGCATACTTTTAAACTTTTTGCCATAAGCTCTTAATTTATATAAACAAATTTACGCCATAGATTGGAATCAAAAGCGGTATAGACTGTTTATTTTGCTTTTTTCTTGGATGAAATAATATCCATTTTCTTTAAAGCAGAATTTTTTGGGTCTTTTATAAAAGATTTTTGACTAGAATGTAAAAACAAAATCCTCTTTGTTCCGCTAAATGTTATTTTTTCTCTGGATCCCTATTATTAGAATTTAATAGTATATTTAGATTTTAAAAGCAGCATACGTTGTCTTAGGATATTCTGCGCAAGAATTATATTTCGGTTGCTAAAGAATTGTCGATTCAGGCCAAACATTTGCATCGGTTTTCCCAGTATTCCGTGAGATATCACGCATTGCTGTTTTGATCGCCACCTTCTAGTGTTTGACGCACAAGCAAGTGTTACTTTTGATATCGTAGCAATAACTCTATATGGTTTCCTTTACTTATTCTTTCCACCTATATAATTTCCAAAAACAGAAGGACTTCTACGAGAAATTGGTTTCAACACAACAAGGTATTGCAGATCTTACAGTGTTAACACTGAAACGTGCTTTGATCTCGTATGCACAAAAGCTCCGTCGATCTCTTGCAGATTTTTTCGTAACTCTCTGGTAAAGGCCTAAACAAGCACAAATCAATTCACTTTGAATTATTTTCCATTCATTAAATGTTCATCTGGTGCAAAGTTTTGTGCAATTGTCATTTTTTTACAAAACTTTTGAAGATAAAGAAGCGCAACCGAGCTATGGTGGCATTTCAAATAATTGTATTCGAGAAATTCTCTGCTTCCTCACTTCATGATACAAGAAAACACAGGTTTTTCAATTGATAATCTAGGTGCTTTCTTTACAGCCCTTCAGGCTTCTTTTCAGTTTCTTCAATGTGCCAAAATGATTGACATTTCAATTATTTTCTAACAAAGTCAAATTGTATTTAAAAAAAGCAAAAATCAAGTACAAAAGTAATATTCTTCAAAATTTTGACAGCAAAAAATCAATACTAACTTTGAATTGCTGCACAACCATCAAATAGCAAGGTTTTATTGAACCTGGCCTATTCAGCCTTTTGCTTTCAACTTGATGGCTGTGGCGCATATTTGGATGAAATGATTCACCTGCTTTTATACCTACCTACCTCAATTGTTATTAATTGTTTAAATAGGCCTTTTAATTCTTTGAATGCTCTTTTAGATGATTGGTAACACGGTCTCCTCTCTCGTATCAATCATCAGTTATCAGTAATAGGGGCCTGGTTGTGGTGCAGCTGTCCTCAAATAAAAGCGCTCCTATAAATTTTCGTTTTGTATATTTTTGCTGCTGTTCAAAAGCAAAAATGCATGTTCTAGAATTACTTGCAGAACAGTTGTTCTAGGTTTTCCCACTCATGTCAGGTGATACTTGCATAGGTGACAGATTTTTCACGTGCACTATCTTTAGTGCAGTCATAGTCTTGAAGCTATCGTATTTGGTTTAAACTAGTGTAGAGTGCAATGTGTGTCATGTAGTTGAAATTTTGTGTGGTTCATTGTGTGGAAATGTGTGTCATGGAGTTTGGGCAGGTGGAGTTGGAAACGAGATCTTGATACTGTATCAATACTACAGTGATATATTTTCAGCGACATCCTTCATGACTGTGCCAACTGCGTATACCTTTGTCACTCATCTGGATAGTGATGCCATGCATTGCAATCTCTTTGCAGCAGGGTGCCTTATTTCACGTAAAAATAACACATATAACTTATCAAGTTATCTTTTATCTTTTTAGATATTTTGACAGCTTTCGTGCTGGCTGTTTTTTTATAATAAGAAGCCGCTTTATCTTCTTGTTGTTACTATTAGCAAGTACTTTGATGCATGTTTTGTAGCATTCTTCATTTTCATTATTAATGCTTACAAGCCTTCATTTTTTGCAATCCTACAAAATTCATCTTTATTTCTAGATAACGGAGTTTTGGGTTGGCTGGAAAAAAACATATTAACGACTGAAATCTGAAGCAATGCAGACACAAGGTTTGTTTAATTCTTTAGTTTGGCATTGCTTTAATATTCACATAATAGAGACTTACACAACAAGTTGCTACCTCTAAGCTTTGTTCGTTTTTTGTTTGGGGAGAGGTTATGAAGTCAGATCTATCGACAGAAAGGGTTGCTTGAGGTGCAGGCTTTTACCTGTCAACAGCATAAGGGTCTAATTAATTTTAAGAATAGGTTTAAATGATTTAAATGAGACTCAAAATTTTTTTAGTAAAATCTAGTTCTTCCGTCACTAATTAACAGTTTTTAAGCAGGTGGCTTTCAAATTAGCTGCAGAAGATACTCACGTCGAAATTTGGGAGGAGGGTAGTGCGGGGGAATGGGTTGCCCCTTAACCATGGCGGTGCACAATCTTTTTCGAAAATTCTGCTGTTCAATCTTTATAAACAAGGTAGAAACGTTTTTTGTAGAAACATGATACACCATTGGTGCAAAAATGCTTTCTTAATGCAAGAGTACCACTTTATGCTAGTGGGTACCACGTTGTCCCTTATTCCAAAATAGCAGGAAAAATATCATAAGGCCTTGCCTCTCTATTACCTTTCGGGTATAAAAGTCCTTTAATGATCAGCGTATAAAAAGTCCTGTTAAAGGTAAACGGGGGATTTTTATACAGGTGCGGATCGAAAGTAGAGTAAGAGAGCTTGTTTGAATGGTTTCATGTTTTCGAACGATCAGCAGCCGCCGACCCCTCACAATTTTTTTTTGAGTTAATTTTTGTTGCAGCTTGTCAAAAGTTTGCAAAATGCATTGAATACCGCAAATGATTACAAGCAAAACCAGCAAATTGATGGGGAGAAAGAGTATTAAACAGTCCCTAACGAGGCATCGCTCTGAAATATTAATAATCTGTTGGCAAAACTGATGACTAAATGATTGCGAGCGCAGCGAGCTCTCAAAAAACAGGCTGTTACTGCTTAGATAGATCGAGATCTTCTATGTAACAATGTCCAATCCCAACTGCTTAAATAGGTTTTCAACAATTCTGCAATTTTTATCAAAAGCTAACACTCTGAGATTTGAGGGCTTGTATGCGGAAAGGATCAGCTTTATTCAGTTTTTCAAATAAGAGACAAGCAGGAACGGGTTTACCGGGAGGTGTAGGGGGTGCGATACCCCCAATATTTTTTTTTTTTTCGGTAAATTTTGTTCCATTCGGTTAAAGTCATTTTTTGGAAGTCAGTAGTAGCAAAGTAACGCCAAGATTTTACTTTATTTATTCTTCATCAGTATTTATCTTCTTATCAGTAGTGTAGCGGGGGAAGGCAAGGGGGCGGGCGCTCAGAATGTCGATGTCTGTGGAAAGTGCAAATTTGCAATAGATGTAGTACCGTAGGGAGGGTGTTTATAATTCAGACAATATTAAAACGTTTTTAAAGACTGCAAGCAAACGACTGTGAGAAATATTCTGGAATGTATTTTAAGCTAATCTCAAGAGCGTCTTCGTAAAAATGTTCTGCATGCTTCGCTCGCAGGGGACCCTCCTCTATATCTCTACAGAATGTTCAACAGTTTGCCCTAGTTATACTATATAGAAAAGTCCTTCATGTTCTTTTGATATTCCCGATAAAATAGAAACTAAAACGCTAAAGCGCTTCAATCCCTACGAAAACTGGATTCTGAAATGCTTGTCGGGGATTTTGTTCGGAGGACGGACTTGGTTTGCAACTTTTGAATACTGTTCATTATTTTCAGATATTTGAGAAGATCACTTTTTACACGTAATGCTTCCTCGCCTTCAGAATCTAAACAATTCAGAATATTACCGTTAGAGGAATTGAGAAGGAAATAGACAGTTGTAGAATGGGGTCAGCCACAAAAAGCTACATATGATGTTTTATATAACATTTGTTCCACAATTTCTTTTGTCAAAATCAAGCTTATTGATATAACAGAGTACCCGTTAAAACTATTTTTGAAAACCATTACTCTAAGGAAGTTGCCTTTGATTAGCTTTAGAATTCTTGACTGTTTTGAAAAGTATCATTTTATGGGTAGGAATCAGGAAAACGCTGAGGCCTTTTTAATATTCTAAAGGGAGATCAATTTTTCCTCAAGCCCAGGTGAACTTTCTTTGTTTGAAACAGTACACTCTTTTTTACAATTTAAAGTACAATTTTATAAGAACACGAGCCTCAAAACTGGTCAAAGAACAAGCTGAGGCTGAGCTACAGTTTTGAACAACGTTTAATCTCAAGAACGAGGATTTTTTGCCACGTGTGGGTACTTTTTCGGTGAATATTCAACCTTGTTGGCAAATGAAGGTTGTCTTACTCACTTGGTTGACAAATGAGCACCTCCCTGGAGCAAAGAAACTAGCAATTGCACTGCTTACAGTTACACCCTTATAATTTAAGAACAAGTTTAGAAAAATGCAGCCTCAGATTTTCGAGAAGATTAAGAACAGTCAGCTTGAAGCTAAATTTACTGGTTCATGTGAAAAAAGAGTGTAGACAATTGTGCTCAATTTTACAACAACAAAGGTTTGCTTTCCAAACTAAAGTCCCTCTTTGAAGGATTTCTGTGGGCTGAAGCATAAAGTACTAAAAAAAGATGCTCCACATTATGCCACATTTCATCGATCATTTTACACGAAAAAGTTCTATCTATATAATGTTGACCGAGCATCATAAAAAGCACCTAATGTCAAGGACCGAGATACCGGGGGGCCGGGGGACCTTGGGTCCCCAAAAAAACCTAAGCAGTTTCGTAAAACATGGCTGTTTTTACATTTATCTATCAGGGCTGTCCCTTCCCAAACAAAGAGTTATATTTCGGTCTTTGACAAAGGTTACAGATTAATGTGTGTCCTTAGGATAAAAGTTGAAAGCGATTTCTATCTATCATTCTTGTAACTAGCAGATTACTCGGTAGAACTGAAAAGTAATAACTTGTTTTCCAGTTAGCGAGACTCACTTGATTTTACAATGCTATCAAGTCAATTAATAATCATATAAGAAAAGTAGCACCTTAAGTGCACCCAGTAGCGTAGCGAGGGGGCAAAGGGGGCAAAGGGAGCAAAGGGGGCAAAGGGAGCAAGGGGGCAAGGGGCAAGGGGGCAACCGCCCCTTCCCCAATGCTCAGAAAGTTTGTCCCTGAGAAAAGTACAAATCTGCAATAAGATTTGTACCTTAGGGGGTGGGAGGTATGAAAAAAAAATAAGAGCAACAAGGCTTCATTTGCCAAAAAATGATAACATACGATGAAACGACAGAAAAAGAAAACTATGTTTTTTGAAAATCTTCGCTCACGTTTCCGTCAGTCTACCATGAAGAGTTAACAATAGGCTCTGGGACGTTTTATGACAGACGATTGGATGTAAGAATAGGTCTTGGCATAGTCAAACCAATCCGAAATTTTAATGGCAATCGAAATCCGGTTGGACGCCTTTTAAACAAAATACGGCACTTTTCCCAAACAATGTCGAAAGGGCATTTTCGAAGCTGAAAATAATAAAAAATCGACTGAGATCCACTATGGGGCAAGAGAGACTCTAAACCTCATGCCGATGTCTGTCGAATCAGATTTTCTTAAAAATTTAGATATAGAAATGCTTGTGAAGGATTTTGCAGATTTTGCTCCTAGGAGAATGGACTTGGTTTAAAACTTTTGAACGCAGTATATTTATCTTATGATTATATATATAAAATATTGCTTTCAACTAGAAATTTTTCGCCTGACAAAATTTAGAAATTAAAACTTGAGAGGAATTGTGATGCAAATATTTTTGTTGTGACGTTTGATTAACCAAACTTTGACATGTACAAATGGCATAGCTCATTATAAGCCATCTAAAAAGAGCCGTTTTCCAGCATTCTAGAGGGCGGGGTCTTCTGACCCCCCCAATCTTCCCACTCTGGCTACGCCACTGACTGCACCTTAAGTTCCAAATTTAAAAAATGCGCCTTATAGCGAAATCACTATGCTATTTTGTAAAGCAGCAAGGCATATTGCCATAATTGTATGAATGTATATATTAGATAATTGATAAAAGGTTTACTTTAATGAATCTCATTTTTTCCATAAACTTGTTGCATTGGTCATCATTGTTTTAACTTCACTGCAAAACATAATTTTTTAATGAATGGAGCGGTAAGCATGCAATTCCTGATATAATCATTCAATAAAATAGATGCATGAGAGTATTTATAGAAACTAATTAAAAACAAAAGTTTCCTTTAATACCAGAATTAAAAAATTAGAAATTCACAAAACTCTCTGTCACCTCTCTGATCTTGAATAAGCCTTTTATACTAAAATAACTACAAGATGACCCAAAATTGCTGAATACATAGCATTATTCTAATTAAAACATGATTAAAAATTATGATGCATTTTGCTTGTCTTGTTTGTGCCGTCTTGAAGTTGCTTATCGTTGTAATACAATTATACGAAAGCTTTAGAAAGGATGCATATACCTAAGAGACAGTAAAAAAAACACAAAACCAGGATTATATGAAAGCAAATGGCTAAACAGGAGATACTGCAATAGCGCCATCGTTTTATGTATCTTTGCAGCTGAACCTCCCAAACAATGTTTCATTATTCAAGGTTATTGATTGAACTGTAAACACATTAACTATGAAACTATAACTTTGATTTCATGCTAATATTTCAATTGGGTACAAAATGGACCAGGACCAGAGGGTAGCGTTCAAAGTAAGGGGCTCCTAAAATTTTGCGAAGCTTGTTGCATTATCTTGATGCCACTATTGGGTTTTACCACAATTTATAAATGAAAAATTTTCCTTAATCATAGTGTGAATTGATATTCAAATGTAGTTAATAACTAACTTCTTAATGGTCTGTTTCTCTAAACATAATGTGCAATTCTTGAGCACGCTTTTCAATTTATTTTTATTTCCTATGTTAATTATTTTTGTTTTTTTTAGAATGCGTTATGTGCCTAAATAATATTCTTTGTCTTTCAACATGGCAGCTTTTCGTTGAGATTTTTGTGAAAGGTTAAGAAAAGCTAATTATTATGGTAGGCTTGAACCTATAAGAACACACAGATGGTAGATGAAGCTGTCAATCTCCATAGAATGCTAACTATATAATGCTTAATAAAAAAAGCTTTTGCTAAAAACTCCTAAAATCTCTAGCAATATGGAAGCGGTGTATAATTGAACGTAGCGCAACTTTCAATATTTCCAGTGTCTTGAAATTAATATCATCGATTTAAATTTTTCAAAGGGTGAAAGGTGTCCAACACGACCATTACTACGATGTGGCGTTAAGTGTTACACCCCCTTAGACAATAATCAGTTTCAAAAAACGGGGTTTTTTGCAGTGTAGGAGTGCTTCGTAGGCAAATTTCCAGGCTTGTCGCCGCAATCGCTAGTGACGGTCCGGATGTTTTAAGTCATCTGCTGGTGCAAGATATCAATTTCAACCAATAGGCCCATTGTCCCTTTTAAGTAAAAAGACAATGGACGGTTCACCAGTCGATATCCTTTGGTAGGAATCAAGACTAAAGGACTATCATGTGAGGCTAATAGAGATTACAAAAGAAGTTTACCAGGACTGAAAGTTGTATACGTTACAAACACAGTTCGAATTCCCAACCCTAGACTTCTTTAAAGAAACCTGCATTTAATGAAGTCAGTAGTATTCAAATTTCCAAAAAATATGCTCAATCGATTGTGCATGGGCGGTGCCAGAGGGGGGGGGAGCTAGGGGGCTTCTTTTGCAAAAATTGTTTTTAAGAAGATAAGAAGAATAAGAATAGAAGATAAAACTAGTGCGATCAATCCTGTTATTGCTTAATTTCAAGGAATGAGAGGTCTATGGGGCCATATAAAGCAATGAATTCCATTTCAAGACTGGAATTAATCAAAAGTACTAAAAGCATGCCTTGAAAATAGCAAAATGTTTTAAACGATTGCAAGAAAATGATTGCAAGAAACATTTTGAAATGTATTTTAAGCTTATCTAAAGAGCGTGGCCGCAAGCCTCTTCTTTCAGAAATACCTAGGGCCTCCGAAAACTTCTCACCGGCCCTTCCAATGTACCGCTAGTATAAAGATTGTCCCATAAAAGGCATATAAGATATCGCGAAGCTTTTAAGTACGATTTTCAAAAAATGGTTCTTTAGTCTAATAAAGCTATCAATTCGAGTCCCCCCCTCACTTTGAATTTCTTGGCACCGCCCCTGTTGTGGTAAGACATTTCAAACGTTGTTTATAATTATTATATCAGAAAGGCTTGAAATTTTAATAAGAATAGCAAGGAAAATAGATTCAAAGTTATGCTTAAAGCACATATGTCGCCAGTTGATTTTCCTTCCAAAGCTTTCGATTAAGATGCCCCAGTCTTCATTCAATCACAAATCCGTTGCTGAGCTATGCTCTTACAAATGAATGCATCATGGTCAGATCTCGCGCCTTGTATTTAAACTTGGCGGGGCATTGAATTCAAGTAAAAATGTTTAGCAATAGCTTTCGTGGTTGAAATGAGAAAGAATTTTTTTGAAAAAAGATTGAACAACCCACAAGTTCAAGCATAACAAAATGACTGATTTTATTCTCAACTCAAAGGCCTTCAAACTTGACTATTGCAATATAAAGCGCGCTCTCTCTCTCTCTCTCTCTCTCTCTCTCTCTCTCTCTCTCTCTCTCTCTCTCTCTCTCTCTCTCTCTCTCTCTCTCTCTCTTTCTTTCTTTTTGTTATTAATTTGCAGTAACAAGGGATTCAAAATTGACGTCTTTCTAGTGTGAAATGAATTTTTTGATAGAAGGAATTGGTCATATAACACTGATAGATAGACAAGAACAAGAACAAAACATTATAATGTTAATGGCAATAAAACACTCTAACGAATAAGCACCCCTTTAGGCAAGAGATGCCGTTTGTTCGAAAAAATATCTTATTCTTTCAAAAACCAGAGGTGCAAGTGATCAGAAATTCTTAGTTTTTCACTATTCATTTGAAATTATGACCAATTTAGATAAAACCCCCTGCCATCTTAACTGAAAAGTGCCCGGGTGTAATGTTTAAGTTTCTATTGTAATCTTATATCCAACACTTGATCGTTCGCTTATTGCTTATTCTACTGCTTGGGAAATGGGTTTTCTTCTTCTTTGTCTTAGGCCTAATGCTGATCATTTGGGGTCGTTTTGTTCTCCGGGAGACTGAAGGGCGTGGCCACAGAAAATTTTCTTAAGGGGGTCTAGTTTTGTTAGTCTCCACGGGCCCGAGCTGCCTCTCGACGGCCCTGCAAACAGTATCAAAAATGCTTATCCAGAAATAGAATTTTGCGATATTCCAGACAGGGGATTATGACACCTGGACAGTAAGCTTACGAAAAATAAGATTGTTGTCATGGTAATTGTCCGAGAAAGATATTCTTTAATGAGTTTTGATGAGGTGTTACTTTAGTACTGATTCACTGTTTCCTTGGCAGTTTTGCATATTGTTAAAACACAGCTAATATTTCTGTTTTTCATAGTGCCACAATGATTGTTTTACAGTAGGATTTTCAACTTTCCACCTCATTACATTAATCATTTGCCCAGTGTTTGAACGAATGATCAAATCGAATTGATTACTCACTACCAACCAGATCTTCAATTGACTATCTCGAGCTGCGATTGCTTTCCAATTTTAACAGAAATGATATCTCTAGTGTCACAAGGTCTACGCAAAATGGGTCACAGAAGTACTACAGTTACGTTCAGTGCAAATGAAAGACCCTGCCCAGCGGTTCTTGTCTTCTCAGCAACAGTGTGAAAAATAATAGCTAGCCTGAGATATTAACAAAGAGGTGGTGTATTAAAGAAATATGGTTGGTTCGTAGCCGAATCAAACATTTGATTGGCGAGGGGTGTTGAAAAAAATACGCATTTATTATATTAAATTTTGAATTTTTAATATAACATTTTTCTTAAGACAGAGGGGTTGAAGTAAGTGCTGGGCTCTTCAATAATCCTTAAAAAAGGGTTAAGGGTTTTTTTATACCTTAGCTTAGAGTTTGTCTGAAACTATCACAGGTCTCCCCAAATTTCGGGGTTTTGCTCCATTTTTCCCCAAACTCCAGCACTCTTTGGATATTGCCAAAAAATTTATCGTTATAGCTTGGCCTAAATTACTTTTACGAATTTGCAGTTGCAAGCCCGCATAATATGTCAAGAAGATTTAGCTTTTATTCCAAAATGTAGCAGGGAATACAAAATTAAATGAGGTTTTTTATTATGGCTATGAAAATGTGAATATTTTAAGCCAAAAGTAACATGACTTGCAGAATCACAAATGACAAAAAAGAAATGTACAAAAAATACTGTAATTACAATCTATATTTATCAATCGAGCTTTCTTCATAAAATTTGATTTTAATTTGATTTCTCTCAAATTCTGTGCAGTGAATTATTCAGAGATTTTTACAAAATGGTGCCAGGCTTTTTTGTGTTCAGATTAAAAAAAGGTTCCAATATGGTTGTTCGTTGAATAATTCATTCCTTAACTCTTTAGAAATTTTGTGACTTTGTCGTTTGCAAATGACATTCCCTTCTTTGTTCGTTAACTTTATACATTTGTGCTACAAATACTGTCACCAACTGCTGATGAAAAAGATATTTGTAAAACTGTATAAAATGAAAAATCTCGAAATCTATGCTATTAGCTTTTCAATTAGTGGAATTTTCAATATGGATTCGTTAAATGGTAAACCACTTTAATGCTGTTTGTAGAGTCCTTTAGGAAAGAATTTCTATTGTCTTCGATAGAGATTGTCAGTGGTAGCAAAAAACATGACATCAAAGAAGAACCGTCGTTTAACATTCTTAAAATCAAAATATGATGTTGATGAGGTCTGCCATAATCTGATTTTCCTGATTTGTGATATCGTCGTACAAATCAGTTTATCGAAGAATTAGTCAGCAGTGTAAACACTTATTTCAAAACCACTGATAGCTGTTTCCCACATATTTTCAATATATCTTACTATATTCAGATCAGTTGTGTTGTTCCTCAAGGCATCTTTGTAGGGACTCTTCTTTTTAATACTTAACTAAAAATCCCATTTGTTCTCAAACATTGATGGACCCCAATAAACCCATCCTTCTTACGGTACTGTTAAAGCAGTGAAAATGCCATTGCTTTTGAACAAAATTGTCACGATTGACTGCTCTTATCATTTAGATGTAGGCTCGTCAAATTAACATATTATCAGGTGTTTATGTCAGTAATTTTTAAGATAATTGGTCAGAACGACTGTTCTTACCATCTAGACGTAGTCGTGGCTGACTAGAACAATGTACCTTAAATCCCATTTGTTCTCAAACATTGATGGACCCCAATAAACCCATCCTTCTTACGGTACTGTTAATGTTAAATGCCTAGTTTCCTGCAAACAGATGAATTTTTGTATTGCTTCATTTGCCTCAATTTTTACGTTCTGTTATAACAACAAATGTAGTTCAAATTTCTTCTCAGTCTGAGATAAGCTGATATGAGTCAGTATTCTTTTCAAATTTCTAAAATATTTTATCAGCAATATTTAGGTAATCAGAGAATCATAAAAACCCAGAAATATTGTTTATTAAATATAATGTCATACTAAACAGGTAAAGTATGCGTTTTTATATAGAAAAAGAATTCTCAGCAATTGGCAAAGGCTAAAGGGAAAACATAGAAATGCGACTGCTATCTAATCGTAGCTGAGTTTATCTTGGCCATTGCTATTTTTCTTTAGCTAATATTCAATTGCCCACCATTTAGTAGAGATATTGACGGTTTTCAGGCCGTGATTGCACCTTTCAACAATTTACTTAATAATCATAGACTTCAAAAGCATCTGATCCGAAAGCCCTATCAACCTGCAGCATGACAGGGGTGACAAAGGAATGTTAAATATGCATCTCGGCCAATATGGATTTAATGGGAAATGCGACACTTGTCTCTGTGTAGCTTTTTTCCTGCTAATTAAACACGCTTTAGATAAAGCATCACTTATGGAGCAAAGATACAAGTGATTTTCAAAGACATGATCTATTTTATATTCTTACTAAACCAAATTATGTTCCAGGACGTTGTAATGGTCTGGATAATTGCGGGACTAATTTTCTTATGGTCAAGGGTTGCAGGATTCAAAATCTTTCTTCATTGTTACTTGACATTTTAATACAGAACACATAAAAAGACTCCGAGCTGCACATTGCTGGGTGAATTTTTTGAAAGATTCTTTACTTTTCTTAAAACTTAGCTTATTTTCTAAAGTGATTTTTGTTTTTAACCGACATCCCACTTCAATAACTCTGATGGAAGTCTCTAGGTGGGCATGCCCTTGCTTTTTACTACGCCCACGAACCTTCTGGTTCCAAGACTAAAGATCTTGCTCGTTCGTCGGCAACTTTATACTTTAATTAGAACAGAATTCATTTCATCAAACAATCTATCCTGTTTTGCAGTCAATCTTCATTTTAGAACTTCATCTTATAATATTTATTATGACTTTAACTTTCGCCTAAAACCTCTGTGTGAAAAGCTGTTCAAATATAGCTCTATTTATTTTTCTACTTCTTTTCATAAAACGCAAAGACTAAGATTTTTAGAAGAAAATAATTACACGAACCACGGGAAACAGGTCTACAATCACAAAAAGCTTTCCTTCTTTGCTTGAGTGAATCACCAACTTCTGTGTCAATAATTGGCCTTATTCTCAGCTACTGAGCCAGCCATATTTCTCCCAACTTAACTCATTCACTCAAAACGATGTAGACAGACGCCATGATTAGGTGTCTAGCTAGAAAGCCCATGTCTTGTAGAGCGTTTGAGACCAAGAAACAAGTTCTTTGTCATTCGTTTTATTGATTCAAAAACGCTCTAGGATCTACTAAAACTCTATGATCTAGTGAATATATTCTACTCAAGCAATCAAAACTTGCAACTTTGAGATTAAATTTCTTTTATCTAGGCAACATGATCTATGAAATTGTGCTTTATATTTTTAAACACTAAAGGCAAATGCTCTAAAATTCACTATTATTAATAAAGGTATGAATATCAAGGCCGATTCTTCTGTAAATTAAAACTACTTGCTCAAAGATCGTATGCATGCCATCTGCTCGAAACGCAGGTGATACTACTTTCCATATAAGACCAATAGCCAATCGTGAAAGCCACTCTTGGGTCAGATCGGTGCAAGCATTCGCTAACACAAGGTGAATCCTCTTTCGCTGGCATTTGTCTCCAAAGTTTGGCTGATGACGTTTTCTAAAGATTTCAACCCTTAGATGTTAGCTGGCTGACTTTTAACTGGCAAAGGAAGATTCTTGTGGCTGATCTCAATCGCAGTTTGATCTGAACGTTAGAAGCGAGAAGAAAGCAAACTTTAGAAGGAAGCTTTCACACTTTGTAAGTTCATGACTTCAAATTTAATACTGATGACGAGCATAGAATCGAATGTCTTGTTATTTTGATTTAGAAAATTCAGGAATGATTTAAAAGTTCTTTGAATGGAGGTTTATGAGAGTTGACAGCCAATTGTTTCATATAAACGTAAGCAAACTCTAATGGTTCTAATTAAAAAAGTTTTATTCCATGAATTTTTTATTTTCTAGATTTTACACCAATAAATAGAATCTTTATAATCGATTATCATCTATATGTTGCAAATGGAAAGATGCTTTAATGAATGGGGGACACCTCTTAATAAGTAAGATAGAGCAATAAGTTCAAGTTTTTGAAGGGCAGGGGAAAATAGTCCACTAGCAGCTATCCGTAGGTTCCTTAAAGGCCATTATTTTTTGCCATTAGGGCTTGGGCTATAATTAGTACTTTAACGTTTGTTATGATGTGATGATAACAAATCAGAACTAGATAATTTCGCTTTCTCCGTGCGCCTTTGAAATCACGGGATACGATATCAGTGAAACATATCAAGTTCAATATGAAAATCTTTTCAGCTAAAGTCAGAACTGGCACTTAAATTTTATCTTGAATTTATGGCTTGATGATAAGAATGTTTTTGTTATATTCCCAAGCGTTAATGACGTTTAGCGATTAGAAGAAGAAACAGAGGAATGAAATTTTGCAATGTTGCGTTAACAAGATAATTACAAAAAATATAGTGAATTAGACAAAAATTATGGACATTATCATAATAAATATGATTATTCAACTAAAAAGCATGCTGAAGTCACCATTTAAAAGGAAAGCAATTTCCGAAATCATGTTTGTTGCGGCACAAACAGAGCAGTTAAATCAAAAGATGGCCGTTGCATTAAGAATGACTGGAGTTTCATTCAATATTAATAATAAGAAGCCTTCTAAGCTCCGTTTCTCATTATTGCTCCTGTGCATCTTGAGAGTAAGAGAACTCTCGTATGCACCTTATAAACCCTGCTTAATTCTAACCAGAAATACTCTATGTCGAATGGTAGTTACCCACAGTGCCCTGCAATGTAGAATAAAACACCAAAAGCTATCGTAAATGACTGTAGCGGAATGGTCTCCTTTAAATAATCAGTAGCCAATGCTTTGTTCCTGCGACGAAAACCTTGTCCAAGTCACACCCAACCTTGGAGCTGTTGTTCGATCCAACAACACGTCGAAACAAGACATTTGTGCATTGCGCGGGACAGGATGATAATTTTTTAACTGCAAAAAACAGTAATCTGTTAACAGCGGTGATTCCTATGCAAGGAAACAGTCAATAGAAAGATAGGAACAGATAAACTTGGCAATCAAAACTCGAGCAAACAGAAGTGTAGGAATTCTCAATCCAAGGTAAACAAGGAGAAATTTCCAGACTGGGTCATATCTAAAAGACCGATTTTTAGACGTGGGCAAGAAATTGAAAGCACCTAAAATTGGTAAAATATGAATTGCATTTTTCTGCTATAAATTAAAGTTATGCAGCAGTCAATTTTATGATCCAGTTAAATTTTGATGATTGTTTCGCAGAAACGGTTGAGTACTTAAAATCTCCAGTGCAAATTCTCTGATTTTTGTAATCTCTTTTTCTGCGATTCTTCAGTGTTAGCAATGGTGTAATCACACTGGTCATTAGCAGTTTAAGAGAGACAGTTTTGGCGTAAGCACCCTTTTTAACAGAGCAACCCCTCTCCGCCAAATAAGAATAGAACAAACATCTAAAAAGCTGTTGCATACAACATTTGGCATCAATTGTTATAAAATTGCTATTAAATTAACAGAGGGTTCAATCCTACTGTACTCATTGCCCTTGTCTCTAAATATACCTGTTATATTAACCGCTTTTAAAGCTTGGTGAGGACAAAGCAGTGACTGACACAGTACTGTCGATCGGCAGCCTACAAACGACACGTCGTCTTTTCAACCAAGAGATTGTTATTTCGAAAAAAAATCATTAGAAAATTAAAGCTTAGTTTATATGGAATTATACCCAGTAACTGTGCTGACATTAAGGCTGAAAAGCTTATAAATGATTATATCATTTCAAGAAATTTCTAACTGTAGCCAAGCAACGTCTGCTTGAAATGCTTTTTCGTTAAATAATCGCCTAATCACATACGTATATTTCCATAGAATGTGGCTCTTTTCTAATCATGCAAAATTCCATTTGATTATCATTTAAATAATTACATTCAAACATCAGTATTTGGGCCTTTAATCTGTGATACTTTTGGTTTTGATGTTTACAGTAGAAGAATTGACAAATTATTAAGGATTTATACACAACCAGCTGTCACTATTCAACTTACAGAACTTGAACTATGAAGTTTATATTACATGGCAGAAACAAAATTTATTTTCTATTCGTGAAATTTATGAATGATTGATAAAAAGCTCCACTGTTAGCATCGTAAGTGGTTTTTATAAATAATTGAGCTTATATTATTTCGGATTACTCTTTTGGTAACAGTTCAGCACAACTTGGCTCACAAGAAAGACTTGATAAGAATCCTTCTTCCAATAGATTTTTTTGGTTTTGCTTGCAGTTTAAACGATAATAAGCTGTTTTCTCTCAAATTCTAGCAACATACGAACAACCTCTTTTACTTAATGGTTCTTTCTTAAACACTTTTAGTCGCTGTTTGATTTAAGTGAAGTTGGATTCTTTTAACAGTTTGCAAAATTAAACAACAGATACTCTAGAGATATATCAGGGAGCCACAAATTCCTTTTCATATCCTTATAAATACCACAACTCTTGTTCGCCGTGGAAGTTTCCAACTACATATCTTTTAACGGCTTATCTTGAATAAGAAGAAAAGGCCAAATGACAAGTGATACAAAAGGATATTATCAATACTAATTCACATGATTGAAGTTTTAATGCATTTTGTGTAGTTTTTTCTTAAATATCAGCACACCGGATTAACTCTGCATGCTTGCCAAACTGATGTACAATTCTTCGTTTATCGCTTGCTGATTATCACATCAGTTATTCAAGCCCTAAGCAAACGTCAATTTATTTGTTTTCATTGCTTCAGTTTAATTATCAACTGCACGTTGTCAACCTTAGTTTCTCTTTAATAGATCCACTCAATATTGGCTAAACATATGACTATTTTTCATCAACCAGTTACAAGGCAAATCTGATTCTTAAGCTTATATTTATAGCCAAAGGCTATATTTTCTAAAAGTTTTGAATGATATTGCATATTTCTGTTGGTATTGTCCTACCTTAAAAACCACCGTGAAATTCATCGAGGCTTCCTGAGTAGGCTTCATGATGTTGGGAATAAGCCAGCTGTGAGGGAATCTGAATTGATTGACGAAATCTACTTAGCTGTTACAATGGGCTTAGCTGTTACAAAGAAATGCCACTCTAGGTAGTAATCCTGCTCAGTCTTGGACTACTGCATACTCGTCAGACATTCTGCTATCTTGTAAGTTTGCCTTCCCAGGAGAAGGATTTTTTACCACTTATTGCAGACCTTTCTAAGCAGCTCTTGCAAGATGTCTTGAAGGTTGATGTGCTCCAATTGTAGTCACCCTACAACCTTCCTCTCCCCTCAAGTCATGTGATTTTGTTCCAGAACTCATCTAAAGTCGTGACCAATGTTTTCCTGAAACCATCTCTTCCCTCCATAGCGTATATATGCTGTAACTCTTTACCTTCTTCTTGCTTTCTTGCTATTCTTCCTAAACTGAAAAAGGCAGCTTGATATCAGCTCCCTCTTTTTCTACCACCACCCTTCATTTCCCTTGTTAAGGCCTCGCAAGATGCACTTGCTCAATCCATACTCTTTCACTTCCAGAAGTCAAAGAATTAAAGTCAAAGTCAAAGATCTAAAAAATTAGCATTCATCAGTAAAAATCTGTGAATTATTTTGCTTTGTAAACCAAAAAATTCATTTCAATATGTTGTTATTTATACCTTCACTAACACTTGAAATAGCATTAAACACTGCTACCTTCAATGCAAAAAAGCAAAGGCCAAAATTGAAAAAGCAATTTATAGGCCTTGCCAATATATTTTTCGATGATGCCTACCTTTCATAACAGCCAAATATCTTCTAAAATAAGTGATAATTTTTTTCCGGAGGAAGAAGCTTGAAAATTCAGACTATTTTTAATTCACTTGTCAATATGTCGAGCGTACGTTCATAGTTGATGCAGTACCTACGCGTTAAATTTAGTATAGCTTCAGGCAGTGACGTAGATAGAAAAATTTATAGAAGGGCAAAAAGTTTAAATTTTCCGACAAAAATTTCATATGCATTTTACTTTTTCATAAATTCGAGCAAAGCATAACGACCTTGGTACTGAAATAATACCGGAGTAGCTTTTACAATGTGAAATAAAGCTCTTACCATTTTTTAAAGACTGGTGTCATAAGTTCCATTTCTTGAAGCTTTTTTCGGTCCTCTCCTCTAAAAAAGTATTTTTAAGTATCATACCTTATTGAAAGAGATGGCCAGTCTGATTCAGAACAACGACAGAAATCGTTATATTTACCTTTAAAAATCTTTTCACTCAGAGTGCAACACTTTTATAAAAAGACAGCCATGTTATATTTCTGACAGATCAGGAATTTTCCGGCAAAATAACAGTTTAACTTTACAGGGGGGTTTTCTACGCCATTGGCTTCCTTTCTAGCAACAAGAAGGCAGCAGATGTTTTTGTATCAACTTGCTTACACACACGTGACAATGGAATGGCTCTGGTCTGCTCAACTTTGTCAGTTGCAAAAACATTTCACTCTTTGAAAGGTTTGCTGTACACTAGAGATAGCTAAAGATGCTTATGTTCATTGATACTCGTTTGATCATCTTTAATTGATTCTCGCAGCTGATTTGAATAGATTAAAATGTAAAATTGGCTACGCACAAGATGTTACTTATGTGACCCATGCGGTGCGGCTCGCTTTTAGTAGCCATTGAGCTGCAACGCTGATTAGCTAGTGCTTTTTCTTCTAGAGCAGGCCAACTTCTTGTCTATCTAAAGACCATTTTCACGAGATATACAAATATGATATACACAAAAAGCTTATCAGAAATCCCAGAATGTTGACAAGAACACTTCAACATCAAATTCAACGCTTTAATCAACAATCTAGAATAATTCTTACATGTCAGAAAATGAAACTCCTACCCACACTGACCAATTTTTACGCGCATAATTAAAAAACTTCAATTTCAGAAAATAGGTTTATTATCAAGGCATCCTGCAGCTGGATGACTTTTCATACCAGCTAAAACAGCTCAAGGCCATCTTTACATGGTTTTACCAAGGTAGATCTTCAAGCTCATAGCACAATGATATTTTGAAACTCGAAACCATAACGGCTGCTTCTGTAGCCAGCAAATTACGATAAATCATTAACTCAGATTCAAAAAAGATTACTTTTCCAATAGATAAGTGTCTATTGGCGACTCAAATTAGATCTAGTTACGAAAGATGGTCAAAACAGTATCACAACGTATCGATCATAAGTTCTGGCTGTCAAACTGTTCCTACAGGTTCTTTATCGTGTGGAATTCGATTAAAGATCTTCGTTTCACATAAAGTATAGGGTGTTTCACATCACCGAGTTAGTACAGAGCGGAGCAGCTTTGCATGAGCTAGCCTTAAAAATTATCTACGACCAATGAAACAGGTCATGATAGAATTCCAAACCATTGTCTACTTTGCCCGTTCACTAGGCATTTTTAAGACTCCCTGGGACATCCAATCAAGTGAGCTTACGATTCAAATGTAATACGTTTGAGTCGGATAATCCTCTTTGCTGATGAGTTGTTTTCACACTTCTCATAACCTATATGAAGATTCATCTCTAAATTTGATTTGTGGAGACTTGAAACTGTGTAGCAATAATACTTCTTCACTTTACTGTATCTCCATTCTAAAGCAAAAATCTAAAGAAGATAAACAACATCTACATAGGCATCTTTGTGAATCAATTTTTTTGCTTTTGATCAGATTTTTTTGTATGTTGTTGATTAGATCAAAGGTTTGCTAAGTAATTCAAGATAAAACGCCTAAGATTGGATAACTTGATAGCTCGTTTGATATTGTTGGTGATTATTAAGCCTTGCAGTTCATATGGGTTTACCATTCAGTTCATTGATTTTAATGCTTTGCGACCTGGCTCTGATGTTTCAAATATATACATTATCAGCTATCTGGCCTACACGTGACGTGTAGATAGCGCTTCTCGCATTACGTTTTATAGAATTTTACTTGGGTTTGAATGATTTTCGTGCGGAAGATCTAAGCTGTTAAATACCGCTATTGTTCATCTGTAATTACCCGTCCAACCAAATCGATCACTAGCGAAATATCACGTCACTGAACTGTGACACTGCCGAAATCTCGTTTGTTGGGGAATTGAGCAAGGTCAGACAGAGCAATTTGCTATCAGAAAATTAATGCCCGACGCAGATGGTCATTATTTCAAGATAAGTCACAGTGGGGTCGGCGACTTAAAACGATATTATTATTTTGTTCGTGGTATATATCAGACTCATAAAGAAGAGCGACAGGATAGTTCATCGAAAACATGGTTCACTGGTACCAAAATTAGACCCAGTTTGTGATACCCTATTACATTGAGAATTGCACTGAATGACCGACGGAGTTCATCACACGGCTTCTTGTTAATAATTAAAAGAAATAAAATACTGTAATAAATTGCTATAAGTTGCAGATGGGAAAAGATTTACTCCGAACAAGAGCATTAGATTCATATTCTCTTATGCTTTACCTCATGCTCAATTTATAGATTTCCAAGAGACTTTAGATCGATACAAGTTATATGTATGTACTGGTCTAAGTATAAATCGCCTAGTGATTTGCAACATCGTGCTTACATTGTTTTCAGTGAAAGATACAATCATGATCGTTTGTCACTTCGATTTGTCTCAGAGCCATTCCCTTTCAGCTCTTTAATGATTGTCATACTTTGTAACCATCTTTTCTACATTTTACGCTTTTTGTGTATAGAGCAAAACGGTTTTAAGTTGCTACGCTGAGATTCGCGCTTAATGTGATCATTTGTAACTGATGACCTTTTAAGTGATTACTCTTAAAAACAAACATTTTTGCAATCAATCTATCGTCAACGAACGTTCAATTTCTGGTTAACTTATTTTTAATGCTATCGTGTTAGGTATTGTGCAATCTTTTTGCGTTTGTATACAAATAGGTAGCAGTAGTCAGTTGACATATGACCAAACTTCAGAGCTTCATTTAACTGTTGCACAATAACTTTTTACATCTTTAAAGCAAGTTTTATTCTAGCAGCATCTGTCCATTCTCTAAAACTGTCCCAGTCAAAAAGGTGCCAGATATGGATAGCACAAAAGTCCTTTTTGCAAGAAAATTGAATGCATTTGTCAATACTCTATAAACATAGCTGCTAACATTGATGTAAAAATACTTCCTTTAAACGTAGCTTCAAGATGCTGTGAAAGCTTTCTAGCATTTCATGTGGAGAGTTACAGAAAGACGTATGAATGTGTATAAAGGCATGGGAGACGTTCTCAATGGATTATGTTATATCCAAAGAAAACACAAATTTCTAAAAATTCAATGAGTTTGAATTTCCTAGAATGAGTTTGAATTTCCTAGAACGAGTTTGAATCTCATCCAAGGCTGCTAAAAGCAAAAAGGGTTTTACTAAATGGGATTATCCTACTCTCCTTGCATTAACACCTGCTTGATTTCTTGTTAGTGTGGAATTCCTCTCTTAGCCTAAACATTTCTTTAAAAGAAACCTATAGCAAACATTGCTCGATTAATGTTTAAAAAATATCCTTGTCTTTCTTTAATACTTACTTGTATTTGTATCTTTTCCATTTCTTTTCAAGGGGCATAAATATCATCGGAATTAACAAACGCATGCTCGATTGAAGAAAAATGGGCTACCTACACAGCATTATGCCAACAATTTCAACAGCTTTATCTACGGTCACAAACTTCACAAATTTCAGCTTCAATCTGCTCACCATAAGCAATGGCCCCACGCAGTTATCAGCTTTACCAAGCAGCGTCTCTACAGCCATTCCCCATTGGTCAACCATCAGCACACTACCAACAGCTTCACGAAAAACTAACACTACAGAAAAGCCAGAAGAAATAAGCATCATGGCAATCCATTTCCTGGGATTCTTCCTTATACTTTTGGCGGTTCTAGCAATAATTGGGAACTTCATTCTCATGGCTATCATAATATTTGTTCGAAAATTGCACTCAAAGACCCACATATTTATCGTGGATTTGACTGTAAGCGATATTCTTGTTGCTGTCACTGTCATGCCGATTGACATTGATAGGCTTATAAGACGTAAGTTCTTACACGATGTTGTCACGTGCGAGTTTGTCAGCGTCATGTTCTTCATGTCCCTCCCAGCAGCCGCTCTAAGCCTTTCCCTTTTGACCTTGGAGCGCTACATCACCCTAAGATACCCTCTCACCCACCTGAAAATTCTGACACGCTACCGCATTGTTGGGGCATTAGTCGTCAAGTGGGTTTATGTCATAATCGTCGCCAGCTTGCCTGCCATGGGATGGGTATACCGGCCAACTACTGTAGACAAGAACTGCAACTTATACTTCACCATACAGTACGCTGTATTTATGGTGACAGCAAATTTCATTCTTCCCTTGATAATAATTTTGGCGGCCAACATAGAGATTTTTCGTATTGCCAACAGTGCCGCATTGAAAATGCGAAAGTCGACAAGACGCAACGAGAAAAGGAGGGCCAGCCTGATCACTATTGGTGGTAATGTCAAAGCTGCAAAACGAATCATGCTTCTTGTTGGCCTCTTCCTCATATCCTGGGTTCCATACATCACCAACACAATTGTCTGCATGGTCCTTCGTACCTGTCATTCTCCTTTGGCCTTATGTATCGTCCTGACATTGAACTTTTCTAGTACTGCGATGAATCCAATATTGTATGGCCTGCTAAACAAAGATGTACGCCACGAAATTCGAAAGATTCTCAGAGAATTGTCAATGAAATGCACAAAAAACAGCTTCGACAAGCCCTTTCAACGTGCCAGCCATGCCGATTACAGCTATTCAGTGTCTGTGGCTACAGACAGAGAAGTGCTTAACGCCAAGGATGCAGCCCACGAAACGACATTTTGACATTTGTTCATTTGGATTGGATTGGCTGCAGAAAGTCATAACCTACAGGCTAAACCTTAAGAATCATCAATTTTCGGGCTTTTGTAACCCTAGTGTGAGATCTATCTGATTTATGTATATGGTTTCTTTATTTGCTTTGAAATTTAGTGTTTAGAAATCACGAAACTCTGGTACAAGCGTTATGACATCGTAACAAAACTTTAATATTTAGCATAGTAGGTTCTAGTCCTCATATCTATTCAAACTTTCATGAAGATCATTGGCTGTTACTTTCTCTAAAACAAATCTTAAAAAATGTTTCCATACTTTCCAAGAGTGTTTTTTCAGGATGTGATCAATGTGCAGGACAATATTGCTAATGTCGAAAAGAGTGTAAAGCGTATTCAGAAATTTCAAAGGTATGGCGCTCATCGTTGATTTTCTCGGTGTCAGTTCACCATTTGAAATAAAAATATTGGAATATAAAGGAGTTCATATCATTTGCAAAATGTAGACTTTCAATTCCATCCCAAAATCAAAAGTAGTAAATGCGCCAATTCAGTTCGTTATGGTAAGAATTTCTACTATTGAAATTACATTGAAATTTGCCCCTTCCAACACGAATAAATTTTTTTTTTGTATAAGTTGTGGCTACATGGGGTGGCTTGCGAAATTCCCAAGGTAGAAAGTGCAGGAGCTCGAGCCCTCAAGAACCCAGGTAGTTTGCGCCTATGATCAAAGTTTCTAAATGCTCCAAATGATCCTAAACTTTGATAAAGGCTTTTGTGCTAATCAAGACTATCAATAATTTAAGGACTGGCCTTTTATTTTATGCAAAAGTCATCAGTTGATCTTGAAGTTACATTTTAACACAAATCTCCAGCAGTGGTGCCGTGGAGGGGGCTCATGGGGGGCTTCAAGAGGCTCTGCCCCCTTGTTAAAATTCAAGGAAATTTTTGGGGACTCAGAAACAAGTGAATTCACATTTGGTTAGAAGAATTCTGTGTTGGCAACCCTGTTTTAAACTATAGATTTCTTATGAATGAGCAATCTCTTTTCAGTCTTTTTGTGTCACTGAATAGTTTGAGCAATCACTGTACACAATGGAGAGTTTTGAACATAAATGCAAATATATTGGGTGTGAAAAGGGTGTGGTCATGGATGTGGCTTCTTGAATCTGCCTACAGCAGTCCCTCTTCCTAACTTTGTAGGACGGCACCCCTGACCTCAAGGTTGTTTTATTTATAAAAATCTGATCAGTTCATGCAGTATTGCTATTGGCAATGCTTATTTGACTTGCCATCTTATTGAAACCTCTCTAACCTTACAACCGGTACAACTAGCCAGGTATGAGGTATGAGCCACTATGGCCAATATTTTCCTAGTGAAGGATATCTAAAAACAAATCAAACGATTCTCTGATGATAAACAAGATAATCTTCAGTGCTTAACTGGAAAATGGTACTGTGCGCATTATGTGAGTAATTAGCTGCTTAAAACAATTTGTGCCTCAAGAACTTGCAAGATGGTCTTTGAAGAATAAAATCAGTTTAATATATTCTAAAGATCACAACTTTAACGCAAGTCACTTCTCTATTAAAATGATTATGACAAAGAATAGCAAATCTGCTATGTAAGCGACGTATGCATAAACTCGACCTGCGTCTCATGTATAAAAAATGGTTAGATCATTTCCTTTGATATTGTAGATATAAATTGTGTATCCACTAATACTTAAGTATGTAACGTAGAAATAAATCATTTACTTTCTTTTTAGACTTCATTTGCAGCCTCTCTTAAAACAAGCTGCATGGTATTTACAGGCAGGTACCGCGCAGCCATCGGGCTAGTAAGGGCGATAACCCTCCCCTCCCCTCCCCCCATTTTTTTTAAATAATAGGTTAGATTTTTTTTTAGAAAGTTTACTCTAATGCAACTTTGAAAAGATTACTCTAACAGATCAGTAGAAGCAGTTCTTTTTGACTGGGAACCCTATTTTGTTCATTTTCTTGATCTCTTACTTTATTAAATCTGTTTTTATAGAAATTGATATCTTCTCTGAATCGAACTGTTTATAAAAAAAGTAGAAAGAAGCAAACATTTTCTAAAAGGGGCGTTTTCCGGCGTTTCTAAAGGGCGCGGCCTTAAAAAATTCGCGGTCACACCTTTTCAGCCCACCCACTTTTAGAATGGTGCGCGGTACCTATTTACAAATCTTTAACTTTATAGAAATAGATTACTGTTTCAAGCTGTTTTTTAATAATCTTACTGATAAAATATCAAAAAATCTTTTTATTGCAATTTCCATCTTCTGTGTGAAATAGAAAAAATTACGTTATAGAATACTTCCACTACTATGTTTTCAGATTTAGTATTTAATTCATTAAATACGACTACTTACATGTTTTCAGATTTAGTATTGTAAAGGAAAATATTTAATGTTGTTAGCTGGCCTAGCAGTAACTGTTGTAGCCGCTGTTGAGCTAGCAATATGATATCTGTATGTTAGTAGATGGGTTACATGTAGACTTGACATGATAGAGTCAAAGTACGATATCATCACTGCCTTTTTTATTTGAATTTCTCCTCCTTCTGGACAAAATTTTGATTATTGGAACTCAAGATAATTCAAAATAAACTTTATTGTACTTGAACATTTGTACTATCCGACTATGCCTGTGATAAAATTGGCAGAATTTTTTTCGAGGAATTTAATATCCTCTTATGTTGAATTGTGCTGCTGCGTGGCTAATGTAAGTCAAATTGTGTAGGTTTGCGAAGGTTCATTATAACGGCTCCGTCTTCTGAGTACTGGGTATAGGAACCCCATTCTTACAATAGAACAAGGGTTTTTCTGAGGTGGAGGAGCACCTCTGTCCATTTCCGCAAATTAATTTGTGGAGGTTTGCCACATGTACCAATTGTGATGACTAATGTATGTTTTCGAAAATCTTGAAATTTTCATACTATAAATCGATAAATATTTAAAACTTTCCACTGTAGCTTTAACCCTTATATTCATAATATTCAACCAAAGTGATGCTAAGAAATTCAACATACCGGGGCTGGTCCTTTCAAGACGGTGTACAACGATTGTATGTTACATGTAACAACTTACAAAGTGATGATCGGCATTGATAGGTGACATAAACCCATACTTACATGTTTTGGAAAAAATGTTACAAAAAATTACTCAAGACCCAACAGCCAGCTATTTAACAAGGTTGAGCATTGTTAATCAAATGTTATGTCTCTGAAATGTCTCGAATCTACCATATCGAGCCTGCATTGCAAAGTTATGAATCAGTAACCTAGGTCAAAGGTTGGCAGTTAATTTTTTACATGGGCCATATGAGAGACCTGAACTGTGTTAGACAGTCGAGACAACGACAACTTTCTTATAAGCAATGTTCCTTAGATTGTGCTATATCTTAACTTCTACTGGTTGATGTTTATATCTATGTTATATCTATTACGTAGATGTTTATATAAATATATGGAACTGATGTGTAAATTAACTAGGAAAATGCTTTTGAAAATTTTGTGTACTCATTGATGACACCCTCGCGAGGGCCGGATAGCGACTTTATAAGGGTCGTGTATGACCCGCGGGCCGTAAGATGCCCAGCTCTGGCCTAGATAGTTAGTGAAGGCATATTAAATTTACAGATAATAGTACAAGGATCGAGATGAATTACAATATGATATTTCACATGATATCAATACACTTGATACAATATGATATCAAGAAATAGATAGTAATTACTAGTATAAGATACGTTTGCAATAGCATATGTCAGCATAGTCCTGCGATGTTATTTTTTCTTTTTCAATCATTATTCAACAAAGGAGCAAAGCACACAAACTTTGAGTCCAGGAATGTTATAATCTTCTTTGCAACACATACATGTAACAATTTACACTGGTATTATGAGAAACATTGGCAGATGATAGATGATCGACTTTGATATGTGATACAGACAAGAAGGATAACAGTTGTGAAAATAGAAAGTTATCATTATCGTCATTTATGTAGGCTAATAACTAATTCTTCTTACTTTCAGCTAATCAAGGCCTACTATTTGCGTTTTATCCAAGTTACAATCTAATAAGAAATGAAATTATTAAAACTGAAATTGTAACGTATAAGGCCAATAATTTTAGAAACCCAACTCGTTAAGTTCAAGATTATCTTGTAAGAATACGTTGCCGCGTCTGCAACTGCTTATTTTTCCTGTCAAACATTTAATTGGCATTTTGGAAATGTTGAAGGTTTTGATTATTTCAATTTTTGCGGTGAAATTTGTGATGAATTCATCAATTTTTGCGGTGAATTCATTTGTGAATGATTTTATAACATCTATTACCATGTCTTATTACCATGTCTATTACCATGTCTTATATTGTAGGTAATAATTATTTCTCTAAAAGGTCCTGCAATTCATGCGGATTTAGATCAGATTTTGTTTACTTGATCTCAATCATAAGAAATTTTACGCTTCGTACATGGATTGACACTTTGGACAAGTTTACCACAAAAGAAGAAAAAAATCATTAGCGTACGCTTTGTGGCGCAATGACCTTTCCTGAATATGAGTTGGTCTTTGATTCAAGCTTCTTACATTTAAAAAGTAGGCAGTGGCTACAGTGAGATAAAGACAAAAGACCTCTTTAACAGCTGTCGTTTTCCGAGTTCACGAAACTGAATTTCAAAAAAGGCGGGAAATTTTGACCATTTCGACCAATCGAAAGATGGTCACAGAAAGTTCCACAAAAGTTTGACATATGTTTTTTGTATTCCTTTTTTTATCTTGGTGTTGTTTTGATTCACAAATGCTAGTTAGCTATTTAAAACCAATTACTGTTTTGAAAGAAAATGGTTGATGGAAACATAAGCCGAGACGATCCTACTCTGCATTTCCCTTCAAACAGGACACGCCTATTCTGATGGACAATTCAGTACTTCCATTTCTGCAAAAGTTACGAAAACGCATTAACGTTCTAGCGAAATTATTTTGAAACCATTCAGATAGTTTCAGGGCATCGTGCTCTTGATGTGCATTAACATTTTCTTTGCTCTTTACTTGTACAAAATTGCCATAGATTCCAGTCTAACCAATATATGTTAAACAGAAAGGACCCAAGACATCTTGTAGTACATCTAGAGCAGTTTCTACTCGTGTCCTGAATTAAAAATTTAACTTGTACCTACTGCTTCCTATCGGTGAAATAGCTATGGACGAGAAGCAAGGCAGATGTGCTGAAGCCATATGCACTCAATTTTGCTGTTATTAAGTCGTTATAAAGACAAACGAATGCTTTCAAAAGTTCTGCCAATCCCATCCACATAACGTTTCGGCTGTCCTACAAGTGCAGGCTGTGTACTTTTTCCTTCAACTTCGTATCTCCGTCGAACAACGGAGTACACTCATACGGCTTTGGATAAAAAAGCATCTTATATTTCATCATTTTTACAATTTTTAGTGAATGTTTAAAACTGACGGTTAGACAGTAAATAGTTATTTTATCTAAAAGTAAAAAAGCACAAAACGTGTACGTTGCCAACTGCAAAGTTGACTTTGAAGGAAGCAGGTTGAGGTGACGTGATGTGGGCAGGTACGGTAGCAATGCTACTGTGAATCTGCAATCTGTACACAGGAAATGATTATCTGTAAAGTATATTCACTGATAAATATAATTTACAATAGACTTCCAAATACTAAACAGGAAGCTTGCCATAAGAAGCAACGTCACAAAAACATTCACTCAATTAGACTTTTAAAGCTCAATTTAAAACCAGAATTTATTGATTTAATAAAGTTCTTACATAAACTATGAAGAAATGTTCAACGGCGGAAATTCTGCGAGATTTAATGTCATGTAAATGGTTTACGTTTTCATGTCATATAAATAATTTTCATGTCATTAGATTTACATGTCAGAAGCGCCGTTCATGCTTTTCTTTATAAGAAAGCTAGCTCGTGGCCTAGTTCTTGAAGTCCTTAATTTTTAGAGCTATTGTTATCAAATTTTGGTGCTCAACGTTCCTTAATAGTTCTTTAACTTAACTGCACAATTGATACCATGCAAATTGCACATCGTACATATTAATTTCTTACAAGTGTCGTTAGATTCTTCACTGTAGCTAAGAACCAGGTGAAAACACAAGGAGGATTGACTACAAAGACACCTGAAATATAATTTTTGGAGATATTGTTTAACAAATTTTGGTGCTCAACGCTCCTCAATAGTTCTTTACTGCTCAATAGAACTTAACTGCACAATTAATAACAATGAAAATTGCACATCGTACATTAGAATTTTTTACAAGTGTCATTAGATTCTTAACTGTAGCTAGAAACCAGGTGAAAACACAAAGAAGATTGACTACAAAGACATCTGAAATATGAAATAGTTGAAACTCAATCAAAAAGAAAAGTAAAACACTCAAAATTACGCAATGAAACACTCGATAGCTACCTTTGTAACACATAATTGATCTAATTTTTGACTATAAATAAAAGGAACTGGCTTCCTAATTTCTGAATATTTGCAATGATAAAAATGTTCAAAAATGAAACGGTTTCTTTATATTTTATCTTTATTTAGTCCAACGGTTATTATTTACTGCCTTCTACATGTAGGTTTCTTATAAAGTGGCTCCTTTATAAGAAACCACGTGAATTGAGTGTTCAAGTATAAAACAACATCTAATTTTTTTATTTGCAGCGTATTAGATTTTGATTTCAGACGAATTGATATTGGATTCTAAGGTCAAATAAATTTTACTGGATTTTAATGTCAAATAAATCGTATTTGATTCTTATGTCGTACAATTTGTATTGGATTTTGATATCATATAAATAGCTTTTTATGGATTTTTATGTCATATGCAACTTATCAACAAGATTTTAATCACAAATACATCATGTTTGATTTTCATTTCAGCAACAACGTATTGGATTTCGTTTAATATACAACGCATTTACTGTTCATTTCCAGTGTATTGGGTTTTTGTCATATGCATTACATTATAGTTTCATATCATGCATCACACTTGACTTTCAAGTCATATCATAAACTTTTCTCAAGATTTTCTCATGTCATATTTATCCTATAATTTATTCAAGGCGTATGCATTGTATGGTTTTTTAATGACATGTGCATTATATAATGTAAGTACCATATATTTATATCATACCCAGCCTAGAGGCTTTTCATGGGATATGTATCGTATGGTATTTTCATGTGAATTACTTAAAATTCTGTTTCATAAGCACATTTAAAGTCATCGAATGTCGTCAAAAATTTAAAATTTTTTGAATCTACTTCCAGCAATATATGGATGTATTGTTTGCATATACAGAACTACGACGTCTTGAAAATAATCCGAAAGTATAAAATTGTTTACAGAACGTTTAACTCTATTGATGCCTTAAAAAACTAGCATTGGCTAGGCTACCAGAAACTGCCAAAAGGATACCTTTTTTAGAACAGTTGCCATGCTTATGTAATTTGACGAGAAAAGATGATAAAATTAAATGCGGAAATATTATATTTAAGGATTAAAGTTTACAAAAAGCAATTTTTCTAGGGCTGAGTGCTTTAAAAATACTAAAGCAACTAAGTAGACTATGAAAATGATCGGTTTAAATGTTAATGCGTCTTTTGTGCACCCTTAAACAGCTTTGTCTCTGTTTTTTGGTTTTACTGAGCTTTGTTTGTAACAACATATAATAGGTCTCTAAAATGAATATACAGTTGCGAAGGCTGGCGCTCAGTCTTAACACTAGGCCTCGTGTGTACATAGCAAGTAATTTTACTTTTTCAAAACAAATTGAGGTTTTTCTCGGAAGTTAGAGCTAATGCTATGGCTTTGTCAAAACATCAATTAGCGAAGGCTTACTGGAATTTGCTAACAGCAGTTTAAATTTAAACTACATGTGATATATGCTATCACAGCGACAAAAAGACATTTATAATCTAATAAAATTTCAGCTTAGAAATCATTTGCGATCTGATGACGATAAAGGCACGACTTCTAAGCAAAACAGCCTTTTTGGATACTCTTAGTAAGATGTTTAAATCTTTTTTCGACGTTTCTATGCATTTTAGCTGGTAGCGGATCCTGCCTAGTCATATTGGTATTGCTTGGCAAATAATATATGTTTTGTTTTGCTTTGAATAGCTTGATTGATTATATCATAAAAGGCGTTCAGTAACGAACCCTGCAGCTTCTGTTTGAGTCATGAAAGTCAGTATTAGTCTTGTCTGTGATTCATGACATGCATGACACACGATAGTAAAATATAAATAAAAAACATTAACACAAGGCTCAATACTGTAACTCGAGATAGGAAGACCTCCTTTCAAGGTACGGGGACCTCTGTTCGAGATACGGCGACCTCCTTTCAAGATAGGGAGACTTCTTTTCAATCTGTGCGTAATTTTGCACAGCGGGTATGTTTGTTGCGGTCTTAGGCGCTGTGCCATTTTCATCTTCGCTTGATTTGTCTCTTATCGAGTCCCAGAGTTCTAAAAAGTTTGACACTAGGCAGAATATCGGCAACCCAATAAGAATGGTGCCAAAAATTGAGAAGAAACCGCCTAATGCTTTTCCAAATGTTGTGACAGGATAGGAGTCTCCATAGCCTACGGTCGTAATGGTGTTGATAGACCACCAAAGAGCATCCGGAATGGTGTGGAGAAACGAGTCTGGTTCGTTTATTTCTGCATAGTAAGTTAAAGCAGCACTAACAACGGTTGCTATGATCAATATAAAGAAGAGCAGACCAAGTTCATGCCTACTGGCAAAAAGCGTGTATATAAGCGCCCGCATACCTCTTGAGTACCTTGAGACCTTGAGAATTCTGGCAATGCGAAAAATTCTGAACGCCTTTAGAATTGACAGTGGTGTCATCTGAGTCTGGCTCTCGATTATAAGTTGTAAGTAGAACGGAATAATAGCCAAGAGGTCGATCCAATTCAATGGCGACTTGAAAAACTGCATTTTATTACTGCAGGATAAAAATCTAACGAAAAATTCAATGGTAAACCAAACGTAACATCCATGGTTCATTACGTAGATGATTTGTTTAACTTTGATGTAACCCTCACTCTTTGGATGCATCAGCGAAGGCAATGTTTCTGCGCACGTTATTACTATTGACAAGGCCAATGCAAATATACCTATAATTGTAATGATCTTTGCAAATATAGACGAATCGGGACTAGAGAACAGTTGCCAGAAAATCCTCTTGAGACGGTTCTTAGGCAGTTCATGCGATTCAGCGAGAATAAAACGATCAACTCTTTCAGGAAATGTTAGCAAATCTTCCTTTTTGCCAATTTCAAAGAAACTGAGTTCTGATACAAACTGTTTTTCTGTGATATTATCAGGTTTCGATATTCGACCATTTGACTGGTAGTAGAACAGGATCGCATCGAACGCTCTTCTGTTTCTATCAAAAAAATATTCGCCACGAAAAGGATCGAAATATTTATTCCTCCGAGAAGGGGAACCAAGAAGAGTATTTGGGTAGCGGGCAAGAGTACTTTCAAACGTCTCAAAATGTGCACCACTGATGTTGATACAGACACGCTCATCTGCTCTTTCTGATAAGAATACCTCTGGATACATATCTGCCTGCCAATCTGGTTCCATTCTTCAAAGCATGCAGACTTGTTGCAGATTTTCAAGCCGTTTCATGACCATAGTTCATTCTGCAAATAAACTACCACGTGCTTGTTGGCATAGACATAAAAAATTTCAGTTCAAATAAATGAGCAGTTTCAGTTTGATTATATGTCCGCTTGTTATACTTGACTTTAATGGAAGTTATTGATTAGTGAGCAAATATCCTCCAGCTGTAACTAGAATGAACAATTCATTTCAGTTTCATTGTCGTCAGGTGCTGGTGCTTGAGAAAACATCAATCCATTTTTCATTTGAGACCTTTTGGATTGATGCATGATAGATACTATGTATTTTATTGCAACCAAGGGCTTTCACTTTGAATCGATTGGTATTCTCAATACTGCTCACATGATGCTTGTCAATTTGTCTGAAAACGAGAAAAGCAATGCTCACAAGAGAAGATTGTGATGCTAAATAAAGAAAGAGTTCAGAAATTCGCGTGGCATCTTCAGAACCTAATTCATTTACATAAAAGCCACTTATTGGATTCTAGTAATTTAGAACTGAAATATAAATTAAAAATGAGCAGAAGCAACGGCGATCAGTAAGGAACAATTCAATACAACAAAATGTGACTTTATACTTGGAAAATAATTAAAGAATATTAACTGATATTTTACTTTTGCAAACATGACTTCATCAGCATAACTAGCCGTCAACTAGTGTAACTAACTATTGAATACTGAACATTCGCTACCTCTTTCAACTGCTTAGGAAACGTAGCAAGGGAATATTTAAAGTGTGTTAACGGTAAGATAGATACCAAGACCGGGAGGGAGATATAGGGGCGCTTTAGAGTGTCAATATACTTTATGGTATATTTGAGACAATACATATGGTATAGCTTGTCACATAGAATTTTAGTATAATGTGCTTTTTGCTAATAATAGGGTCTTTTTGCAAATTTTTTCAATTCTATCTTTTTATGAAAAATATTGATGGAATCAATTGGAAGTTGCACTTTACTTTTTAATTCAAAATTGCAAAACATATTCATATTGGTTTTGTAGACCATACAGCCTTCCCGAATGCAAGCAAAAAGCAACGAATGATTCTGCTATTCACAAGAGCATGCGTGAAGTGAGATACATCGTCTTGTTTTGGAAACTCATTGATTTAACATTGCCTTGTCGCAAGATAAAGATGAATTGAGTAGAATTGTTTCAATATAACTAATTTGACCAAATCCAACACAACGTAGGCTTCATGCTCTTGACAAACAAAATTTGTTTCAAATATCTGGACAAAAAAAGGAAGGGTTGTCTAGAATAAAAAATAATCATCGCTGAGTTCCGTAACACTGCTGCAAATTTTGCATCTTGTCAGAACCAGATTTTCAGTTTATTGAAGTGATTTAGAATATGTAAACGAAAGAATCAGCTGTGAAGATCTTTTTTGACTAAAAGATAAACTTGTAAGAAGCACACGCAGAGTTCGAAATGACCTATGAGATTATCGTGACCGATCATGCTCTTATCATTTATTGATGATTAACTTTCAAGAAACTTCAAAATTTGAATACGCAAGTATTGAAAAGTCATCAATGCAGACTATCTGTTACAAAAATGGCATTTTGTTAGCTGGTACCAGTTGGTATTCTTTTTTGTTATAACTGCCGTGCAGGCAACAATGTTGGAGTTTTAGATTCCTATTCATTACATCAGACATCACAGACAAATATTGCACATGAATTCGACACGTAATTAGTAAATATTGCGTGAAATTGTGAGACACAGAATGCCAGCAAGACCTAAAAAATTTAATTCAGAAAAAAGTGTGAAGTTCTCACATCAGAATAATCATTGGTTGACGAGTTTTTGACGATATATTCGAGTAAGAGGAGTTATGAAAAATGGCCAAAAAACACCAAATTCATATGACCACCTTTTAGTGTGGTGCGTTGGTGGATGATCATATCCTACACAACTTTTGTTCGACAACAACTTGCTGGCAGACACGAACCCCTTTTCGTATCTCAATGGGCTGTCAAGATATTTTGGCTTCACGAGCACCGCCCTATTTGTGCAAATGCAAAGAATTAACTAAAAGTCAAAAATCTAGATATCTTGGATACTAAGATTCTTTTCGATCTTAGCTTTTTACCTGGACTAAATAGCCAACGACCTAAGTATTCCTGGCTTAAGTCATAAGTCCTATGTCACCAGTTAGTTCAGTTCAGTAAATTTTTAAGATCATAGTTTTTCTTATTTCTTTATCTCTTTTTCGTATTTCTAATAGAGGTGGCGTGGACATGTGATCTAGGCGTTTGGCTTACGATATGCGTGTCGCGTGCTCAAGCCACTTAAGGCTTTCTTTCCACCTACCGACTCGCCTGTCCATCCTTTTAAGGTTAGTAAATGCGTACCAAGGGTATTTGTTCTAGACTATCAATTTAGCGGCGCAAGCCACAGGTCCACACCACAGGTATTAGCTGCCAGAACCCTGGCCTGTTCTAACGAATAACATCTTGCTTGCCTGCTGCATCCATCTTCAAGTTTTAGAGGGACACGCCTTCTTCAATGACGCTGGTCAACAAGATGCTGTTACTGTGAAATTTCAACTAATGGACACTTCCCAATATATTTTGTCCAAAAACGTATTTTCTGTCGCCAGAGACTTTTAAGAGTAGCCTCTAAACAACGAACAATTCTCTTAAATGGGCTGTAACTAAAGTCCCTAGCGTGTCCCCTGTATAGAAATTGATAAAATCTGGTTGCACAGTTATGAAATTGATAAAATCTGGAAAATAATAAAGTCATAATGGTTCATGAATATTTCATGTAAAAATTTGTCAAACCAGATAACCTGATAGCAGAGTAGCTACGATTGTTGTATAGCTCTGCTAGTTTGACCTTCATTAAGCATTACAATGTTAACAGCCCGTCCTAATCTTCTTATTCAGTATCAAAAACTTTTGGTTCAAAATCTTATCCAAATTTTAAACAGTCCTTGTTTCTTTCCCATTTAGATGGAGTTAATCTTTATAGTAAGCATTGATCTCTATATCAAACAAACAAATGTGTGTAGACATACCATGCACTTTCTCTGAACTGTGTCATCATTTGAGATCTGCAACTACTTTTATGAATAATGTAATTCTTTTAATTGCATTTAAATGCTTTTTGGATTCACCCACACACATTGAAAGACTTCGCAAAAATTAAGGAACACATGACCATTTCGTGCTCTTTGAATGTAAAGAAAAGTTGAAAGATCCATGTTGCGAGAATAAAACGTCAAACACAAGTCGAAAATACAAGTTTATCTGATAAAAGTTTGATAGTGATATGTAAATATCCATGAATTATTAAGTTTGCCGTTGAATGTGCTGGTGATTTGACCTGTTTTACCTTAATGCCAGGTCTTGCTGATTTCTTTGAATGTTTTGGATGTCAACCTGTTCCAGTTATTCAGATTCAATGGTGAATTCCAATTTTCAAAGCTGCAACGTGATACATAGCAAGCTGAAAATGAACTAAAAGGAAGCTAAACTGAATAGATGCAGAAATCCCTTACAACAATAGGATATTACTTACAACAACAGTAGGATACATCAAAGTAGGCTGTGCCTTTACTTTAGAAATACACTGCACTTATTTGAACGTATATGCATAAAATAAGAATATTTTTCATATTGCATTGTGTTTTCAGGCATAGTTTTGACTGTTTTAAAGTGTGAAGCAAATGACCCAGTGCTTACAATTTTGTGCCGCTGATGGAGCTACAGTGTATTACGTCATACCTATTCATGACAGAATACAAAAGATTACTTAAGATCAGCATTAACCTTGATACAGAATATGCCTAAGCAAGGGACTTCCTCCAGAAAAAACGAATATTCCTAAGACGGTCTGAAGTTAATCATGATAAAGAAGCTATGAAACTCAAGTTACTACAAAATCGACGATCAAAGTTGCCTTATAAAATTCTTAAATTAGCACTATCCAGCTCTAGAAAACTGTGTAAAGTCCTTATGAAGAAGTGCATTGACAAATTGTATCATCAAATGGTAGAACTGACAATGTTGTTAGCTGTAAGGCCAAAATTTAGAATCTTTTAATAGAGAATTCAGTTTCAACTTTTGCATATAGAAAATGTCTAGGACTAAAACATTTAAATGAAGTTATTATGGATTTTTGACTTGTAGAAGTAAAGAGCAGTAGAGGTTACCTACATTGCAGTGTATCCCAAAACCATAAAATCTCATTAATTGGGGGGGGGGGGGGGGGGGGGTTGACTGCTGGTCTGCAAAAACGCCAGAATTGCATTTACCAGATAAATATTTTTTCGAGGAATTATTTTTGATCGCCTTTGGATTAAAGTGGAGCAGCTGGGAGATCGTTTAATGAAATAATATTAGTTTCAAAGCACAGGAATTGTTATAGATTTTAACACTTTGTAGTAACAATGTGCACAAAGTACCGAAAAATTATCCACAGGTTCGACTCTTATTAGGGCGAGCCCACACCAATTCTTTTTTTGTAATCTGAGATTCAAATCATTCTCAAGGTTTAGTTCTTCTGTAATCGTCTTAACTTCACTTAAATTGATATAGACCTATACAGCGGCGTGCTGGCTCAAAATTGGTAAAGGGGCACCAACCTTTTATTGCGTCCACTTAAGTTAAGCCCATGGTACAGCTCTGTCAGGGCGGGGCGAAATGTGATTGAAAATAGGGGGGTACAATGTTATCATTTCTCAGGGGTTTCATAAAGGCCGCTACCATGGTATAACAAATTTGAAAGTATAACATTATAGGGACTGCTGGAAACTGCATCTAAAATGACTTCGATATCAATTGAATAAAAATCCTAGGCAGTATTCTAAAATTTCTTATATCATTGTGCCATAATGTTTAGATGGTACATGGGTTATAGAAGGGCGTCGTCATGTTTAGCAGCAAGAAATTTTTTTTACAAATATGACGTCCTTGAAACTCTAAAAACTCTTTCAAAAAATTTACAACATAGATTTAGAAACAAGGACGATCCATGGAAAGGTTCATAAAATTTTCTTTATCATTGCGGAAAAAATCTTGAGAATTTTAAAGGGTTTAGTAAAAGCCGCCACCATGGTTGGCGGCAAATTTTGAAAAGCATAACTTGCTAGAGATGACCAGAAATTAATTTTTATAATATTTATAATATATATAAATATTTATATATATTTATAATATTATTTATAAGCTAATTATAAAATATTTATAAGCTAATTTTTATCATAATGTACCATAGATTTATCTGTTTTGCATTTGAAAAGACCACTACATGAAGATCGTAAAGGTATTACAAACTTTTAGGAGCACGTTTAGCAATAAAACCTCTGTGAGGTCAAGCAAGTCAGTCGGTTGCTTACGGATGTTTGGTAACTAATAGTGGAATGCCAAGGGATGCAGGGTTGCAGTCCCTTACCTAGGTTCCAGAGCGTCCAGAGTTTTGAACGGGTCGCAAAGATGGCGTATTGGCATGGGAGTGCGGAGGAAGAAAGAAAGAGACGAGAAAAAGCAGCCTTCATATCAAAATTAGCGCCTCTTTAGAGCTCGGCTATGCTAAGTGGCCTTCTTTGTTCACATTTGTTTTCCACGTGATTATGGGGCCCCTTTAAAGAGTTAGAACGCATTCGGCGCCCCCTGATTCCTCGTCGCTAGAGGAGCAGGTACCCCCTGCCACCACGCCACAGGAGGTGCGTTAGTTGTCAAAGGGCAGTGCTCTCTCGTTGCCTCGATGTTGCTTGTTTCTTTCTGAACATCCTAATCAGAAATCAATTTAAAATCAAAACAACAATAGATGAAACTATGAACATCCTCGCGAGCAAAAAAAATTTTATCAGCAACTTTCTGGCATTTCTCTACAAAACCCATAGAAAATAAGAAAAGAAGTATAATACAATATGATTAATTTTATGAATTGCTTCAAGAAAGCCTTTTTTTATAAATGCAACGGCATGCAATCTGTTTGAACAGTCCCCTCGAAGTCCTTGTTTTAAAAGATGTAATCATTGATTTAGAAAATGCTTTTTGAACAATTTCATTGTATCTGACAAAGAACGAGGCAGTACATGTAGGGAAACTTTTCATGAACAATGGATTCATGCCCATTTCAAGACAAGGCTTATTTCAAGTAAGATGTTTAGTAAAAAATATTAATGAGAAGTTCCAAGCAAAAGCGTCCAGCAGAAATGCCCTGTTTAGCTTAGGCATATATTTTGACTGAGAAATCCACATAGCAAACTGATAAGGTTTGTGCACCGAAGCAAAAGAAAGAGCGCAAGAGCCGAGTCTTGGGGTATCTCTGCCTCTTTTTGCATTGGCCTGGAGACTTAATCCTAATATTTGTCTGCAAAATGAAATTTACTCCGAAGATTCTACTGTTTTGTATTATCCAAACAATAACCAGACAGTACAAATACATTTTAGTGAAGAATACCATGCCTAGCAGGTGTTCATAGCTTGTAACCCGTATTTACTAATTAATAAAACACCTCCTATATGATAAATGGCGCCTATAACACAACTAGCAATGTTGTGGTTAGAGCCAGCCTACGATCTATCACTAGGTCATACATGACGAGTAATCTTGAACATTATAATGAACCAATTTTGGAAAATTTTTCATTTTCACGTAATTCATACCAATTTATCGAAAAATCTTAAGGGATATATCACAAACTTAATGGTTGATTTCGCTCTTTAAATCCTGAACTATACCTTTCAAAGGACAATTCCTCTCTAGATTGATCTAATGTTATTTCAACGATGCAAAATGGCGCACAAAGTAGAGAAAACACTGTTGGTAATATGAAACAGGACATAAAGGACATTATTGCAGAACCTTTTAACATCGCTGGAAACATACTTCATCTTCATCTTTGATTACACAAACAAAGCTTGCTGACAACAACAACAACAAAATCTCGACACTCAAGTTACTTTTCCTCCCTTTATAATCATCTTGGTGGGGAAAAAATATAAATATCGTTTTTGAGTGACTGCATATAATTTTAATTGAGTTCTAACATTCCTACCTAAGGCAAACCATTCATTTATTAGAAAAAAAATGCCAGGGATTGCATACACGATATACATCTAATTAAACAAGGATACTAAAAAGGATGGTTCAATGCAAGAAGAACATCTCAGATTTTACAACTCTTTACCAATTATTCGAACCTAATATCTCTATTTCTAACTTTTCCTGAATATCATATTTTTGGAGAAAATTAAAAGGGCACTAGCTTGTTTCTTGAATAAGAAATACAAAAACAAAAAGGAAATACTACCATTGGGGAATACCCACCCCAGCAGCACTATGCTAAAAAATCTGTTTTCACTAAACAATTACAATTTTGCATACATAATGGGTTATTGTTTTTACAAAAGCAAAAGCATATCATACAAGTTTGATAGACAATAATAATTTGCTACGCCAACATTCATAAAAATTAAAAGTTAAATGTAATTTTAAATTGAAAACTATACAATTCAATTTCTTGGTCGTAAACTATACAGGCAGACAAACACCTAGGGTTCAGGAACTTTTCCAAGGCACTGCTTCTCTGCTAAAAGGGTCCTTGAGGCGGGTATTGCTGACTGCTTCCGAGAAATTGTGATCTCGGTGGCAGCATGTTTTGAAGCTGCTGCAAACTCCCTTGAGGCTCTGAAATCTGACGCTGATACAATCCGAGATCCGGTTGTTGTTGTGGTAGCGAAGGTGGCTCTTGTATTGGACGAGCTGAAGGGTCGGAGAACTGTCTTTGAAATGGCATACCCTGTTGTATCCCTAGAAGAGGTAAACGAATCGAAGTTGTCATATAGAGAGAATGGACGATACAGATTGTTAGTGGAAGATATTCGGAAGTTTAAATTCAAAATTGTTGTAGGTTAGACATATGAACCAAGAAATATGAGCCTTGAAGTTCGAAAACTGATGGTTTCCCCTACAACCCATAAAGCACCAAGATCACACAATAAAGTTGTAAGTGTATGCATTGAACTATTTTGTACAGACTCTGGTGGTTCCCACTGAAAAAACACTGCATAAAAGTTATATACAGTTAATGGAGTATCAGACTTAATGTCTAGAGATAAAAGTCTTGATAGAATCAGGCAAGATTTTACAATACTGAAACAATATCACTTATTCATCGCCAAAAGGGACACGCATATCATCGCGTCCATAGCACCATGCATATCATCTAGATAACCATGGCAACGACAAAGCCTTTCGCTTTGCGTTCCTTTACCGTACAATTGGCAGCTGTTTTTGGGACAAAGGGGCAATTTACAACAATTAACTCAGAAATTACTTTTATTCAGCCGAGTGCTGAAGGGCAACCTAAGCTTAATAGGAATTGATGAATTCTGTATGAGCGAAATGACTTTATATCAATGGTAAGTGACAGCTGCTCTTTTAGGTAGGCGTTGACAGTTTAAATCTACTGTTTGGCGGGGGAATCGAAACACCTTTAGTATGAACAAAACAACTGAGCCTTGTGGGTTAGTTAAAATACGTAGGATCAAGTTCATTTTGCTATTTATACCTGAATATTGTCTTGTCAGCTGATTCAACATTACAGAACTTCTTTGTTGCTGCTGTTGTGACTGTTGTTGCTGCTGCTGTTGTTGTTGTTGCTGTTGACGAATTGCAAGCTGTTGCTGTTGCTGCTGTTGTTGTTGCTGCTGTTGGTATAAAGATCGACTTTGCGTTGGCTGAACCCTCATCTGGTGAACGGGGGAAATAGTTGATCTTGCCATTGGCATTTGCAATAACTGATGAAGAGATGTTTGTACGTCATCAATTTGTGTGCTTTGCTGTAGGCCCTGTGACATTCTTTGATTGGATGCGGTGTACTGGTTGGCCATTAACGACTGGCCCTGAAGATTCTGGGTGACCCCTTGTGACATCTGATTTGCTTGCGCAAACGTACCTTTGAATGAACAAGTATAGTCTATGTTTGAAAACTGCTTAAGATTATTTCCTAGATTCAGAAAATAAAGCTGCTCAAAAATACTGAAGAACAACCAGTTGTCAAGTTCTGCACAGAAATCAAAATAACGTTAAAAACATACGTAAAAGGCAAAAAACTGATGTTCACGTAACAATTGGACGATTGTGGATCGGAAAAACGACAATGGGAGAGAGCAATTGCATTGACACATAACCTTACTCAATCGGATGGATTTAGACATGGGAGGCAATTTAGGAAAAGCCTGCTAATTCTTATTTAATAACAAAGTGTCACAGTTTGGCACCAAAATCTGCAATTGGTGAAATGCTTGAACAGTAAAATACAAAATTTCAAGCATTTTTAAAATCTTGTACTGGCGACATTTTCTTTATTTTGACCAATCGGCAACTACTAACCCTACACAGAGTTCAATCGCGAAAGTGAGAAATTAACTCTTTCTTTTTACCGGAAAAAGAAAAGTTTGTTTCAATGTAAACAGATTCAAAAATGCTTGCTTGCCCAATTCTTTTAAAATTATTGTCACTTTACTTCATGTTGTGACAGCACGTTGCTATTGCAAAGAGATCAGCTTCTCTTTCCCTCAGTTGAGAACATAATCAATAAGAACTTTTGTTAAACAAAAAAATTGCTAGAACCCTTCAGTCGTAATAGAAAGATCAGAGGAAAATAACTGGTAAAGAAGCCGATCAGGTTAATTATTTTCCTCTCCTTTTTAAAAGCAAACAATCACAACACGAGATGAAAATACGATTGACATTCTAGTTGATTGTCATTACGACAGAAATATGGAAGCACATGAATAATATGCTATTGGGAGTGTATCATCAAAAACGTGAGTGTGGGTCGATGCTTTATCCCACAGGCGTGCTATACAAATAGCTCACTATTTCTACAATAATTCAAGTAAAATTTGGCATTTCTCAACCTATCTGATAATTAGCAGCAAAAAAAAAACTTGCCAAGCAGAATAACAGATAACGAAAGGAACACAACGGCAGTGCTGTAGTTTTGCTCCTTAGAAACAAATGCAAAATTTAAAAAAATCTTACTCATAGGTTGAGTTGACTGGTTGGAGTAAATGAGATCTGGCTGACTTCGAATCGAGAGTGCTTGGTTCATAGTAAGCTGCGCCTTGAATGGAAAATGAAACAATGAACCAAGCATTTACAATGTCGATTGGGATGACTCTTCTGAATCGCAAGGTTTGAGCTTTAAAACATTAGTTATTATTGTGAGCTGTATAAAGATTGAGAGACGCTTCTGGCAATCTCAGTCAAAGATTAGTAGCAATAAGATAAGAATTCTGCCATTTTTATCATAAAGATTTTCCATCAGAGGATCTTAGATAAAAAAGCTGAAAGCACTTACAAAAAAAAATACAATACTATTATACAAAAAAGAATCATGTTTTGTATCAGTTATTGCAAAACATTTCCGCAAAGAACTGTTTCACAATTAAAAACGGAGAAATAAGCTTGTCACATTAGAAACAGTTTGCATGCTGAAAGTTAAAAAGAAGTTTATATAGATAAAGAGCCTTGAAAGCCATTCCTAGCTACTCCAAATCAAAACAACGGAACAGAGACTTTATTGCTTACAGACTTCACAAATGCATATACAGGGTTAAAAATTCTACTCTTCATAAGACAAAAAGATACTGAATATGTGACAAACACCAACTGAACACAGAAAATCTTGTTTAAACATTAGGAATGCAAGGTCCAGCGATTGCTTCTAAACGCATATTTCAAAGACTATCATAAGTAGAATACAACCCACATTTGGTGGCCCTTGAGGCTGCATCATATGCATGCTTTGCTGCTGGCTTTGTGACGTCATCTGCAGCTGTCGCTCTTGTGCCATCTCAAACTGATGTGACTGCATTTGCATCTGCTGCTGTTGTTGTTGTTGTTGCTGTTTGCGATTTCTTGCTATCTGCTGCTGGAGTTGCACAAGCGTATTCTGTGTCGATTGGGCGGTGGCTTGCGGTAATGAGCTTTGCACAACTGTCTGCGACAATGACCCGGTCGACTGTTGGTTGCGAGCTACTAGCATGGCCTGCAGAGCCTCCTTCGTTGACTCGGGTGTTGATGTCATGCTCATGTTTTGCCTTGCATGGGAAAGAAATTAAACTTAAAAATGAACGACTATGAAGTTGGTAGACAGTATTCCAAAGACCTGGTTAAACGAATAAAACATCCGTTCCTAGCCTACTGCGCTTGCATGAGTAAAACAAATGTTTAAAAGGGCGGCCAAACGAGCGAAACATTGTTGATCAAGCATGAGAGCAAAAGACATGTTTTACGAAATGTTTGATGGAAATCAAATTTTGCAAAACATCGTAACATCATAAAACATCGTAAAACATGGTGGCCAAACGAGTAAAACATCTTTTATGCAACAATGTTGGATGATGTTTTATGCCGATGTTTTATTCGTTTGGCCAGGAATTAATATTTTTCTTAGAAGTAATCTAGAAGTAAGAGCACACAAAAATTTTCTCACCTTGCTTGTCCGGCAACAAGCGGCTGTTGTCCTAGTATAATCTGTCCTGTCGAGAGAGAGCCTTGCTGTGGTTGCTGTTGCTGCATTAGTAGGCGCAACTTTTTTTGCTGATTTGGTGTTAAGCCCTGGGTATTCTGCAGACCAGACTGGGAGTCCTGACGCTGTGTACTTCTTTTCCTTTTAGGTGGAGTCTGCTGCACTGTCGTAGATGGCTTGGACTGTCTTGCCACATCGCCACTCTGTCGAGGTTCACCCGTATTCTGCACAGAGGCGAGCAGCTGTGCAAGAGCACTTTTATTTCCTGGCGTTGGAGGTCCTAGAAAATAATGAAAATAGATCAATTGACACAATGGCTACAGACGTCCGAAGCAAGCTAACGTAGTTCCCATCCATAAGGAAGGCATTTAAATTGTTGACCCTTATTATTATCATCTAAATGCAAACTATTTATTAAACTCAAATCATTCAGAATTTCGCCCAGGAGATTCAACTGTCAACCTGTTCCTGACAATAATCAATTCCATATTTACAGCCTTCGACTGCAGTCCCACGCTAGATATCCAGTCTGTTATTCTCGATATTTCAAAGGCCTTTCACAGGGTCTGGCAACTCGGTCTCATATACAAGCCATGTCGATGTGGTGTCTCGTGTCTCTGGTAATTTACTAACGCTAATGCAAAACTTCCTCAATAATAGAAAGCAGCGTATTGTTTTGAATGGAAAAACATCTAAATAGCGTGACATTTCAGCTAGAGTCCCCCAAGCTGCGGAACATTTTGTGCTGCTCTTTCATACTTTGATACAGATTGATGTGATCCTCTCGACAATGTAAAGGCAATTGCAACCCCACGGATTAACAAACCTTTCAAAGGCAGCTTTACTACAAATAATTCTTTAGGGTCATAAAAATTAATTTTGAATCCAAACACAAACATTCTCAAGGCAACATTAAAAAATATTCTCAAATTCTAATTTGAAGTAAATATGTTTAATGTAATGGTCAGAGGGTTGCTATGTATTTCAATGCTATGTTCTCCTATGGAATCTTCTTGTAGATTGTTTGTTTTGTAAAATTTTATGAGAATAAATAAAAAAGGTTACATACAACATACATGCTTAAATGTATAATTGTGTTTGAATTCAGCCCAGTTGTTTTCTTATTGATTTTCATACAGAAAATGAGATAAGCTTACCTCCAGGTGTGTTAGGGGTAGCTGGCTGGCTAGGACGTTCTTCCTCTTTCGCTTCATTGTCTGAATCTTCATTATCGTCATCATTGAGACCGTAATTTGTGAAATAGTTAATTGGCCTGCGCCTTTGGTGCGTATGCAGAAGAAGTCTTTTGGCTTGCTCAAGGTAGCGCGACGGGCGCTTCTCGAGCCGAACTGCCCCAAACCATGCCCAACTTAATGGGGCAGCACTTCGGTGGTCTTCAAGTAAATCCCAAGGATTTATGTTCTGAACACCTCGCATCTTTAGACCCTTAAAAGTGAATGTGGAGTTGCCATCAGTATTTTTTCAGATCATGGAAACCAGGCTTCGACCTTCAACTAGAGGTTGAAGTTGAAAGGTCAAAAAGTGAAAGTTGAAAAGTCAAACTTTCTACCAACCAAAGAGATTCTTCATCAAGCCGATCTTGTCAGAGCCAACTAACTAAAAGTGAGAAAAAAGTGTCCCATCTTCGGTAATACTCTGTCTCCTTTCGTGAACGAAATGTGTGGTCTGTTGAACACTTGTTTATACTTTAGCAACTATTGTCGATTAGATAGCGCAATTGATCATAATTAGCCTATAGTTCTTGCTAACCCTCAAAAGGGTGAATGTTCAACCTTGACTCTTTTAAGGAGTAGTGCTATGTTGATAGTTATTGTAAAGTAAATTGGTTTAAATTTTGTTTTATGACATTCAAAAGTTTGAGCTAAATATCATGGTGTTGAAGAGGTGGTTGCACCGTTGTGCAAACTTGAATACAACAAGGCATTTTACCATTAGATAAAAGATTCAGACCACTTTTCTAACTCACAACTTCCCCTTCATTTCTTAGGCACGATAAATGAGTGCGTGTATTACAAATATCGTCTTTATCATCTGTTATGATCTGTCTACTAAGAACAGCTTTATTTAGAAGCGATAGCCAAATCATAAGCAAAAAATGAATTAGCTTGCTCACACAAGAAGCTGTCAAAGAGTGTTTCACGATAGTGGCCTGAGTCATGTACATAGTAATGAGCGTAACTTTTTGTGATGTAAACAGAAAGAAAATCAAAGTGATTCCGCAATATCGGTAAAACGAAGCAAAGAAGAATATTGAATATTCCTACTTGCTGCGAATGCTGGACCTCGTTCGCTTTATCTTTGTTAAGGGGAGTCGAGCTTCCATCCTGGGAATCGTCCACCTCCATGCTTATAACCTCGTACGCAGGTGTTTCGAGCGGCAAAAGTTGCTTACACTTCAAAATTGAAGGACATTCCCCTCTGAGGGCGATGTCCTTCTAAAAAAGAAACAACAACGCTGGCTTAGTTTTGAGTAAAAAGACTTGGATTTAATAAGAAAATGTCAAACGGACAAATGGGGATTAATGCTAATCATAAGCCTTTGATTTAACGCTAAAAATACTTCGAACAAATGGTTGACCAAAACAACAGTTTGCGTTTTTCTGGGAAAATGTAAAAACTTGAGAATGTAAATCAGATGTTAGCAATTATGGTGATTTTGCGCCAATGAAAATTCTGAGTATCAAAAACACTGCAATCCAATTCGACAGCTTAAGCTAGAGCCTGACTGCCAATATTAGATGTGTTGCCAAATTTAACCCACCTGAAACGTATGGTTATAATGATAAAAAACCTTTCTCTCAAAAGTTCACCTGCCCGAAGTTACGCAAGGAAACAGTTGCGAAACAATTTCCTCTTCAAAAGACAACAGCACATTGGTATATTGACATTTAATCTAGAATCGTAAGGTATATTTCCACCTCATTCGTAATTCGCTTTTCGCATACTATTTGCAAATGGTAAACACGCGGGCATTCGATGCACACTTCTTTCGACCAAATCTGACGCGAACGTGATTCGAGAAAACTGCTTTGTTTATTCAACCAATGAGATGGTATAGTAAATATTCCACAACGGTAAATTTCTACAGCAGGGCTCATTTGCTGTACCCAATGCCAATTAATTTTTGTACCCTCAGCAATTTCAACTTTTCCTTTCGGCTAATATTATCCTGCAGTGCTGTTTCTGTGTACATTTTCCAATTCCCATTACCAGTAAACGTTTGCTGCCGCTGCCATTTTGCTGCTCTATTCCTATTTTGACTCGAATGTCGCCGCGCCGTTTTCTTATTCAAATGATAGATTCTGGCGATTGCTCATTTTCAAGGACTTTCTTTCTCATGTGGCATTAAAACAAAGATCCAATGCGAATTGTGAATTGCGAATAAAGAAGAAATATGCCTTTATGCATTCGGACGAAAACTGTGTATCCGAGATAACGGCTCCTGTTACTGACGTTAGTGTCAGCTTTCGTTTCAATACAAAAAATTCAACTTCTTTAATTTAAAAGCAAAATTTAACGATTAAATTGAAGTGTGATTCCTCTAGAAATGCGATGCTTTCAAGGTCTTAGAACAGAATAGAGTACAAAAGTGAGTATGACTTCATTAAAATACATATTTCACAATTTTAAAATTTTGACTACAGAACCTGAAAGGACACCATAAAATATATCTGAATATGCAAAATCAGTTTCATTTTTTTACAAATTGGTTTAAATATGGCCAACAATAGATTTCGAGATAATTAAGAGATTATTGTTGCTCTGGCTCAGTTTATAAAGATAAGAATCAAGATCAAATTACAATGATTAAATGAGAAAAGAGCCTGTTCTCGTATTGCTATATCTAAGCCACTTCGTAACGTTTTCAACTGATATTGCAGATTCAGGTGCTCTTTCAGCATATGTGGTCAATAGATTTTTGTGATGTCATAGCCTTATTGCGTTCGGAAATGAAATAACATTGAAGACAAAGCAAAAGTTACTTTAGACGATGATACCTCTAGCCCTGGAAAAACCTTCTGGAAAAATTAATGATATTTTGGGGCGTGGGAACGAGTCATGTGGAGAAGGAAAACGTTATTTACCTGTAGCTTGCGCACAAGCGGCGCATATCTTTGTATATCAGTGCTTTGTGTGTTGTTCCCAGACATGTCCATTAGCTGTACAGTTGACAATAGAACAGAAACCATATCGAGAACGTCGGTAAACATCGAACTATAAAACAATTATAGGAAATGGCTGCAGTGATTGAACTACGAACATTGTTAGACAGGTTATTTAGAAATGAGAAGACGCAGGATGTAAAGGGGGCGACTTTGAATAATGATGAATACGTGAGACATAAGGGCTCTCGATGTTCTCAAAAGGGACTGTTCAAAGAAATGAAGCGAACTAAACAATACAACAAACGACAAATTCTCAATGGTTACAGGAGAGACAATCTTCAAGAATTTCCTTGATTCCTGAACAATTAGATTGCAACAAAACCGGACGAATTAAGCATCTACCAGTGTTTTCAGAAGAATATATAGCATTTTTAAATTGCAGAATAACAATTAAGAATACTGAAGCACAACAAAGCAATGCTCTACATAAGATTGATATAATATCATGATAGATGGCATTTTTCATAACGATTGTTAAGAAGATTAATTTCTTTTCAAGTTTTTGACAACCTATAATTAAACTTAAGGAGGATGTTAACCCCACAACCTCTTTTGGTGGCAAAACGCATTTCTTTGTTGAAACAAAGCAAAAGTCGCTATACAGGATTTCAACTATCTTTGATTTCAACAAGAAATGGTTTTCCCATCTGTAGGAGTGGTCAGTCCTTCGGTCTTCTGCTGCCACTTCAGTCTAAAAGTACACCTTCATTAAGCGATACATAGATGAAATGCAGATATATTTTATGATGTGAAATTAGACAACAGCTTGTACCTGTACGTCCCGGAAATTTCCTCTTCCATGATCCCACAGGCACCTAAGCGGAACAGGGTCTGTGTCCATTCACATATAATCACTGTATTCCTTTGGATAACATCAAATAACGCACCGACCTAAAAGAGCAATAAACTATATTGAGTATCAGGATAAGTGTACAAGGCGTGCTTTGATAGTTATTTGCTTTGACTGAAACAAGGAAATAAGTTATTTACAGTAAAACGTCCATTAGCAGATTCCTCCTATTGACAGAAAGCAGTAACACCGAATTTTCTCTAAAAAGCCCACAGCCTAAAAAAGCCCCCCCTCGAAATAGCACCCCCTGAAACCATCAACATCTAAAAAGCGCCCATCCTCGAAAAAACTCTTTTGTTACAACGCTTTGAAAGGGGCCTTTTCGAGGCGCTTCTTAACGGAAATACGGTATCATTGCTGCAGTAAAAGCCTTGTAAAATGAACATCCCTAGCAGGAAAAATTAACATCCTTTACTGGTTACTAAAAACAACAGTTTATCAAATTATAGTACCTGAAATGATTATACGAAAAAGAATAGAAGAAGCTGACGACTTTTTAGAGGCAGGTCAGAAATAAACAAAGCGAAAGAATACACTATGAGTCTTTGCAGTGAAGTTGAATATAGGCGTGCGTGAAAAGTGCTGCCAGCTTCGAAATGTAAACATGATGCATTACTGTACCGAATAAAAAGATCTCTCAAATATAACACATGATTCTAGAAACCGCTTCACAAAGAGGTCGAAGTAGGGTGTCAAGCCCAGAGATTGGACTTAAAGGAGACTGCTTCATATAGCATTTTTGCAAGACATAGAACGAATGGTAAAATGTTCTTTCCATTTGAGGGAATCGTCAATTTTCACCGGTACATTGTGTTGGATATATATGACAAAGTGATTTTCTTATAAAACAAAGAGTAAAGTTTGCAGAACCTAGATAACAGCTGATGCTTGAGCGTAAACAAACTACGTTTCAAAATAAAAGATGGGATAAAATTATTCACAATAGCATAAAATACATGGACGCGTTCTACGCGCGTATCCAAACTTTGCAGTCTGGCGCAGAACCTCTTTTGAATCTTTGTAAGTGACTTACCAAATTTAACCTTAGATGTAGCCCTTCCAAGAGGAACTGTTTGGCGTCGAAGCAAGTAGGGAATTTCTCCTGAAAAAGAAGAGCAAGTAAGCATTCGAAACGTGCCTTAGATGAAAACAGCAATCCTATAACGAAGAGAATACCCGATGCACGTGACTAGGACTTCGACCAGAGCTGAAATGATCAACGTTGTAAACATAAAACAATAACAGATTTGAAACCAAACCGTTTTTATTTGTTACATTTGAAATATTTTTTCAACCTGATATCTTTAATACTAATTATACCAGGTATAGCAATTATTATCTGAGTGCTTTGGAATTTGTATACATGAAAATCCTGGCTAGTGTAGTAATAAAAATGGAGCATTTTCTCTCTGGTGTTCTTCAACTAGGCGAGAGTTGGCGGTCGAAAACAAGTAACCAACAATTACGACATTCTGTCTCTCATGTTATATTCAATCCGCATGAGATACAGTTTTCTGCGATTTTCTGCTTTTTTCAAATAAACCTAGAAATAAACTGGAAAAATTACTATGACGTCCCGTATCACCTGGATGCAACAACACCGAATGTTGCGTCGTTTGCACGGGACTAAAGTGTCAGGTTAAACTCAAAAGCATTATGGAATACCTCATCTGGGGCAGCGATAACGTTGGCAAATTGCTTTTGAAGAGAGCCAAGAAAAGCGACTTTGTTATCATCTTGCTCTTTGAGACAACTCAAGACCAGATTGAACAGTGTTTGTTGTGATGCCGGAGACAGCCTAGTTAACGAATGATCACATTACATTCATAAAAGTTCATAATTAATTTTCATTTTAATTTAAACTACTTTTTAGAAATAAGTGACATATCTAAAACCACTCTCTATATTGAGCGGGTTTCCTTTTATGTCTGTCATCCGCCTAAGTGAGTATAAAACAGGGATGAAAATTCACCGACCAACTTTAAAAGAGGATCAAAATGATCAAATACCGCGAGTTTTCATGGTTTTTCCACCATTTTCCCTTTTCCATGATTTCACCAGCTGTTTTAAGGATTCTGCCTTGAACAGTTGAAGGAAGTTTGCCGATAAGCGGCCCAACTAACTGGGGTTTCGAGTTTTCGGCCTCGCTGTTTGAAGATAGCGAAGACTCATTTCCATCATCGATCAAGGTGGACATGACACACCTCGCAATTTCGTTGAATAAAACAGATATTTCCTAAAATAAATATTTGGAAAATTATCTTCAACCACCATACCAACAATTCATATGGATTTTCCTGTCAATTCAGAGTTGATAATACAGTTATATTCATAATTACTATCAAAATCACGTGAAAATGTAATAGCATTCCGGGTACTCGTTATACCGCTAGAAAAAGTATTCATTTCGCAAGACCAAGGAAAGTCAGCAGCAAATATATTGAAAAACGATTTTCCACTGCACGTATTAATGAAAGCGGCTTTTAGGAAGTTTGACCAAAGGAATAATAAACATAACAAATAAAGAAAAGATCATAAATCTTAAAACAACCAACGTGGCCTGAAGAATTTTACCAAACATTGGGAGCACTGGGAAGGAGGAAGCAGACCGTTCGTCCATATCAATATATAAGGTGGTGGACATCAACTTTATTTTCCCTCCGTCCTAAAACAGGTGCTACTGTTTAAGGTAACAATGTACGAAATAAAACTGCACACAAAAGGTGCCGCTTTAGGAAACCCCTTCAACGGTTCGCAAATGATGAAAAAGTTCACAAAAAGTTCATAGTATGCATTTCAATTGATTAGTAAAACGAACGAAAAGTTTCGTAAACCAGATTTTTTTTAACGCCTGAAGTGAACTGAACCTAACATTCTGCGAAAAACATCTTAAGGCGGGTTTCCACTTTATTCGCTCTGGTCGCGCGACTGAGCGAATGCACATTGGGGCATGCGCAATTTGAACTCAGTTGAACAACTGGGTGACTGTTCGCGTTCGCCGATTCGCTGACTTTTTGATTCGATTTCGTTAAGTCACGCGACCAGAGTGAATCAAGTGGAAACCGGCCTTTACACAGTTACAAGCTTTGTATCAATAGCTACTGCGCTATCAATTCGGATTCAAAATAATACAGTAATACAAAACCCATGTAAACACCCAGAAGTAAATATGAAGGAACTGTCTGAAACATCATGTCGGATAGTTACGTGATAAAAGCCTCATGAAATTTCTGTTCATATTTCATGTCAGGCATAACGTTGTTTTGCAAGTGCAAATAGGATTAAGGGATAAGTATTGGAATCCATTCCTGAGCATCTATTAGGGCTACAAATTCCTAATTAATATTTGATAAGTTTTGCTATCATTCTTAATGTCTTTCAGAATCCGTACCGCAGAATTGAAGATAGCAAAATATCGTGAGAAGTTAGCAGTTGCTGACTGGCAAAAACATTTTAAAGGAACCGGCACTGTGTGACACCAGTCAAAAGCAGCAGTATTTTTAGCGCCAGACAAGTTCTTGGTACCACAAAATTTGAAAATGGAACAAAATAGCAAAAACACAGCATACAGAAGCACTTCTCGTCCGACACTCTTCAGAGTATAAACGTCAGCACCAGAAAAAATCCCCCTTCACCTTTTGGTCATTACCCATCGTCTTATACTCAGATGAAAAAATAACATTTGAGGATCATTATCAATAAAGACTACCATTTGAGAGTATTACCATTCGAGAGCAATTATTTAACACTTCAGCCTTGGCCCTCTTTGACCATGGCTGAACCCCCTGCTAGGCCATAATGGGAGTACCCCCCTTAGGGTTCCCTTACAATTATTCATCTCCTTCGTGGAACGATGAATTTGAGTGTGGTAAGTGGAAAACAGTAGGGAATGCAAAATGTTTCCTCAATGAGCCTAAGTGGCGAAGAAATTTTGTCTGGAAGCTTTTGCAGGGTATGAAAACTCCAATTCGGTCACTCTGTAGAACGAAAATCACGCATATCAACAGTTCAACGTCATAAAAGCCAACGTAAACGTAAGAAAAATGCCATAAAAGATGTCTCAAAATTAAAAATAAATGACATTCTTACTTCTTTCAATGCTTGTCGAATCATAAGCTGAAGTTCAAGGGATGAAAAATCTAGCGACCAATGATCTAAATTCTGAAAAAAAAACAAAAATAAAAACATAGGATTATTTCATCATGCCAAAATCAATGAAAAAGAGCTGCCATTTTGCGAAGAATGCTCAAAATATTATTCATAGGAATATATTTCTTAGAAAAATTGAGGCTCAAAATTAGTGAAATTTAACAATTTATAAAGAATAAAAGCCATGCTCGAATTTCTTCGATTCTTTGACTTTTACCTATATTTAAATCTTCAAAGGTGCGAGCAAAAATTGGGATCAAAATAGCTTGTGAGTAGAATATTTTATCTAAAAGGCGAGAGTTTCCCGAGATGCGAGCTTGGATCATCAAGATTTTGAATTAAAATTTAGTCTTTTTGAAACTACTTGAGTACACTACAGTGTTCGCTGGGTGTGCAGAACTCTAATGCATTGGATGATAATCCGGAGTTTCATGTCTGAACCTATTTATAAATAAAGAGGTAAACTGTGCGAGGATATTGCGCTACTTTCCAGAGAGACGGTTTTGAGTTGAAAATCCGATAGAATTTCAACATAAAAACTGTGATCTTTAATCGTGTCAAGGTAACAAACTTGATTGCGGAGGCTGCTACCACGCAAAAAACTGTTTCTGAACGGGAAAATTAGAAGAAATCATCTTTGAAACATGTTGACCTAGGGAAAAAGTCCTATAGACTGCCGCAAGACATCAGAAAAATGCGTGTCGCAAAATGTTGTTCTGTGTAGATAAATTTACTGAATATTTCTCATTGAGAATAACTAAGTTTATGAAGTATGTTTAAAATACCTTTTGTACATATCAAGACAAATATTTGTGCATACCAAACGTAAATTTTAGGCAAGTCATATCTTATTCCGGTCAGAAAAAATATTTGAGCCAATCATTAATCAGAACTCATCTTTTCCAGGTCAATGATACGAAATTTTGTATTTTCATAATTTATGAATCAAAACAAAAAAACGAGAGCAGTCTCAGAAAACGATGCTAACTCTTTGACATACAAAGATGCATACTTACCATAATCTCTATTTTGCATTGTAAAAAAGCAATTAGATGATTATATGGATAAAGCAAATAATGAGATGCCTAGTTTGACAGAAAATTGGTAATCTTATAACTGACATGTACCAAACAGTGGGAAAAACAAACAGGCTATGTTTTGGACTACAGCAGGGTGTCATTGAACCTACTTCTATGCAATTGTTACTATTTATTACGCATTTTTTAAGGCAATCAAGATAGGGAAGTACGAGCAAGAAAAAGGTACTAACACTGAAAATGCGATTGATCGCTTCTTTGTAACTTTCGTTGATGTTCACTTCATTCTCAGAAGATGAGCACAGGCTGATTAGTCTTCTCGCCTGAAAAGTAAACAAAAGTAAGGTAGTTCGTATGTGGGAGCTGTTGGGAGGTGACGTGCCAGCTAGATAGGTTATTAGCCACAAGCTAACAATATATTGAGAGGAGGCAGCTAAGTCATTCCCTTGCTGCCTGTTGGCTCCATAGTGTTGAAATTGGGTAACCGTACGTTTTTAGGTGATTATTTAATGAGGTGATTATCCAAAGCTTGGACTTAAGTCAGTTGCTCTAACAATTTGGTCACTTTTTCACACGAAGCTTGCCAATTAGCTGGTCATACAACTGCATCGTGTTGATAAATATTATTCGTGTCAATGCAGCAGCAATTAACAACTTTTATGAATGAAAATTTATGTTTCTACAACGTCTTGCTTGGACATCAAAAATTCTTTTGGTACAAGAGCGTTATTTATCAATCAACTTTAACATAAATCAAGGGTTTATTTGTTCACAATGTATCCGATAAGTTTCAGTTCTAAGTTATATTCAAATAGCCATTTCTTGTCATTCACTATTTTGCTTCATTTATAATATCCAGATATCACAAACACCTTTCAAATATTACTTTATAAAAACCTTTTATAACATTTTTATATATTCATTTTATGCTTTGGTATATCATTTTGAACAGTCATGTTCCCTTGTAAATAACCTGTTCGGTTTACATTTGTTGTAGGCCTCAATTAGCTGAAATAAGCTACTTCGTTAGCAGCCTACAGCAGATAAATTGATAATACATTCTAAAATACACTGACAAACGAGCTGTAATAAGCTGTAAATGCAATCTAATTAGCTGTAAATAAGCTCATTTTAGCATGCAATTGGCTAGCCTGGGTTTACAAAGAAAAGGACTATTACAAGCACAAACAAAATAAATTAAGAAAGAAAAAAAAAGTGTGTTGGTCTTTGTTTGTTTTAGAAGTTGTCAGTAGCAGAGATCATTAGAATTTAAGAAGTTCAGGATTATTCCAAGACGTATTTCTGCCGCAGAAAATGTAATACGTAGTACAGATAGTTAAGTTGGATAGTTTGGAGATGATGAAGAGGAGATGATTTCCGCTGATATCTAGAGCGTTGCACATGTCGATGAAAGAGGAGCAGGAGAGACCAAAGATACCTAGGAAACTGATAGAAAGATTAACAAACATGATAGAAGAATAGGCTGAGCTTAGGCGGTGAGCGAGATGCGAGTATTTCTCTCTTTTACGGTTAGCATTAATATCCCTTCCTGATAATCATTATTTATGATAATGATAAAATAACAATAATAATGAAAACATTTTCATTTTTATCTTGTATTTTTAACAGTAACTTCACTTTACGGGTAGTTACTATCGGCTTGTCTAGTGACAAGTCTACTAATTTACAAAAGTTTAAACGTATTAATAAAATATAGGAGTTCATAATAACCTTCTAAAAAGTTCAAATTGCGTCCTGAAAAAACACTACATTAAATCAGGAAAACAAACTTTTAGAGACAATAGAAAAAATAAAGAAACATATTAAGACAATCACTCCACATTATAAAAACAGTGGCGGACATCTGGGGGCGAGGGGGGGCGACCGCCCCCTAATTCTTTAGAGGACAATGGTCTTTTGTTAAAAAACAATGGGAAATGTGACGTCATCTTATTAAAACAATAGGCTTGCCTCCCCAATATTTGATCAAGTGTCCGCTCCTGTTTAAAAACTTACCAACTTGATAGGCAGACTTGGATCAAGTGGCATCTCTTTGGAGAAAAGCTTATTTGCTTCATGAACAAACCGTTGTTGCACCCAAACTTGCTTACAAATAACCTGGAGAACATATCCACTCAGCGAGCTAAGTACCATTGAAAGATCTCCATTGTCTATAAATGAAAAGAGACACATTCTATGAATGCTGTAAAATAAAAAGCTGTTCTGAACCTTTTGTTTAGATGTAGTTGGAAAGTGTGGGAGATCAGATTAAAACTGATCTCCACTTTATTGCACTCTTGCATCTTTTTAAGAAAATGGACAATATTTACAAAGATTTCTGATTCAAAACTAAAAATCTAACACCTATCATGTACAAGTTAAAGATCCAAAACGATAAACGGTACCAGGAGAGAAGAAGACGTGCTTTGGATTCCTCAAATCACTTTCGATCTTCTAGTTCGTCTCCCTGATTTTTATAACGGGACAATAACAAAAAGGTGCAATCAATAAAGCCTTCTCCATTTGTGAATTTAATGTATTTCAGTTCAGTTTTCGTACGAAAAGGATCTTCCAGTCCTCAAGAAACCTAAACGTTTTTTAGAACGCAGAAAAATATCTTCCGTTCAATTCCTAACAAACGGTCAAAAAATACAAAACGAGTGCATACAACTTGCATAAAGCTATTATAACCTACCCTAACGAATGATTCTGGATGGCTTTCCGTTTGAATCATCAAACGAAACTTGCTGGTCTTCCATCAAGGAGAATTAGGTTTTGGGGGTAAATAGATTATCATCTGGCTAAGAAAAAAGTTTATTGCTAGAACATACTTGGATCTGCTCCAGAAAAACTTGGCTCAAACAGTGCTTCACTTTTGCTGGTTGGATCAGAGATGCCTGACTGGTTAAAAAGCAAATCAAAGACTTCGTCGTTTTCATCTTGCTCGTGGTGAATGGTATCCTCTTTGCTGTTTGGTCCTGAAATAGCATAGTTTTATCAATTAGCAAAAAAGCTTCAAAATAGTGGACCTTCATAGAACCAGCATTTTACAAAAGTGTCTGTTGTTTTGAGGTTGCTCTAAAAAGACTTTGAATGCAGAAAATACATTTAGATTGGGATAATTCTTTTTAACAATGGTATCTCTGCCTGAAAAATACCAAAGCTAAACACGATGACAGATCTGACGATGAGAGAAAAATTGTTATAGTAAATGTATCTCCAAAGCTAATCATCAGGTCAAAATGCAAGGTAATAAAATAACGCACGCTTAATGGTCAAACCTAAAAAATTGACTTAATCTAATGATCCTTTTACTGTACCAAATAATTCAAATTAATGGAAGATTTTGTGTCCTTTTCTTTAAATATTTTAACTTGTTTAAGAGCGGCCATCTATAGAATGTCTACAGTTCAAATAAATGTAGGACCAAAGCAATTACTCAAGTGGTCCAACACCGTTACCTATAGGTTTATAATCATCAAAGGATTCATTTTATAAAAACCTTAAAGAAATAATCTATAATGACTGGAGAAAAAATTTAATTCCTCATCTTTCGATGATAAAGGTTTTATGAAAAAACAGCAGAAAAATAAATAGTCGTTTTCAATATTTTTACAATGATTTGTACCATATAAGAGAAAGCTGTGCTCAAGCGGGTAGCTAGAGGGGGCAGGGGTGCCTATGCCCTCAATATTCTAGAGGGGCCCCAAACCAAAAAGTTTGAAGAGTGTACTGAGTTAGAAAATGTGAACATGTTGCCTCCTAACCCTTTCTCCCATTACTGTGTTGGCTTGTATATGTTTATGCATTTCTTCTGTACGTTTTAATATATTCATCTCTATATGTCTTATCTCTTATACTACGTTTATTTAATTGGATCAGAAGCATGACATTGGCAAGTAATTGGAAAATAAGGCTATACCTGAGTCTGCAATCATGATTAACAATTTCATGACGTAAAAGAGAAGTTCGAAGGAAAGGTGATGATATGACCCAATAAGCAAAGAATGCTCCGGCGTTGATTTGAACTGAGAATAGCTTGTCGGTGTATGCCTCAAAGGCTGCATTTCAGAAGATGCATCGAACAGTTTCAGCAAAATATTGCAGGTCAGTCTTGCACCAAACCTCGCATTCTTTTGATCTGGAGCTAAATGAAAGAAGAAAAAGGATATAATGATGCAGCAATAATGAGAAACACATAACAGAAGTGGTTCTTATATAGTTTTAGAATTATACTTCATATTAAGCAAAGCTGATCTGTAAAATGTGCCTGCAACAAATGTTCCGCCCGAGATTTTTTAAAGGAATGGGCATGACAGCAAGCTAGGTGCGATGGTAGCTCAGTGGCTAGAGGCGCTGATTACAGATCCAAGGGTCTGTAGTTCGGGTCCCTGGCATGACCAATTCACCTAGGATGTCGAGAGTCGCCAGCTCTCTGTTATTCTAGGCGTAGGAATCTCGAGCTGGGGTCACATAGAGGGGAAGGACCTGGACACTGCTCGACAAGCACAGCTTCTCAGTGTCCTAAAACAACCTACTGGGGTATAAACTTGGGGTATAAAAACAACCTTCGGAAGCTATGTAGCAAAATCAAATACAATCATGGTAATTTTTTTCTAGTTCTCTTGGCATATGATGAACCATGAGAATGAGCTTCAAAGTCAGATTGAGTCACGTCTTTGACTTACCATTGGGAAGCGCCAACGTAAGTGATGGGATCAACACGTGCTTCAAGCAGTCTTCCAGGCTGAAAACGCATCGCGCAACAAGGATGCTTGTAAATGTGGACAAAGACTCTTGGAGTTGAGGCGACATTACCTGCAGGAAAGGATTTGAAAGACTGGTAAGTAGAGTTAAACAATGGTGGGGCTGACTGAATTTGTAGCCAGTCATTGATGTATGTTGGCTGCAAAAATCTTCTTGCAACTTGTTATTAAATAACAGAAACTTTGTATTAAAAGGTAAAATTTCCGGCAATAATTGTTTATGAAACTTGGAAAATACATTTGATAGTTAATCGCACAACAAAACAGGCAAAGCAACGGCACTGTTGAAATTCCTACATGAAAACACCAAGTGATGACGCGTTTACAGTATATCAAGGAAGAACACAAAGACTAATAGTAACATGACAAATAGAATTGATTGATGCCTTCTCGCGTATCCTCATATAATCATTAGAAACACATTTATATACAGTGCTAGTGTACATACATCCAGTGCTTCCCTTAAATCGTCAAAGCCAAGTCCGTGCATTGAATTGCAACATAATGCTTTCAGAACGCCGAGCCACTCGGAGTTCAATGCACTAATGTGTGAAGAAACCTCAGCGCAAAGAACTGACAAGTCATAGAGCCTAAAAAATATACATTTCAAAATCAATACATTACATTATAACAAAAAAAGACGTTGGACAAGTCAAAGGGGAAAATATATCTAAAATACTTCTTTAGCAAATCGAAAATCATCAGTTCATTTCGGTTGACACAGGGATACAACAGAGTAATGATACAAAATATGGCAGAAATACGTAGCAGTTTCATCCTAGTCACTGTTGAAGGCCAATTTGAAGGAAAAGATTTGAAGGGCGAAAGCTTGGGGTATAAAAACCAAAATGGAACAGGTAACGAGAATTCGACTGCTTTGGGGATAATGAAACATATAATATACTTGTATGACAACATCTTTTTCGATGGTGGGAGAAGTTACGAAATACCACTCACCTTTCTGGGTCTTGACAATTACAGACACATAGCAATGCGTTGCAGACGAAGCTGTACAAATCAGCCGGCCGATCTTCTGAGAGGTGACGAAGCCAGATGTGATCTAGCTGCATATTTCTAAGGCAAATTAAACAAAACGCTACTCGCTATGCTCTAGAAAGAAGTTTAGGATATTTACAGAATCTTGATTGGTAACGAACCGGAAAACACAATTATACACAATCGTACCTAGGAGCGGTAAGATATTCTTTTAAAACTGAGGTTTCCCAGAGTAGACTTGTATTTGAAGGCAAAACATCAGCACGGACTGACTGCTTGATCTTTGTACATGCGGTGCTGAATATGTCGGAACACCGATCCTGCAATGAATGAACATATTTGGCTATATAGGCACTACAACACTGACTCAAAGTGATTTCATACCCCTTTGAACACAGGCGGACAAAAAAACATACTGTGGTATTTTGAGATTGATAGTAAATTCGATAGAACTGATCAAAGTCATTGTTAGAGTAAATACTTCATATAACGGTTATAAAATAAACGGTATGCTAACTAGGCCTAAATCAGATGGTTGAAAGTGCAACAGATTATTGGGGACTAATGATGACCAATGCCAGGGCCATAACTACTGTTGTTCTAAGACAGACTCGTGCCCCTACAAAAATTATAAAGCCCTTTGAATCCAATGGCAAACCCTAATTTCTTATCATTCTCAAACTATGTTGCCACGTCCAAATAATGCTGTCCCACCTACGATACTGCATGCATATTATTTATATTGATTCACAACTGAAACGTACTTAAAACGAGATCACTCAATCCATTATTAAAAAAATTGACGAATTATTTGTCTTAAGTCTTTAATTATAACCTACCCTTCAAAAAAGATTCCAGATTAGCAATTTAGCAGCCTTATACCTGCGGTTCTTATGACGTAAAAAAGCAGCTGGTTTATGGAACAGAGCACATTGCTTCGAGCAACGTCTTTGGGATTTGATATAATTATATAACATGACCGACGACCTTTATTGATTATAAGTTAAGTAACTAGTTCAATAGAAATTTTAACCAAGCCCCAGCGGGCTACTATAAGAGGAGCTTAATAAGGAGTACTCGCTTCTATTCATATGAGCATCTTTAAAGTGACATCAGTCAGTAACACTTATACTCTTCTTAAGATAAGAAAAATGTAGGACAATACCATACCCCCATGATAGTTTTTCCATTGCTCGTAAATATTACTTAACTTTCTAGAAATATATTGATTCTTAGAAAACTGAAAATTGCGACGATTCCGACAGTGAAAATGGCGGTTAATATTGAAGCCCTCATAAGTTGTTTTAGGTCTGCAATACCTTTGAAATAAGGGACGAATCGTCGTAATATGCTTTTCGTTCTAGTCAAATGCGCTTTCCGTAAATAGGCTCACCTTTAAGTGGTCACATGTGACATATAAGTCGTACAGAGAACTGAGAACGCACCGCTCAGTTGAAGAACAAACCCCAGGGTCAGCGATGTTTTCCACTGTCTGCAGCAAGCTAAAAAATAGGAATTCCTCTTGTAAAGCACTTATGTGCGGTTAAGATTACTTTATTTCGACACCTTGTTAATCTCAATAAAATCTTTAAAAGGAAACTGAGTAATCCAAAAAAACAATAAAAAGCGAAATCATATCCTAAGATGACACACTTTCGATACATTTAAGTAAAGTATTGAAAATAAAGCAAGGAAAGGAGAATTTGAAATACAATAACATTGATCAGATGAGAGCTGTAGCAGCTTTTGCAAATAAAACGAGGTTTCAAAATTGGCAAATATTAGATAGCAAATAATTACAAAAGAATTGCTTATGAAAAGTTGCTCCATTTTTAATTTCTTTTCATTTGGGCGAGCAGGATGTGTCTCTTTGAATTACAGGTGGCAAACGGCTATAAAATCCTTTCCAAATAACATTAGAAAGCTAATTGTAATAGCCTAAATTCAATTTGGTTGGTACAATATGAATCCCTGTTTACCTATGTCAAATGTGATTTAAAAGGATTTGCCATCAAAAAAAGTATAAATGCATAATTTATACTTCTTCCTTTGGTGCCTTGATTAGTATTATTTCTTCCAAATAAAATCTATCATTAAACAATTTATATTTATCTTTTTGCAAAAAGTTCTAAAAAGCTGTTTTGCAATAGGTTAACACTACTCGCAATAGGATGAATTAATTGAAATTTAATTAGACTGGGTCAAAAAGCATCATTTGTCGATTGCTCGATTCGAATCCTTTTATATCAAATCGAAGCAGAATTACAGGTTGCCAAAATAAAAAAATATTTCGACCAAAGAAACTGTGTCTAGATCAATGTCGGACTTGGGTTGACAAAGAAAACATTTTTCATTACGCGCGCATTTGCAGTGCAAAGACCATACCATAGTGCTGCATAATCCAAACCATTGAAACTGTGCAACGAAATTCAAAACAGACTAATACTTTCACCTTGTTTGGGTTAGAAAACGTGAAATAGTATTGACTTACTCGGAAATTTATTCGAAATAAAAAAATTTACTCGAAATCGTCCTGTATGGTCACAAAAAGTTATCTTTTGATTCAAACACGAAAGTTCTCGAGGCAACCTTGAGATACATTCATGCCTCAGGACGATTTCGATAAGTTGTTGTTGAAAATCTCCTCACTCTTTTGATTTCTGTTTTCTTTCAATCATTTTTTTGTTATTTTCTATAATTGCTATTTGTAATATGTAATCTTAAATATTTAGATTAATATTTAGTGCTGAATTGTTATGTTCGCGGGGTCGCATGTGTGTTAACTTTATGGTCGCAGGGTTGCTATGCATTTCCATGCTCCCTGCGGCATCCAAAAAAATAACAATATTGTTTAGATGGCAAATAACGCAGCGTGCATTTTTGCAGTTTAAAGCAAGAAAAATTGAAACCAGTCGATAACGATCATGAGCTTTAGTTGAGAACTCACTTTAAATAAATCAAATAAATTTATGGTAAATCAGGAATCTCTAACTTAAAAATTAGTATACTAAGAAGCAGCGTCTGCAAAGATGCACAACTTTGCCATATTTGTGGTCGGAACAGCAGAATATAGTTGGAAATATGTCCATAAAAAAATAGCTTCTGAAATAATAGCAAAAACTTATTTAGGGGCCTGAAATAATAATTGATCCTACAAATTAGATTACATAATATGACAAGCAAATAATGCGTCACAAGTTTATTTTAAGTTAGTTACCGCCAAACCTGATGTTTTCTTTTCAAAGACAGGATAGTGGCCTTGACAAGATATGGGCAGTATCCTATCTTGATCGTCATCATTAAATTGTTAGATGCCATTAAAGTAAATGTATCTTACCAAAATATACTTTAATGCCAATAATAAGATAATGAATCAAAAAGACTCTTTTAGCGTATCTTGACCACCCCTGCCCTTGACATAGTTAGATAATGAAATGAAATTCATTTGATGGGTTTTTAAAAACACACAATGAAGAAATTGATTGAATGGACATACCCTTTAAAGATTGTCATCGTTTGCTCTGCCGATGTCAAAATAATTGTGTAATGTTTCTTGATAACTGCTTCAACAAAGGCTAATTTGTTTGGCATGGTTCCCTTCACAGATTTCGTTTGTGGAGCAAATAACCCAACATACCCCACTTCTCTTGGGAAAATGAAATCTGTAACCAAATCAACAACTCCTTGGACATCATTGGCAAGCTCACACAAGTCAATTGCAAGTGACAACTGTTGGACGCTTGGTAGTGGTGAGCAGACGCCATATTCAGATGGCCTCGATCTTTTCAGGTTGCTGAGAATGAGCAGTCCTTTCGATGAGACGTTGTACTGATCGAATCGAGGTAGCTGGGAAAACTCTCTAAAAATGTAAGTGGCAATAGATTCGACAATATTATCGTCAAAAACATGCAGAAAATTCTAGTAAATTCAGTGAATAAAACAAAAGATGGAAATGTTAAGTCAAATGCTTTTTGAACTGACTTATTTGTCTTATGTTATTTAGCTATATTCGCAGTGTTTGCCCCTTTATTCCAGGTTTTGCCCTTGTCAAGAGATTTAGAAATAAATAGACCACCAGATCTATGTCATTGTGTCATCCAAAGCATCCTATAGCCAAATGTAATCGAAAACTGCACACATTATCAAATCTTGTTGTTTACATGACAGCACGATGAGGTGATTTTGTCAATATAATAATCGATCAACTCACTTGAACAATTTTGCTTTCTTATCGTTATGAGCCTTCTTCCTTTTCAACTCACTTTTACTCAAGTGAGAGTCATATTCGTTGATGAGTATCCTTAACTCCTCAACCTCTCGCATTACTTCATACATAAGTGTTTCTACAGCCTTCAATTTCTGAGTTGCTTTCTTCCTTGCATTGCCAACTCCGTACAGAAATATGATGCGTTGGTTACTTTCGTGATTGTCATCAAAATCAATATTCGGAATAGGGAAATGAGTGACGTAAAGCATATGTGCAGCCGCCTGTCTCCTTTGGACAGCAGCTTCGTCATCTTCTAGCCTTTCCATGCTTTGAAAACCATGATCAGTGTTCTCTGAGGATGGCGGACTGAAGTCGGGTGGGGATTCTACGAGGAAGATCGAATCCGTCGCTTTGTAGTCTGTATTTATAACAGGTAAGAATACCAGGAAGATGAAGTTGAAAATAAAAGAAATATGCAAAAAGGTGTCAAACTGGATGAAGATTTCCAAGCAGAAGAGGAAGGCAAAGGAATAAACTAAAATGAATGGAAATGAAGAAGAAGAAAATCGAGGGAACAAAGAGGTGGATAGAAGAAAAGGAAGAGAAAGAATAGGGTTATGAAGCAAATAATTAAATATTTAGTAGAAAAAAGATAAATCCTTAGCTAGTGTTTCATTATCCATACAAATGCATGTAGAATTATAATGAATATGATATTGATTGCAGAAATAATCAACCGAAAATCACATGAATGTCATGAATGTCATGTGAATACAGTGATAAATAGTACCGTAAGCCTTTTGAGTTAGATCTAGGTAAGGCAGTATTCAATCCATTGTAAATGTGTGTACAAAATAGAACGAGAGCCTCAATAACATCTTTTGACAAAATAAATAAACTAACCGTATCGGTCCCGAATTAAATGTTTGTCTCTATCAATAAAATGATCTAGATGGGAACTCGAGTTTATCAGTCCTGGGTCAACGCAAAGCTGAAAGAGAAGAGTTTGATTAGATTGCAGTACGTTATCTGTTAGAAACGAGGTTATCAGTTACCAAGAGGGTTTTGTTGATTTCGTCCAACCTTTAGGTAATTTTTTGGAAAGATTTGTGGGAAGAGGGGCTTAGAAGCTTGATGCAATTGCGTGATGACCGCTTTTTTGACCATCAGTATCATTCATTAGAAAAATAAAAAAGTTTTATGACTAACAAAGCTTATGACTAACATAGCCCCTGAGCTATAGCTAATGCCATCTTTGGACCATAATTCAGAGATGACAAGGTGGTTTGTCAGAAAATAAACTGAGTTTATGCCAGAGTGGCAAGTCTTTGCTTATGATCAACAGGTAACAATTAAAACTATACAACTGGTGTTTGGCATGCCGTTGCAAAATCCAATGATGATATGCTTCATACATAGGCAAGATGAGACCAGAATAAAACTCACAGCATCGCTGCTACCAAAGTGTTGTAAATCTGGCTCCTTATGATTCGTTCCTCTTCTGGCACTCCTTGAGGTTGATGTGTAGTCGATATTTCCACGTTTAATCAAGTTGCACAAGTACGCATCGTGTGAAAAGCATTCGTGGCGAATTAATTCTCCGAACAGCAAAACGAGCTGTTCAAATGACTCGTCTTGCAAAGCATTTTTCTGATTTTCTGCAAGAAGAAAACGGTAGTTAACTTAAATGGACTTATCGTTGGATCATTGTACCTATCATTTCGGTATTGCCATCATTGTGGCTGATTGCTGAAACTATGCCAGAAGCTTTATCATCATTTGGGACAGCTGTCTTTAGGCATCAAGCATATCAAGAAATTGAAGTATACAAAAAACCGCTGAATAGTCTATGAAATGCTGAGAAACAAGGGGTGCAAACTCATTTCCTGGTTTTAATCATTCTAACAAACACTCCAAACAGCCCCACGATCAAGATGATGAAAGCTTTCGAAAAATTAGTCTACTAACTAGATGTTTCGCTATTTTATTACGTTGTAACCTCAATGATTGCTCAATTGAAAATTCTTTGTTTCTGATTGATAAAAGCTTATCCCTTTTGACAACTCTCCTTACTTGACAGTTAAACAAGCAGTCAGGATCTAACGTACGAGTAGACGGAGTCTTGACAAGCCTATTTATGTATTTATGTAATCTTCATACGCCTGTTTGTGTAGAACAGGATGGTTCTAGGTTTCGACTTCAAGGTTCACACTAGAAGCGATAGTTCATCAACTGTACTCTTGAGCAAAAATTTCAATTTGTAGTAGTCTCGAATCCAACAACTATGATGGCGTTGCACCTGCCCATACCAATAAAGGCTACTTGTTTCCTGTAAGGGTAAACAATTTCTATCTGTACGAAAGTGAGCAGAGCTAAAAAACTTCTTTACTTACTTGGCATTGGTGCTTCATGGTCCAGGTAGTCAATCAACAGATTTTGGAAAGGATATGCTCCTAATTCTGTTAGAGAGTCATCATCCGGGTTCTCAGTTTTTCGTCTCTCGGCCTTTAAATTTTAAGAAAAATATTTCACTTAGTCTCTTTGATTGGTAATTCTCGACAGCTCCCAGAAGTAGAATTACGTTCATGTGTGACCAAAGCAACAATATTATATTATGTATGCGGATATCTGTTTTAAATGACGCGATATTGCAAGATAACATAGCGTGATCAGTAAAAAGAATATCATTAAATGAAGAGCGTAATTACGGACTTACAAATTTACAAACAGAATTGCAAGACAGGAACTCCAGTAAAGTACGCTAAGAAATGTAAGATTTTGAGGCAATTTCATGGAGGAGCCAGACCGGGGATAAAGTCTAAAACACTATCACCAACTCATGTCATTTTCTACTTGAGAAGTCAACCTCTTTGTTATATACTCATGATCACAAGAACACTAGCAAATATCTGACAGCTCATTTATTGAAAGCATGATAAAGCTATTTGATTAGAATCACTGAAAAATAAAGGCTCCATATTCATGTATCAACAAAGACAAACAATTTATGATCAGCTGCTTCACAAAAAGCGTCGTAGCCAACTTTACAAACTTTTTTCTAACAACCTTCAGCTATATATAACAGCCTTCATTTTGCCATCCCTTAACCAAGAATACTGACCTCATTAAAAATCTCTGTCTGCCGTTTTAGAAAAATTTTAGCAACAACAATCGAGCGGTGTTGTCCATGTCTTTTCTTGCTAACAGCCCAGTGCAACAGGAGACTTAACACAGATTTGTCATCCATTACAACATTCTACAAGAAACAAGAGGCAAAATTTGATTAAAAGGCAATAACAAGGAACGTTTATCCTTTAGAGAATCTACGTTGAATGGTTATCAGCGAGAAAACAAATAGCGATATTCAAAGTTATAAGCAATTTGATAATATTTGTATCAACTAGCAAACCTCGGTCATTTCGTGAGGATCCTTTTCAAAAAATTTTTGATAGAGAACATCCACACAGCATTGACTGCCACTAAGATTGAAATTCGTCTTGTCGAGAGTTTCCAATAATATAAGCTTGCCACTTACTGAAAACAAGGACTTTAATATCAGTCTCATAAACACAAACAAGCTAACTAAAAATTTGCTGATACGACCATAAGAAAAAACATTTTCAAAGGCAATAATTTCGGCTATAGAGTATTACATGCAAATATTATCATTGATCAATAGGAAAAACATGACAGGGGAAATAAAAATTTCATTAAGCATCCTTTACTGGAGAAATCAAATCAGTGACTTCAGACATCCTTAACAGTGTATCTTTAAGCCCCCTCCAATAACAGTGTATTTTTAATCCCCCTCCAATAACAATGTATTTTTAAGCCCCCTCCAATTCCTTAGGAGGTCCAAATTCGATGTCCTTTAGAGGTCCCAACCAATAAAGATCTGTTTCAGACTCATTATCAGATCGTTTTGTGAAAAGGAATCCGTCAGTAGTTTAATTGATAAAACTAGGAGCTGTTATCATCGGCTGGATAACCTGAAATTGGTTTGGCCTCCCGTTTGAATATTAAAAATTACTTTCAACAAATTGTAAGGATCCGTGCTATAGGCAGCACCTTCGGGTTTCTTCTGTATGCTACCCTGTCATCAATATTATCAAAACTATACTTATTTCATTTTTGCATAAGATATAACTTAAACGATCCGAAATTACATTACGTACATTTACAAAAAGTATTGACGTTTTCCAGACATAAAAAGGCAAAATCTAGATATGTTTTAAATAGCTTGCAAATTGTTTGGTTCACTATCAAAACGTTTTTTCAAAATCATTTATCCCAATCACTCATCAAAAATCTTAAAGGCAATCGACAGAAACCAAAGTGCCTTCGGCCATCTCTCGATCAATATTAGCCAATCAATAGGCATGTGAATGATATCACGCGCATTGATTGGCCAAATGTTGATTGATAGATGTCTGAAACCAGTTTAGAATCTGTCGGTTAACTTTAATTGTCAATCTTGTTAGGACAAGACAGAGCTCTTTTAAAAGTATGTTAACTAAATGTTCACATTTCAGTAAAGATTTCTTGTATTGGCAAAACATACCGAATCTGGTTTCTTGATGTGCAGGAGAAAGCCATCTACGTTCCACAGCTTGGCCTCTCTTTTGGATTTCAGATTCGACATCCTGCAGCTCTAGCAAAGTCTTAAGAAAAACATTGATACAAATATGAGCTTAAACAAGCAATCATTTGGAAAATCAGGAGGACATAGACTAGCTCATTAAAAATATTGGTGGTAGTTTTAAAAAATTTTCTTCGAAACGACCAAAAAAGATAAATTTGATATAATGTGACGATTTTGTTCAAATTTGCTTCAAAATATACTACCAATGTATATCTTCCCTAGCTAAATTTTTTCGATTAATATTCTTACGTTTAAACTGAAGAGTGTCAGACGAACATCTTAAGAATGATGGACAATGTTTGCTTTTTTCGAATCTATTTTTAAATTTCTATACCGCCAAATAATACATTTAATGGACTACTAGACAAGTGATATATCCATTAGCTTCTTAATATTTTGAGGCAAAAGTCATCAGGTAAATACAGCTTAAAAATACGATGGAGACTATGGAAGACCATGTTACCTGGCAATCTTCGTCCTGTGCAGATTCTGAAACAAAATATGAGTAAAGACTACTTGGAGCACAGGGAAGCAGATCAAGAGGAGACCCTTTAAAAATGGCTGCTTTGGCGTCAGACACCTGAGGGAGGCTGCTGATCTTCATGCTTCGCCACACCAGTGCTGTGGGACATTTCAAGGTGATGGCCTGAAGGATACCACACAACATCATCACAAGCGAGCGGTGCTGCTCACAGGTTTTGAACTCTGCCAACGCTGGAAACACAGGGCTACAGAACAAAGGAGGAAAACATTCTAATGAACTTCACACTTTGTCAAATTTTTTTTACTAAAAATGAGAAAAATTTAACAACCCAAACACAAGTAAATAATCGTGTCACGTAAAGCACCTTATAACCAAGCAAATTACATTTATTGAGGCAATACTTGTTTCTAAATTAAATTAAATTAAATCAAAGAAATGAACAATTTTATATTCAAATGGCTATCAGATAAAGATTTCCGATTGAGACTTTTAGACAGAAACTCTAACTATAGTTTCGATTGAGACTTTTAGACAGAAACTCTAACTATAGGTCCTGGATCCATGTTTTCATTAAATACACAAGAAATCGACTCATCCTTCAGTTGCTAATTCTTTTGTTGTCATTTATCTGAAACCAAACATTCACCTCACCTCTCACTTCGAATAGGAAGGCTGTCTACAGTATTAACAGATCCAGGACCACAAGCAGATTGTGAATTTTGGTCCACAGGGGTACCGGGCTGGTTTTGCTCTTTTTGGCTTTGCATCTGTTCTGCACTCGAGTTCAATGCAAGAAGCTTTTTAATACAGCTGCTTGCTAAATTTCTCGACAATACCTGCGTCTGCGTGATCAGGTCCAGATGCTGCAAAAGAAAAGCAGTTTAGCTTTATGTGTAGCTTCTTTGCCTAAAGCAAAAGTAACTAGTCGTTTTAGGGTTAAGTTTCCAATTGGAAATCACCACAAAAGAGACCACAGTATTACTCTCAAGGATTGAGTCCCGATGAAAGAATACGGTATACCCAATATACTAAGACACGTTTATTCTGCTGCAGTATTATGGCAGAGCTGAGATTGCTAGCATGAAGTTGCCTCGTACTGGTTCTGGAAACAGTTGCTGTAAAAAACTGCTGCCGACATCACGTGAAACTAAAGTGATTACATCGAAAGAAAATAAGTCCATACAGATGACGCCTATTTGCCATGACTCAATGCTTTTGAAATTATCTACCAGTAAAGTTATGGCTATATAAGGTACAATTGGTTTGATCTTACCATAAAACAGAGAGGAATCACATTCAACTGAAAAATATAACCTATTCCAAATATCAGAATAAAGGTTGGTCTGTTGCTGTGTAAAATAATAAAAAGGACAGTTGACTGTAGAACAGAAATCGATGCTGGTCGTGATGAAACAAAAGCAAAGGAGACTTTACCTTCAGAATAAGCGGAAGAATGTGCTTCAGCAACGCATCGTCATTATTGCGCAATTTCTCTACAGAATCGACTACCCACCCCACAAATGTTTGCTTTTCAAGAAGATTATTCTGAAATAAGAGCAGAGATTGTGTAATACAAAGTTAAGAACTGCAGCAATAAAAAGCCATACAAGAAACGTAGGAACTAACAAAAAATTAGTAAATTTACAACAAGAAGTAAAAGATTTGTGACTTGCGCCCTAAGTAACTCAAATCAATATTGCTATCATCAAAACAACCCTGTGTTTTACTTTACATATATGGGATTTAATTTTTTCGACAACGATCCTATATCAGAACATGCTTTCAACAATGTAAACAGACTAGACAAATAAATAAGCACAAAAATGGTATGGAATCTCAGATATCAGCTGTCGGAGCAAGATAAACAATGCCATTGCAATAATAGAAGGTTTTTAGAAACATTATGATAAGCTTAACAGGCATCAAAACATTCTAGACTACCTCCAATAGCCACCCTGAAAGGCGAATCCCATACTCCCATTGCTTGATTGCTGATTCTGTTTCTGGTGGAGGCCTTTGCATCGACATGTTTGAGTATGGCTGATTGTAGAACTCTAAAACTTTTCCGAGTTGCTCCTTCAAAAACTTCGTTATTGAATTAGTCCACTCTGCAACAAGTTCACAAAAAAAAGTACTAATAATGAATATTTATCATAAATGATGCCTTTTAAAATAAATCTATGAATGGCAAGGATTCGGTTGGTTGTAATGAAACTTATCAAGGAAAACGTACCTCACATTTCTGCAAGTTGAAAATTTAATGCTTAGATGCTGATACCGGAGTTGAAACTTTTGAGGTACTAGGTGTAGTAAGTGTAAGGTATCTCTTCCCAGGCATCAAGTTATGTATTGAACAAATAGAACCCTATTGTTTTCAGGAAAAACCACTAATTTTAAATTTTTGAAAGTTGTTGTCTTTCTGAATTGAAACTAGGCTGAGACAGTCACTTTCAGTTCTGAGAAATTGAGTTCAATTGCAAAAGAGAATGCATTAGCCATCTAATCTTTTACATTCACAATAACTTGTCAGGATATAATTTAAGTTGCAATTTACCAAAAAGAATTTGCAAGGAAGAGCAGCAGGATACTTTTTTAGGTACTTGGGTAGAAAATCACAAAAATATGTGAGTGTTTTTATCCCACAAGCTATTGGAAAATTGACAAAAACTTTTGGTTCTGAAATTGCTTTTTGCTGGGTTGTACCCCTAATTTTGATAACTTGAAAACTTGTTCTTAATGCTACATGTTTTCGCGACAGCAACAATTTAGATCAATTTTTATTGCAAAAAAATATTCTTGAATGAGGCAATCAGTTCAGACGCACTTGCAGCTTAGAAGGATGCCTGATAAGTTAAAAGAGTAAAGGTAAAGAATTCACTGACACAATTTTAATATCATGCATACCTTGGGATGAATCCAAATTAATTCTTTTTTTCACTTTCCCTTCTGATATGGTATTATGATATGCTGCAGTCACCTAAGATAAAAATTTCAATATAGAAAGAGCCATCCAGTACATAAATATTTACCAAAGATTTTCACAAAATGCTCAACGTAGATGTTCACAAAAATAGCTTACATACAAATCAGTGTTGAAAGTGAACAAAGATAAAATAAATGCATTCAAGATAAAACATAAGTGAGGTCTGGCTTCTCAAGAAATGAAATGGTTGCTAAATTTTGTACTTTTCAGAGCTACATTAAGAATAGCAGAACATACAAAACCAGAAAAACTAATTCCAAGGATTACTAAAACTTCCCTGGGTCAATACCTGCTTTAAATTTTCAAGTTGTCTGCATGGCTAACTGATTGCAAAACTATATGAATAACATTGACACCAAAGTTCTTTGTACATAAGATCAAGTTCTAAAAAATCTTTTATTGTAGTGAGTTTCAAAATAATAACAATACCTTTAAAAACCAAGCTGCCCTTATCATCGGAACACTGTAATCTGCCAAATTGGCAAATATTTCTTCCTTTTTGTTGAAAATTGGAACCTTAAATAGAAGCATGATCCCTTAATTACAAAAAAATATTTTGGTTCTTGGTCTGGAATTTTGCTCTTGGAACTTTTTAGTCTACTTTTTCAGGGAAAAGGCCAGGGTGCTTATAGTAATGCCCCGACAAGGGAAAAGAGGGAGCAGATTATTATTAGGAGAGAGAGGTAAGATCAAGTTCACTGATTTTATATTTGAATAAAGACAGGTAATGAGTGTCTGGTAAGCAGGAAAGGGGTAGAGCATACCAAAGTTTACAACCTTGATTATAAGTTGCAGCAAGTAGGGTTCATAGAAAATGTAAGCTGCATTTAATTATAAGCTGCACTTGCAAAACCATGCAGAAATTCTTGGTCTGTAATGATATAATACTTGGTGTGAAATGATACACACAAAAAATTATAAAAACTTGATTTTGACTTTAACCTCAACACCTGCTAACAATTTTGTCTAGCATGGGATATTCAATTTCATGTAAAAGCTTTTCTTTCTCGTTATCTGCATTATTACTCTCAGTTTGAAGGTAGCAGTAAAGTTTGGCAGGACCATCTAGTGTTATGCCACAGACATAATAGACTCGTTGGAGTTGTTTTGATGGTTGAGCGTCTTGGATAGAACAATTTGAACAGCCTTTATTTATGAGTGGCCCTTAATCATAAACTGCAGTAAACATGCCACAGCTTATGATCAAATATATATGGTACTTGAGGTATTGAAAGTAATAAAGCTACAAAATGATTAAGTGCTAAAAAAATTAGTATAAATCCAAAATAATTTACCTTTTTCCCTAAGTTTGTTAATCCTTTGCTACTAGCAAGATCTTGAAACCACTGGGAGACTTGGCTGCGGGATCGATTTGTGACCTTTGAAAATATAATGCTGTGTGACAAATTGAACTTAATTTAAAGGTAACAATCTACACATAACAATTCTACAAAATAGCCATTAGCAATTGTGAATGATGACACATCTGGGAAGAGTCAATAACGTACTTCTGCAAAAGATAGACTCTGTGTTTTGTTTAGCAAATACTTTCCAGGCCTTTCCTGGAGACGCAGGCTATAGCCCATACCTGTGCAAACCCCACGCGAAAAAGTTTTGCTAGGTCTTATTTCCAACCACGCAGTTGCTTATAAAAGCACTCTCACTGAATCCGCTTTGTCTCACTCTTCAATGTTTTAACTACTTACCGCTTTAATTCAGGGTATTTATAAATTATAAAGTGTCAAAGAGATATATGGTTTTTATAAATATCATTATAGAAAGGTAATTTGACCTCCATTTCGTAAAGAAAAGAAGTGTATTTCAGTTATTCTTTCTTGAATTTTTAATGCGAAACAACTTATTCTTCCAATACTCTTTAAATAACATTGTCATGCTCTTTATCTTTTTGAATGAAGGTAAGTTTTGTTGGATACTACTCAATATATCTGTGTTTCTATGAAAATTGTTGCCATTTTGTAAAAAAACTAGAGATCTCTTTTGTCATTTTTATGAGTAGAAATACACACAAAACTGTCTTCTTAACATAAATCATGCTTATAAGTAGACAAGGTAATTTATTTTTTGGCTTGTATATACTCAAATATAAATAGATAAACAACAAATTCTGCCAGGGCTTTAGAGCCCACGCAGCCAAACCAGCAGGGGTCTTTTTTAGCCCGCATGTTTTTTATTCTCGTAGAAGCCTGATACTTTCCCTTTGCAGATAACATCAGAGACCATGCTAATATTTTAAGTATTAAATATTTTGTGCCTACCATTTTGTTATTAATGATTGATGAGTGTTTGATAAGATAGATAAATACTTTGATACACATAAAAAATAAGTAGTATACTTATAAAAATGTTCATTTTACCATCCAAAAGTTATCCTTTGTGTTGATTTGCACTTTCTTTTTTGACACATCATGAAATGTGTTTATTTTTTGCTTCTGTAGAAGGACTCTGTTGTACTGTGCAGCAAACTAATAAAATAAAAGTCAAACAATTCTCTACAACAGTTCAATTGCCTTGGAATAAAAATTTTTAACAGGTATGTAGTGAAAAAATGTGAGAGAAGAAATGAATTCAAGATACATCCAGTATATTTTCATGATTTCTTGAACCTAAAGCATGTGTTCGATAACATAATAATATTTAACAAATCAATATTATATTTAGCGAACCAAGAAGGATATAATATATTTTTAATCTGGAAAACAAAATTGTTAATATTGTCCAGATCAGTATGTTTTTATAGAGCTGAGTGTTGGAACTACATTCCTGTGGACATAACAAGCTCGATGAATTCTATAAAAAAACAAATCTGTTTTGAAATCAAATACAAAACTTGATCACCTTTATAACATTAAACCACAATAGATTTAATGCAACCTTTTACTTCAGTGACTGAATGGTTGATTATAATGATATTTATTGACAGAAGGAGGTGCTGCTTTTGGAAATAGAGCATCTTTATAAAAATAACTTTCAATTTAAATAATTTGTAGATTTTTTGTTTTCTTAACTTGAGTTTTGTATGTAGAGTGGATTTCAAAATAGCAAACATGAAAAATAATGCTACTTAACCAATGAAAAGGAGAATTAACAGCAAACAAGAAAAACATATGTTCACCTTTGATAATGGCAACTGAGCAAACAGCTCCTTTGCAGAGCCATGCTAAGGTAAAGAAAAAGTTCAAAATCAATCAGTTCAATGAATGAAAAATGCTTGAAAATATGCACAAGGAAAAAACAAACAGTAACAAAATTTTATAGAACTAATTGGAACCATTATAGCAAACATGAAGCAGCCATTTTCACAAAAAATAGCCCATGACAGGGGCGGATCCAGCAAAAAACCTGTGCATAAGGCAACATTATTATTCATATTTATGCATTTTGGTACCATTGAAAGTGGGTAGATACTATCTACTCACTAAATATAGATTCTAGATTTCTTTCCGACAAAAAACAGTGCCTCTGTGAAAAATTTTTCAACCCCCTCCCTTTCTCAATACCCTTTGTTTGTTTAGGATGCCACGGCAAAGTTTTTCCCTTTTTGTTTTGCTCGCAATTTGTTGTTTTGCCTCCTTAGACATCAGCCTATTTATCAAAAAAAAGTGTTCCATTTGTGCATAGGTTTTCCGTGCCATCAAAGACTGCAATTTAAAGCAAAGGTAGTTAACACTTCTCGGAAATTAATGATTTATCTCCTGGTTTTATCTCAAATGCTTAATAATCTGCTAGAATGCTGTGATGGTCGCGAGTATAAGACATCTGATGTCACCATTTCCAATTCAATGTTTTGCAGTTCCACATTAGAACAGAAACAATAGGAAGCCAATCAACTACGGGCCATTGTACAGCTCTCTTATAAATATGGTATCATTTCCGAGTTCCAGATGCTGTTTCGACTGAGTTCCATCCGTGTTCCAAACAAAAAGTTTATTGTTTCAATTCAATTCATTTGTTGTCCTCCAAAGCATCTGGAGAATCGTTTCCAAATCACGACAGAGAAGAAACTGGCAATTTTAAGATTTTGAAGCGACTGTGCTAAAACTTAGAATTTTTAGGTTTCAATTTTCTTATTTAAATATTACTTGATTCAGGCAACACTATTTTTAGCTGTATGTTGGAAAACTGACTGAGTTCTGTGCACCAAGGAACTCACTCTGGGTCCGCCTCTACATGAGAGTGGCCCAGCACTTGCTAATGTCTCTCACGCAATGATTGCTCTAAAAACTATAATGATAATCGACAATGCTTAAAGGGCCATTCCAGCCAAAAAAATGTTCTAAGAATTTATGCAAAAGCATAAATTGGTAGTTAGTCAAAGAGTTTCTCAAAAATCTTTACTTGTTTCCCAGATAAAGACGCTCAAAGTCAAGAATTGTTGTAAAAATAGGCAAAAATTTTTTCTGAAAAAGTAATTTGTGAGGTTTGAAGGGACCATTGTTTCAACATTTGGCGCTAAATGTTTACAAAACTGTAAGATCCTGTCATAAGGTACTTTGGTGTAAGGTAATACTAAATTAAAAAGAATGGTTATGAGGATCTTTAATGCACTCTAAGAAAGATTAAATACCTTATATAAAAGAGCTTCATTTATAAACTTTATGTACATCATAAGGGTCATATAGGCCTTATTGCCTGAAGGTGGCAAAATGTTGTTCAAAATCTTTTTTAAAAACACTTCAACTGCCTAGTCACTGTTCTTAGGGCTTTGTAGTTAAAATGCTAAGTACTCACAGTATTCTTAAACATTCCCTGTCGAAAACTTTCAGTTGTTTTTTTTCTTCTTTACATGTGGTTAAATTTCTAGATATTGAAAACCCCAAATGACAGAACTTATAGTATTTGATCTTGAACAGATTAAATGATGGAAAATTTTTATTAAACTATCAGAAAAACGAACCTCATTTGTTACAACAGGATTGTTTGAAAATCCTCTCCTCAGCTTTGTCTCAGAAAGATCGTCCTGAACAAATTGAAAAAATGTCAGATGAGAAAACAGCTTTGATCTTTATCTGACAAAAATTTAGCATGACTAAAGCTTCATTAACAGAAAGTTGTGAGGCTTACTAAAGCAGGTAGATTACTGAAAAGCAGGTAGATTTATTCTATGTTAGTAGCTTATTTGTTCGTATATTTGAATGCCTTTTAGTAGCTTCAGATGCCAACAACGAATAATAATCATCATATTTATATTTTTTCTTATGCATTGATGAGATTTCACCAGAAGGTAACAGACTTCTCTGTGTAAGTCAACAATTCAAATTATAGTGGTCAAGTTTTTCATTACTGTTTTGCATATGTTGGAGAATTAAATGAAATTGTTGCAAAGAAAATTATATACCTATATATATATTTATATATTGGCTTTATCTAGTAAATATACTGCATTCTGTATGTTAAAACATGCTTGTTATGCTGGGTGTAAATAGCACCCGGGGGCTTAAGTAGGGAAATATACTATCTTCGCTCTCTAAAACGGCAGAATGACTATGCCTTTTTAATTTTCCTCATATCCAAATATTATAAAGGTTGATAAAAATTCAATCTCCAAAAACCGGTGACATTTGGTCTCCGTTCTTATCCTCTTATCGCGAGTGAAACAAACATACGACATTATCCTTTCACTTGAATATTTAATCAATTACCTCTGGCTGTTTTGGATCTTGTGGGTAGCAATCAGGAGGCCCAAGTTTGACGCGTTTTAACGGACGCATCAGGACATCCACAGCAGCCATGTCTTTCTTGTTGATCTCGATCAGCCTCGCTATGATATTGGCCGGCCTCCCACTGGGGTCTACTTCTAGAAGGTTGAAGGCTTCGAGCAGAGATTGGCTTCGGAAAGAAGGGGTTGCAAGCTGTTAAACATTCCTTAAACAAGAAGCAAAGGAGCCATTTAGAAACAGAATCATTGTTCTTCAGTAAACGTAGGAATGCAGCAAGGAATGGCTATATAAAGCGTGTGTTCATTAAGAGCCTTGATAGGTACTTGAAATGCAAAGATTTGTATCGGTTATATTGCTGATATCAACATTCTTTTGACATCAAACTTTAGCTTGAAAATATTGATTTTTCAACTGTCACATGCGTGACTGTTCCAATTTGGCAGGGGGTTAGGGACCAAATTCTCGCAATAAGCAAAGATAATGTGAGTCTCAACGAAAGCAGATGAAGATAAGATGGAATCTTATTAGCTTCTAGAGGAATCATTGAAAATATTAACATATTCCCCTTTGAGGTTCAGTCCTTATTGAATAATTGTAAATGAGAATGTTGTTTCAGCTGCATAACTCAATTATAAGGCTTCATAGGCTTTGAAACTCCACTGCTGTATACACAAACGTTTAAAACAAGTGTCAACGTATTTTTGTATTGAAATCTGTTGCCACAAATGATGTGTCTTGGTTTATTTTAAAAAATGAAACAAGTCTGTTCAAAGCGGTTCATTGTGTTTCTTCTGGTGCAGCATAGTCGAATTTCAAATAAGTTTTCTGTTATCCTCTTAATGCTTGTGTGTGAGCTGTACTTAATAATAGCGAGCTCTATAGGATCCTCTATTTGATTTGCTGATACCAAGTTTGTTTCCAATTCTTTGATACCTTATAAAGAACTTGTTCTATTGTTTTATCATTTTGCTATGTTGAAATTAGTTTCCGCTAGTTCTGATTACATAACAACCACAAAGACTGTCTAAATAAGCAGCTGGCATTAATCATCATCAATCTTATTCATTTAGGAAAATTTTAGTAATTTCATGGAGACGTCAGTATACCAACAACTCCTGGCAAAATTCTTCGAACACTAACGTCAGGTGTCAAGAGCAAACGTAACGTCACATTAATCGTGCGACTTGTATGGTATTCACCTAATCTACCAGTATTGTTGGAGGAAAGAGGCAGACATATTAATATCTGGAAAAAGACACAAAAAATATAAGAATACACCAATAGATTGTTTTTCCAATTTATATAGGCAAGCATTGTAGAATCCTATTTTAATATGCCCTATTTAACGATGGCACGAAATAGCTAAACATTGCATACTGGAGTCATTTTGTCTGTCATTTTTCAAAGTATAAACGTTGGATAATGCCCAAAAGTAAGCAGAAAATTTGTGTCCAGGTGTAGATCGAATGCAACGTGAGAGTAGGAAATACGCCTTTGATTGGTTCGTTTGTTAGTTGTCAATCAGCGACCGCTAACCTCTCACTCAGTTGAAAAGTCCAAGAGAGGAAACGAACCCTTTTGTGTCTTTACAAGTTGAGACCCATTGTTTGGATGCAGACTGATTCCAGAACTCCTAAATGAAAAGTATCCTTGCCTGCTCAATGAAATTCTCGTGCCATAAGTTTTGATACGACAGAGAAAGTCATGCTACAAATTCATCTATCGTGGCTATTCTTCTTCACATCTAACTTAAGCAGTTGGTTCAACATACATTTTAATTGGGAAACACTAGGCTTCATGAGAAAGACCGCTAGCCCAAGGATTGGTCTTCTATTTCTTCAAAATCAATGATGAAATCAGACGAGAGCGTAAGATGGTGTTATTATATATTGCAGGAAAGAATGTGGTCCAAAAGATTCTTGCATTTGTTTTTCACAAGATCTGAGACCTGGCGCTATCTCTTGAAGCTTTACTTGAAGATTTATGCCCACATAGCCCTACTTAACAATCCCATCTATAATTGACTAGCAATATTTAAAACCCAAAATTTAATATATGACAATTAGATGCTTTGCCTTTGAAAATTCAGATCCCAAATCTGTTGGTTTAATCTAGCTTAATTGCAACCCATTTAAGCACAACAATCAAGCCGTCTGTTTTAAAAAAAACTTCAACTGTTTCATAGCTACAGCCCACAAATAAACTTGATCATAAATCCAGAGACCGACACCATAGATGATGCTTATAGATTCTACAATATTGCAGGTGTAGTTTTGATTATTGACTCTTTGGCTGTTTTTCAATGTAACCATCATATGTAATTTAAACTTGATACCGAATATGCGGTCTAGTATCAATAGAAACTGTTAGTTTTAGAAAGCGAGTAAAACGAAGCAGGTAAAACGAAGTACTAGTGGCGTGCAGGGGATGGGATCGCGGGGGCAAAGGGTCCTAATGGCGTCCCTCATTTAGCCATCTTCCAACTTTCCTTCAAAATTTTGGAAATGTTCAGAAAAGTACAAGAGTTTGGAATCGCGCCGATCTATATTTATCTATCTGTGGTATACCGAAAGACCTTTAAATGAGGGGAAAGGGGGTAATCAATTACTGACAAGACGTGATAGAGAATTTTCAACTGGAGTATGATATTCTTTGCAAAACTTAACAGTATTTTTTAGTATCATTGTAACGGCTGTATCATCAAACTGCACAGCTATGATAACTAGGGTCGACACAGCACAAAATTATCAACGGTTTTCTCAAAAAGACCCCCACAGCCTACCTCAGTACGCCCGTGGTATCTACTTTGTGCAAAATCATTTATATTTAGCGTGAGATGGTGTTTGTTTTTCACAAGATCTGAGACCTGGCGCTATCTCTTGAAGCTTTACTTGAAGATTTATGCCCACATAGCCCTACTTAACAATCCCATCTATAATTGACTAGCAATATTTAAAACCCAAAATTTAATATATGACAATTAGATGCTTTGCCTTTGAAAATTCAGATCCCAAATCTGTTGGTTTAATCTAGCTTAATTGCAACCCATTTAAGCACAACAATCAAGCCGTCTGTTTTAAAAAAAACTTCAACTGTTTCATAGCTACAGCCCACAAATAAACTTGATCATAAATCCAGAGACCGACACCATAGATGATGCTTATAGATTCTACAATATTGCAGGTGTAGTTTTGATTATTGACTCTTTGGCTGTTTTTCAATGTAACCATCATATGTAATTTAAACTTGATACCGAATATGCGGTCTAGTATCAATAGAAACTGTTAGTTTTAGAAAGCGAGTAAAACGAAGCAGGTAAAACGAAGTACTAGTGGCGTGCAGGGGATGGGATCGCGGGGGCAAAGGGTCCTAATGGCGTCCCTCATTTAGCCATCTTCCAACTTTCCTTCAAAATTTTGGAAATGTTCAGAAAAGTACAAGAGTTTGGAATCGCGCCGATCTATATTTATCTATCTGTGGTATACCGAAAGACCTTTAAATGAGGGGAAAGGGGGTAATCAATTACTGACAAGACGTGATAGAGAATTTTCAACTGGAGTATGATATTCTTTGCAAAACTTAACAGTATTTTTTAGTATCATTGTAACGGCTGTATCATCAAACTGCACAGCTATGATAACTAGGGTCGACACAGCACAAAATTATCAACGGTTTTCTCAAAAAGACCCCCACAGCCTACCTCAGTACGCCCGTGGTATCTACTTTGTGCAAAATCATTTATATTTAGCGTGAGATGGTGTTTGTTAATAAATATCGTTGTTAATAAAAGTGCATAAAAGTTAGTAAGAAAGAAGAAGTGGTGTTGTAAAAAAGGACAATTTCTATGCGTGACGTAAGTAAGGAGTTGGAGGAAGGGGTTCGAGTGCTGGTGATGGAGAGAGGTCAAAATGTTGAGGAAGACCGAGGGTTGTATTTTCCTTGTATTCGTTTGTATTTGGGGTACTTGCTTATTATTAACTTGTATATATTCTTCGCTCGCTGTTTCCAATTCAAGACGTTGTTTACAGAGACTTGTTGTTTTTGATGAATCGCATTCTCGGAGACGAATCGGAGTAAACTGTATATTTCTTCGCGATATTTTAAGGATTCATAACGAGTGGTATGTTGCAAGGTGATTCTTCGAAGCGATGTCCGCCTTTAGTATTGTTTTTGTTATTTTATGCAAATTGTCCTCGTTTGGTAGCTATTTGGCTAGGGCGCGTGAAAGTTAATTTTTGGCGCCCCTGATATTTGATCGGCAGGGGGGGAATTGCCATCCTTGCCCCCCATTCCAGCACGCCACTGCAAAGTACAATAATGTGATGAGCTAACTTAACACTATTTCATAAATGAAAAAGGGCAGCAAAACAGTATAAAGAATTTTGTTTAAGAAAGTCTTTCTTGCCCTTACAACAGTACTTAAAAAATCCAATGAATACCGCCAAGGCTTACGTGCTCAAGTCCGTGCATGGAAAAAGGACTGTGTCTAACACCATGCTATTATCATCCTAAATGCAAAACTGGACACTTGACACTTAGTTTCGGCCTGAGATTTCCCCATTTTTGGCTGTTTTCGCTTAAAGATGCCTCTCCAATTAAGTAATTTACAACAATCCTGTTCTTCAGAACTGATCTTACAGAAGCCCATTGAGACCAGCAAACTTGCTTATGATTGCACTAAGCCATTCTTTTGGGCCAGTTTTCCATCTTTACAGGAGCCCGGCCTGGCAAATATTTTGAGCTTTTTTTGTTTGCACTATGAAAGCAGGAAAATATGTTTACAATGAAATAACCTTGTTTTTCACAGTCGCTATAAAATATTGGCAACAGCAATGACAAAAAATCAGGTATCTCGGTATTCATAGACAGGTTAAAAGAAGTGCACCGCCTCGCATTGGGAAATACTTGAAGTGCAAATAAATTCTACACGCAACCAGTCATCGTTGTAAAATTATATCCCTTCATATCAGTCGAGCATTTCGCAATAAGAACTGCTAAAACCATTAATATTTTATTAGTCTGTGAAATTTCAGGGAAAACAATTTAGCGAAGTTTTATGAATGCATCGAGAAAAAGGAAATGTTTACCACCTTTTGCCTTCATTTGCTAATAGCATTTGAAAAATCCCACGTTGCTTTTATCTTTTTTAGTCAGATAGATTTAAAACAGAAATCTAGTGCAAAAGCGATCCGTAATTAAATCACACTATTTCCTAAGATGAATTTTTGGATGAATGGAAACTATAAAAAAATCAAAAATTGTTTTATTTTATAAAGCCCTTATTCTGTCCAGATTTGTTTTAAAAGGCACACGTTATTTCAGCTGTTCTTTCGATTGATTTGTTGGTTTTCTTTATTGATATTCAACACGCTTCTTTTTAAATTATTTGCTCTTGTAAACCACCTGTCTTACTTAACAATCCTAGATTTCCGAGTTCAGATCAATAGAAGTTAAAGACAGTTTGGTGTCTTAACAATCCTAGATTTCCGAGTTCCGACCAATGGAAGTTAAAGACAGTTTGGTGTCTTAAAAATCCTAGTTTTAAAAGGTTCTATCAGTATAAGCTATTAACAGATTGGCGTCAGTATTTATTTTAGAATTGAAATTACGAATGCTGAACGGAATAAGGAAAAACTTTGTAACAGTGATAGTTCTTTATAAGTGTGGTTCGTTAAACTGGGTGAGTATTCCCAGGGACCAGATTGTTATAGCGAGTGGTTTGTATAGCGGGGGGGGGGGCATTTCATAATAGAGGCGTTTTTCTGCATTTCGAAAAGTGCCCGGGCGGTTCTATAAGATGCTCATGCTTTTCGAGGGCGCTTCATTCGAGTGGGATTTTAAATGCAGAGAGTGTTTACCGTAAGTTACAAGATGAAATACCTGAGGGCGAGTCGACATCAATTTACATCGAGTCCTACGAAAGATCTCACTAAATAAACAGAGAAACAGTGACCGGGAATGCCAAGAAGCATAATATTTCAATATCAGCTTTATGCTGTCTTGATTTCGGTACAATCATGATCTATAAACAATTTTAACGATCTTTTTTCTAGAATTTCTTATAGATCTTTTTATAGATCTTTAAAGATCCATAGATCTAAAAATCTTTTTTATAGAAGCTCTTTAAAAAAGTTTCCTTTTTCTACTACCTGTGCCTCTCCAACTTTGGAGTGCTTTCGATTCCTCTGTTTATTACTTCAAGTTACGTTTTTTGGCCAGATGTCATTTTACTCCTTTTCTATTCGAAGGGCTAATAAGGTTTACCACCAGTGATAACGTTAATCTAATTTAGTGTAGAAAGTTTTGCAGAGATAAGAGAGGATCTCAGATCTGAAGCTTTATTAGATATACATCAAACAAAATGTTGTAGTAAATGTGGTAGTAAATATATTGGAATTAAACAAGTTATTTGAGACTGTCGTCAAATCTCGAAGAATCTTGTTGATTTTAAAATAGGGAGCCTCACACACCACTAGTAGCGCGGAAACAATTTTTTTATTGCAATCCTTGTTGTATTCGCCCATTCGTTGGCTCGCTTTTCAGAGAACAATGAATTGCAATATTTCATCTAGTACTTTCTTCATTTTACGCTTGATGCTTGAAGTACGAGTCACGAACGCAACCAAAAGCACATTTTGGTCGTTGGAAAACACCTGGGATATTATCTACATTTTCTCGTGCAGTTACAGTATTTGTTGAATTAGACGCAGCTTTCATTTACACTTTATTTAAATTTTCAATTTTAAGGAGTCAACTCATGTGCGTGTTATAACCTGAGGAGACTGTAAAACTGAATCAGTAAATTGCCACGTTGGAAATGTTTATCATAACATGACTAAATCTTGCTCTAAAGCTCTTCTTTATGTTACGATTGCAAACACTTCTTGTTGCGCCAGTATTGAAATAACGGCACGATTATTGACAGAAGACAATAAACAACAAGCGATTGCCCGGACACGAAATCATTTGTTTTTTCAGGTAAAACGAGAAAAAGATTCTCTCCTGCTCCTTTTCATATTGTAGACAGAATTTTTGACAAATCCCGAAAGAAAATACAAAATTGTTTTCAAAGAACACTTGATTTTATTTTCAGGGAATTGAGTTTACACTTAACTAATTGGGATAGAAGAAAAAAGGATTGAAACAAGAAAGTGACTGTAATGCGAGTTTCCTGTGCAATTCAAGATTTTTCTCTACATTATATCAATAAAACCGTACCCTTCGAAACACTTTGATTTACCGTGGAACTGAATGACGTTTCAAAAAGTGGGTTTACTACTTATTACTTATTTATACATTTACCAGCTTTTTGCCGTTTTCTTACCAGCCAGGACAGTAAGGTTCAAAGCTACTAAGCAGCTCCAAAAAGTGTTTTCTAAAGGTGTGTATAGCTTAGCCGTATGCTAATTCGTTCCCGTGGATGTTTCGAAACTTGACACGGAACTTTGACACGGATTCGAAACTTTTTAGAGAATCTCGACTGCTTAACGCTAAATTTTATCTTTTCGGATTAGCCTACGATGTGGTAAATAGTGTTCTCATAATCTGAAACTCAGCAATAAGATAAAAAATCACAAACAATAAAGGAAGATAGCTTTTGCCTACAAGCCTCAATAATCCTTTCTCCTCAATTCAGAGACCAATCTACTGACACACAAGGACGTTAACAAGTGGCTAATTTTGGCGGGTCGTAGAAGATTGAAAATTCCAACTTTACCTGATGAATTTTTTTCAACCTGTTAACTTTCTGTACCTAGTAAATTGATTTTTATAAATAGCCTTATGCTTATTACAAATTTCTAGCTTCTGTATAATTACCAACATTTTACTCAGTGTTATTTTATAGTTTTATATAAAATATATTTTTCACAATATAGAAGCATCAAGGAATTGACCATTCCATCTTTTGTTCTTGATCGAAGGAAATTTTTTACAATTTTCAAAGGGCTAAATGTCCTTTGCTCTTTGAAACTGGAAGGGGGGATCTGAGGGCAAGTGCATATGCCCGATTCGTAAGATAAAGCATTCTTTTTTGATCGAATACTTCTGCTGCCGCTTCTTTTATCAATGTTTTGTGGCTTCTTATCACCTTTTTCATAGCAATTTATGATAAGATTAAAGGAGGTCTACAAAGTGCAGGGGAGCTTAGCATACACCCGTTAAGAAGCATTGAGAACTTCTAGCAATGAAAGATTTTTAATGTTTTTAATTGAATTGGCTACTCGTTGTTTCTTAAAAAATTCAAACTTTCAATTGTTCTGATCAATACAGGGAATGATTTTTCAAAACTTCAGGCTCAATCAATACTGAGTGATGGTCAAATTTAAACTTCTTATCCAGAAATTCACCTTGCCTGTTCAAAATATTTTAATTCAACTTAACCCCTGTCAAAAAGGAAACAAACGATGCAATGGTGCAATTTGAGATCCAGTGGAGACAGGGCTTCACAATTAAAAACGATTAGAAGATGTATCTGCTCTAGAGTTTGAATTTTAATAAGATCTCAGATTTTTACATTTAAGATCCCAAAATCCTAAGCTACGAAATTCACATTTTTGGTCATAATAGTTAGAAAAAATTTCAAGTGAACTTTTACTTGTCTGCTGTAATTGGTTCGTGTCTGCTGACGCACAATCTGTAACTTGTTGAATTACGTTGAGCATTCAGTATTAGAAAAAGCTATTGCAATCAGAGGGGAGAATTGACGTCAAAATATCGCTGTAAGTCAGTACCTTGATCCAATTGATAAAGTAAGTACCTTATTTGAAATTGGACGAATTTCATTTGCTTTGGCGCCCGTTTTGTTTTTAAAGTCTAAGCTTAAATCCATCGGGCTTATTGTGTCGTTAGGCTAAGCCTATTCCACATGGACGACTTTTTTCGTTGAAGATGCAGATTTTCACCTTCCCCAAGAACATCGTTCTTGCGCGCAAGTTGATCAAGATATTCCTCGCAAGCGACAGATTTTCGATTTCAACCAACAGAGTCTGTATTGCAAGGCGTGCAAGTGCACTCTGAAAAACAAATTCGCAAGGATTGTTCATGAACATTAAAATTGATAAATTTTAAATGATTACGATGCAGCTTTTTTTGTATTTTTATACTTTAGATGACGTCATTTATTTATCACTGTCTGGATATATTTAAGCAGCAATAATTTGTTTAAACCTTTACTACACTTCCGTTATGCCACAAGTTCTCTCATTATACCATTCTTTCTACCTTCAAATAATTCGTTAGATACGTGAAGATATATAATTCAAAAAAGCTTTAATATCAGCGATCTGAGCAACAGCAAAAAGCGAGTGAAGAGAGAAGCAGCATTTTTAGACCCTGTTTACACAGGCGTCTACTCAGGAATCGAGCTAAACCGTTGGCGTATATATGGGATTGGGCCCAGAAGCGATTTACAAGCTACACATATGCCCATTATAAAAACTGGGGCACCGCAGAGTAGGTATTGTTAAAAGAAAAGCGCTAGGGTAGCAATTATAATACACAGCTCCGGTCCAGATTGGGTCCATGGAGGATCGGCTCTGAAGGCGGTCCAAAAAGTATTTGGACAGCTGATCGAAAAATATACAAATCTGGACAGGATCTTCTCTCTTTTTAGCGGGGTCTTAGTATAGATTCTAGACTTTATGATATACTGTAGTGTTTATAAGTGTCTCGTGCATTGATGGTGATTTGATTTACATTGTTGACTCTTTGCATTCTCTGCTTGAATATCTAGCAGTATTAAGAGTGGGAGCACTGGTACTTTCTGATGTAAAAGAATGATTTGGGTGTGAGGATCTGCAAGCAATTTTTTTGAGCGCCTCGTTGAAATGTGTGTGCATCTTAGAGTAAATGAAAACATTGACGCAGCTATTTGAGACGTGAAGGATTTTCACTATGGTATTTGCCTGATTAATTTGCCTGGTGTATGGTATCCCGTCGTCATCCATCCATGACATAGTGTACGACAACTGAAGAAGGTCTCTTGGCAGAATTAGAAGCAGGAAAACACTTGACATAACGAGCAGCATCCGGAAGAGTCTTTGACGCTGGATGTGAGTTACTTCCGCACCAGATTCGGAGCTAAAGTTACGCTGTCTTTTTTTAAACTTTGAGTATATAGCTTTATTGGTGAAGAAAATAACGATGATGAACGTAACGTCCTGAATCAAAACCATTGTGACACTGGGTATGGAGTATCGCTTATCGGTAACATCTAATATCTTGCATACAGGATTCGTCCCGTAAAGATCTACTGATATAATGTAATGAAGATAGAAAGCAATTGACAAGACTATTGCTGCTAATACCGCAATGTTTATATGTCTGGCGCCGTACCGCCTTCCAAATGGCTTCACAATAACAAGGTACCGATCGACAGTTATTATTTGGATAAGAAATGCTGACAGCAATGTTGTTATCGGTCCAAAAGGTGCAATCACTTTGCACGCGACTCTTCCAAAATGCCATTTGGAATACCTCGTTAGTTCAACGTAGAGAAAGAATGCTGGGTTCACCAATGATGACAGTAAGTCCACAATGCCAAGATAGAGGAAAAGGCGGTCTGGAATCGTCCATTTATTACGGCGTTTCACTCCAAAAAAATAACAGACGAATCCATTGCCAATTGTACCCACAAATATTACAAGGCATAATGCAACTGCAATAAGTATCGTTTTCACATCATATGAAGAGCCAGAATCTGGGTTAGCTACAACTGTCGTTGAATTGGGCAGTGTCGCAACAGTCACGTTCGTATCCATTTGAAAACTGTTACCCCGAAATAATTTTTCTTAATCACTTAAACTAAACTGCAAGACAACGAAGCTTTCAGCGAAACTAATGACCAGCGCTGATGTGGCTTTGCAGCATTCTGTCGTCAATCAGCGGGGCATCTTAAATAATATTGGAAATAGAAACTCGACAAATATTGGTCGCTTGTTGATCAGCAGGTGCTTCATATGGCCTTGTGGCCGAATCACGTGAACAGGAAAGGTAAAATTTCCCAGAGAACCAACGCCCTCAAAATATCAATCAATATCAGAGTACTCAGTTCCAAGGAAAAACATGTAATGTGCTGATTGCTGAGTGATGATATAAACCTGATATCACGAAAAAGTAGAGTCCAAATAGACCATTTTATCCATGTTTCTTGAGTATGTATATGTTATTCTTGAACAGGCATATAAATTTGTTTAAAAGCTGAAAGAATTGTATCAAGAAGGTACCGATTGACATGCATTCACGCTTTTGATTGCACAGGAGTTGAATCTTTCTCAGCATGTGAATAATACATTAGCAGGGACGTAAACAAGCGGCTAATATTGGAGGGTCGTGGAAGTTTGAAAATTACAACTTTACCAACCGTAATGCCTCGAGTAAGCGCCCGTGTGCTTATTTAATTTTCGAGGCTCCAGGGTGGGCGCTTATGCTAATTTTTGAGGCTCCAACTATTTGCTACAGATCAGTTTCATATCAAATATCTTTTTCACAATATAGAAGCATCAAGGATTTGACCATTTCTTCTTTTGTTCTTGATCGAAAGAAAACATTTTACAATTTTCAAAGGGCTAAGTGTCCTTTGCTATTTAAAATGGAAAAGGGTGATTTGAGGGCAAGTACATATGCCCGATTCGTAATATAAAACATTCTTCTTTGATCAAATACTTCAGCCGCCGTTTCTTTGATCGATGTTTTGTGGCTTCTCGTCAGCTTTATCAAGTTGTAAACAAACCAGGCAAAATTGGCGAGCTCTAATTGGCTAAAAGAAAATTGTAAACAAAGCATCTAATTGGACAAAAACTAAATTCCCCCTTGCTGCTTTATCATAGTAATGTATAACAAGATTTACAGAGATCTACAAAGTACAGGAGGAGCTTAGCATACACTTGTTAAGAAGCGTTGAGAATTTCTAGCAATGAAAGATTTTTAATGTTTTTAACTGAATTGGCCCACTTTCAATTGCTCTGTTCAATACAGGGTTTGATATTGTTCAAAACAGCAGGCTCAATCAACACTGATAGTGAAATTTAAACTTCGGATCCAGAAATTCACCTTGCCTGTTCAAAATAATTTAGTTCAACTTAACCCCTGTCGAAAAAATCAAAACGGTGCAATGGTGCAGTTTAGGACCCGGTGGAGACAGGGCTTCACAATTAAAAACGATTAGAAGATGTGTCTGCTCTAGAGTTTGAATTTTAACAAGGTCTAAGATTTTTACATTAAAAATCCCAAAATCCTAAGCTATAAAATTCCAAATTTGGTCATAAAAAGCCCAAGTGAAATTTTAAGTTCTCCAACTGTTATTGGATTTTCCAGCCTTTGGGGGGCGTCATGCCTCACTACCCTATTTACATGCCTGTTCATCAGCTCAATATTAGTTCAATGACCATTTTTCTTGTGGTTGATTTTCTGCAAACCGATGCCAATAACAGGATTAAAATAAAACGCCTCAATGATTGAAGGCTCAAATAGGAATTTTCAAAGGAGACTGTAGGTTGGAGGGATGGGTTGGCAGGGATTGAGGGGGGTGTCAGTCAATGGTTGGATTTTGGTGCTACACTTTTCAGGTGCCTAGAATATAATGGAAACACCTTTGTTTACAATACAATTTTTAAGCTTGGTTTCCACTATGAGTTAATGTGAGTTATTATGAGATAATTTTGTGATATGACGTGGTTTACAAATTATCTCATAGTGAAAACGCTCGTTAAAAATTGTCTCATGAAAATCAACTCTTGTTAACTCACGTTACCTCATGAGCTTGGAAACAAAATGTTTTCAGCCTTCCAAAGCAATAGAGGAATGACCCAAGTGATCCACCGTATCTTCGGAAAAAGTGACAATTTTTTATAACACTGCTATCCAGCCCTCGCTACTGTTCTGCTAGTTCCCAATCAAAGTAACTTAAAGTTTAAGCAATAATTGACGAAAACTTGAAACTTAAGCAATAATTGATTACCTCTCATTATTAACTTTGGTTTATCTACTGCTTCAACTGGAAAAAGTCAAGCACCTTTATATAAGGGCCACCAATAATCCACATATAATAGTCCACAATAATTCAATGTAAAATTCTGAAACTGTGCAAAAGGCATTAAGACAACCTAAACATGATTCATAAACGAACATTTTTATTATTTTTATTGATAGATAAACTTTATAAAAAGAATTTCGTGAAGCTATTGGTCCAGGTCTTAAAGAATTGTGCCAAAAGTTTAGTAAATTCATCTTTTCGTTGCCGTAATCAAAAAATTCTTATTAATAAAGCTTTTTTTAGTCTTTTACAAATATTCCAAGCAACCAGCCCATAGGTTGTAATTTTTCCTTGCTGCCTTAATTGATATGTTGTTTGTCTATTTAAAGTTGAAGGAAGTTAGAGCCTTAAAATTTGAAAATTCAACTAAATTTGTTGCATCATGGATTAATATTAGAATAATTTTCGACAGTTGTAAACAGAACCTTGTAGCATGAAATTTGATAGCATAGATAACAATGTTGGATTGAAGGAAGGGGGGTTGCCTTTGATCAGAATTGTAGCAGCTGGTAGCTACATGGGTTATAAATTTGTGATATTATTTTGGATGTTCTTCTATTCCATTTAGGGAAAAACATGACTATGATGCAAAAGAGCCTTGGAGGTGCTTGGCAGCCTGGTTCTTAGGCCCAAAGGCCGAGAATCGAGTGGAATTTAACAAGTTTGCTTTAGCTATCTTGAATGACTATGAAGATTTTCGTGCTACGTACCAGCCTACAGATCCACTATATATCACAGAGGATGTTCGGCATTCGCCATCTTATGAAAAAGAAATTGAAAAGATAGGGAAGGAGTTGAAAAAACTGATTGAAGAGCTCAAGAAATCGGTGCCATTCTTCAGCTACAGATACAAAGTATGAATTATTATTCAATTTCGTTTATTTTGTCATCTACACTGAAATAAAAAGCTAAGCAACCTGGAATTTAGTACCTACGGTAGTTTATATTACCTGCTTTTTCATTTTTACATAGGAGAGCATTGTCAAACCAAAGCTTGATGAATTTCAAATAATCTATCCAAAATTTGGTTTAATATAGCCTACATAAAAGCAGTTCATTATGGTTTCTAATCAAACATACACGCACATTTGGCGAGTTTCTTGCTGTAACTATAAGAAGTTCTACAGCTTGTTTAATTTTTGTTCATTTATAACAAACCAAGCAGGCTGTCCTTGCAAAATTAGTTTCTTAGTGGCGGGGTGATATTGAAATCGCAAAGTAAATCGCAGCTGAAAAATGTTGCTTGAGTTGACTTACACCATGCTATATTTTTATCTGCTGTTGGTACTGCAGGGCCACATGGTATGGGACATTTCTTTGCCCTCACTTCTTGGGTATTTATCTGGAATGCTGTGGAATCAAAACAATGTAGATTCGTCTACATCACCAGTAACAACATTAATCGAAGCTAGAGTTGGGAGACAGCTTTGCGAGATGTTTGGATTTCGTCAAGGTATCACACTTATGAAGTTTTTCTTTTTAGAACTATCATTATTCATATAAAACCTGGAAAAGCATCCATTTGTACACAGGAGACTAAAAATTTTATACATAGAATGTATAACGATTACCACGCCAGAACCTTACCACGCAAAGTAAGATTCTGGCGCGGTAATCGTTATGGATTTGCTACGTAGTTTGTTTCAGGTATGGGGAAAAGGGGTTGGATAGGGAGAGATCTTTTCGTACTTCACGTTTCTACTTCAAACATTGTTTTATATGGGAGGGAAGGGAGAGACAACGAGAATTTTAAAGTATTTTGAATGACATAAATGGATTTGTACATTGCTTAGAGGCGAATTTAATCAATTATTGCATTTGTCACTCTTGCTATATTAAAAAGATAAGCTATGTTTGTTCTCAGAGAGCTCAGTGTAGCAACCTTGATATCTTCTTCAATGAAAATATAATTTTAATGTGGAGTCACTGACTGATGGCAAACGTTGGGTAAATGTTTGAGGTCTGACAGTGGAATTTCTTAATAAAATGAATATAAATGATTAAACATGCAAATTGCTTTTGAAAGCATCATGAAGCAGAAGAGCCAGCGTTTTGCCTTTTGGTAAGAAGAAATGCAATTTCCATTGGTGTCTAGACATTGGTGCAGCTCTTACATCACATCTAGGCTTATCAGAAATACCGGCAATATCACAGAATTATGCTAAATTATTCAAGGATTTCTATGACTTTCTTTGGCAAAATTATGTTTACAGTTTATACAAAAAGCCTATTTGCAAAATTTCATGACACATGAAAATGGACCACGTTGGCCTATTTCGTTTGCGTAAAAGCAGATGCTGAGTAAATTGCAATATGCTTGCTTTTAGATGACGAAATGAAGCCCTGGGGGCACATCACGAGTTGTGGATCTGTTTCCAATATTGAAGCATTGTGGGCTGCGAGAAACTTAAAGTTCCATCCTATTGCTTTGCGAAATGCAGTTGCAAATGATGCCAGGCTTGCCATTGCCAGAGAGACAGCGCTTGTTTATCTGCCGCGGCTAGATAAGTATGCAAAGCTTGTTGATGCTGACAATTGGAGTCTTTTGAACATGGAGATAGACGATGTCTGCCATATAACGACAACTGTTGCTGAGCAATCTGGACTATCAATGAAAGCAGTAACTGTCATACTTGATGACTACAGTCAAGTTTCTCTTGGTCTGTTTGACTTCTTGAAGTTAAATGGAATCAACAGCCCCGTTATAATTTCACCAGCCACTAACCATTACTCGTGGCCTAAAGCAGTCACTCTGCTAGGCTTAGGACGTGCAAACCTTATCCAGGTGCCTGTTGACAATAATGGGAGGCAGGATCTCGAAGGTATCTTTCTGCTGCATCTCTTTTGCAATAAAAACTTTTTCAGTACTTTTTCTCTTGGTCAACCTAGGGAAATCAATGTTGCATGTTCAAAAACTTAAAAAAAGGTATTTTAGGTGTTTCAGCTTTCTAACTATAGCCAAATTTGTCATGAGAACCTATCTATAGCAGGATTTCGATTGTAAAAAACCAAAATTTTGAAATTTCTACTAATGCGATGATAGAAGATCCAAGAAACTTTAGCTTTTTGAACTGAATAATGGCATATAATTTTTAAAAAGGGTTAAGATGATAAGTGAGAAAGACTTTGTTTTTTGGTTGACCTCCGAAATGTTGTCTTGCAAGTGTTTCTAATTATGTTCCATCCAGTTTGTTCTTGATGCACTCATTGGTAAATGCTATTTGATAGTTTAGAGCTCCAAAGATTACTTGAGAGTTGCCTCAAGAACAAGATTCCTGTTTTATGTGTGGTAGCTATTATTGGGACAACAGAAGAAAGCGCCGTAGACCCAGTTGTTGATATCCTGGAAATCAGGGACAGATTTAAAATAAAGGTGAGATGTATCCACAACCTTGCATTTTGCGGTTTGGCGAGGACCACTTACTTCCTCCTTCCTTTACTGCTTGTGAGGCCATCTTCAAGGTACAATCATAACTTGAGACTACAATCTAAGACATCGCTTTTATGGTTGTACCAGGTAATGTCAGGTTTTATTAGGTTATCCCAGATTATGTCAGATTATGTCAGGTAAGGTCAGGTAAATTGGAAGCTCAGCCTTGTCCGCAAGTGTGACCCAGTATGAGCCCTTCAAGAGAAACATTCTGAGAAGAAATTATTCAGTTACTTGAATATTTGTAGCACTCTCTGGGCAACTGGTCTAGAATGGGCTTAACTGTATGAAATTCCAACGTTAATCATGTAAATATTCACAACTTTTTCAAATATTTCTTTTAAAGCAATGCATTCTTTCTGTAGCGTTTTTTGATACAAGTCTTTGACTTTAAGTCTTTACGTCTTTGACTATATGTGCAAGATTTTTGATCGAGAAGAATGCATTCTATGCATTACTCTATAATAAACGTGTGTTGACTAAACTTCAGGGCCTTAATTTCTGGATTCACGCTGATGCTGCCTGGGGTGGATATCTGATGACAATGCTACGGGAGCCCATAGATTCAGGTACCAAAGAATCTGAGAGAAGCAAGATTGTCAAAGAAAACTGGGACATAATCAGCACAATACCACGAAGAACCCATTCCATACCTGTAAGCCAATTGGATACTTTAATATGATAATATGATATATACTCTTTTCTTGACCATTCTGCAATTTATAGCATTTTTTTATTTGCCTAGGTAGCTTAAAATCCTACTAATGTTCTTTAATTTTGCACTGTTTTGTGTGTTAGTTAGGGAAGAAAGCTGAGGGACTTCACACGAAAATTTCCCAAAGGTCTTATGCTTTTTATCTCATTTAAGCGTATTTCTGTTATTCGGGCCTATGGTGGAGGTTTACTTTACAAACTATACGAAACATATGCAATTTTATCCTTACACACTATCTAGAATAGTTTTTTTTGTATTTTTACGGTCTGGCGAGGGTCTTCTACGTACAAGCGACAAAAAAGAAGTATGTGCGACCTTTTAACCCAATTGGTTGTTAACGAAGTTAGAGGCTGGGTTCTCAACCAAAGGACTGTAGATCCCCAAGTCAGCCACCTCGAAGGCTTACAAAAATAGCGTTTTCCTGTAAACATCCTTGCGTTCAGCTCAATACATGTCAGTACAGTAGATAATCAAAAAGCCATAGTTAGCAATAATAGCTCGGCTAAGCAGAATGATGTATGACTTTAACTGCCACCTGTCAAAAAGGAAACAAACGATGCAATGGTGCAATTTGAGATCCAGTGGAGACAGGGCTTCACAATTAAAAACGATTAGAAGATGCGTCTGCTCCAGAGTTTGAATTTTAGTAAGGTCTAAGATTTTTGCATTTAAAATCCCAAATTCCTAAGCTACAAAATTCACATATTTTTTGGTCATAATAGTTAGAAAAAATTTCAAGTGAACTTTTAAGTTTTCCAACTGCAATTGAATTTTCCAACCTTTGGGGCGCGTCACTCCTCCCAATTATTTACGTGCCTGCTGACACACAATCTGTAACTTGTTGAATTACGTTGAGCATTTAGTTTTAGAAAAAGCTATTGCAATCAGAGGAGAATTGACGTCAAAATAACACTGTAAGTCAGTACCTTGATCCAATTGATAAATTTAGTACCTTATTTGAAATTGGACGAATTTCATTTGCTTTGGCGCCCGTTTTGCTTTTAAAGTCTAAGCTTAAATCCGTCGGGCTTACTGTGTCGTTAGGCTAAGCCTATTCCACATGGACGACTTTTTTCGTTGAAGATGCAGATTTTTACCTTACTCAAGAACATCGTTCTTACGCGATAGTTGATCAAGATATTCCTCGCAAGCGACAGATTTTTCGATTTCAACCAACAGAGTCTGTATTGCAAGGCGTGCAAGTGCACTCTCAAATACAAATTCGCAAATTCGCAAGGATTTTTAATGAAGATTAAAATTGATGAACTTTAGATGATTACGATGCAGCTTTTTTGTGTTTTTATACTTTAGATGACAATATTTATTTATCACTGTCTGAATACATTTAAGCAGCAACAATTTGTTTACACCTTTACTATACTTTCGTTATGCCACAAGTTTTCTCATTATACCATTCTTTCTACCTTCAAATACTTCGTTAGATACGTGAAGATATATAATTCAAAAAAGCTTCAATATCAGCGATCTAGGCAACAGCAAAAAGCAAGCGAAGAGAGAAGCAGCATTTTTAGACCCTGGAGACTTTATACTGTATTTATACTGTAGTGTCTCGTGTCTCGTGCATTAATGGTGATTTGATTTACATTTTTGACTCTTTGCATTCTCTGCTTGAATATTTAGCTGTGTTAAGAGTGGGAGCACTGGTTCTTTCTGATGTAGAAGAATAATTTGGGTGTGAGGATCTGCAAGCAATTTTTTTGAGCGCCTCGTTGAAACCTGTGTGCATCTTAGAGTAAATGAAAACATTGACGCAGCTATTTGAGACGTGAAGGATTTTCACTATGGTATTTGCCTGATTAATTTGCCTGGTGTATGGTATCCCGTCGTCATCCATCCATGATATAGTGTACGATAACTGAAGAAGGTCTCTTGGCAGAATTAGAAGCAGGAAAACACTTGACATAACGAGCAGGATCCCGAAGAGTCTTTGACGCTGTATGTGAGTTACTTCCGCACCAGATTCGGAGCTAAAGTTACGCTGTCTTTTTTTAAACTTTGAGTATATAGCTTTATTGGTGAAGAAAATAACGATGATGAACGTAACGTCCTGAATCAAAACCATTGTGACACTGGGTATGGAGTATCGCTTATCGGTAACATCCAATACCTTGCATACGGGATTCGTCCCGTAAAGATCTACTGATATAATGTAATGAAGATAGAAAGCAATTGACAAGACTATTGCTGCTAATACCGCAATGTTTATACGTCTGGCGCCGTACCGCCTTCCAAATGGCTTCACAATAACAAGGTACCGATCGACAGTTATTATTTGGATAAGAAATGCTGACAGCAATGTTGTTATCGGTCCAAAAGGTGCAATCACTTTGCACGCGACTCTTCCAAAATGCCATTTGGAATACCTCGTTAGTTCAACGTAGAGAAAGAATGCTGGGTTCACCAGTGACGACAGTAAGTCCACAATGCCAAGATAGAAAAAGAGGCGGTCTGGAATCGTCCATTTATTACGGCGTTTCACTCCGAAAAAATAACAGACGAACCCATTGCCAATTGTACCCACAAATATTACAAGGCATAATGCAACTGCAATAAGTATCGTTTTCACATCATATGAAGAGCCAGAAGCTGGGTTAGCTACAGCAGTCGTTGAATTGGGCAGTGTCGCAACAGTCACGTTCGTATCCATTTGAAAACTGTTACCCCGAAATAATTTTTCGTAATCACTTAAACTAAACTGCAAGACAACGAAGCTTTCAGCGAAACTAATGACCAGCGCTGATGTGGCTTTGCAGCATTCTGTCGTCAATCAGCGGGGCATCTTAGATAATATTGGAAATAGAAACTCGACAAATATTGGTCGCTTGTTGATCAGCAGGTGCTTCATATTGCCTTGTGGCCGAATCACGTGAACAGGAAAGGTAAAATTTCCCAGAGAACCAACGCCCTCAAAATATCAATCAATATCAGAGTACTCAGTTCCAAAGAAAAACATGTAATGTGCTGATTGCTGAGTGATGATATAAACCTGATATCATGAGAAAGTAGAGTCCAAATAGACGATTTCATCCATGTTTCTTGAGTATGTATATGTTATTCTTGAACAGGCATATAAATTTGTTTAAAAGCTGAAAGAATTGTATCAAGAAGGTACCGATTGACATGCATTCATGGTTTGAATACATTAAACCGCTTTTGATTGCACAGGAGTTGAATCTTTCTCAGCATGTGAATAATACATTAGCAGGGACGTAAACAAGCGGCTAATATTGGAGGGTCGTGGAAGTTTGAAAATTACAACTTTACCAACCGTAATGCCTCGAGTAAGCGCCCGGGTGCTTATTTAATTTTCGAGGCTCCAGGGTGGGCGCTTATGCTAATTTTTGAGGCTCCAACTATTTGCTGCAGATCAGTTTTATATCAAATATCTTTTTCACAATAAAGAAGCATCAAGGAATTGACCAGTTTATCTTTTGTTCTTGATCGAAAGGAAACATTTTACAAATTTCAAAGGGCTGAGTGTCCTTTGCTTTTTGAAACTGAAAAGGTTGATTTGAGGGCAAGTACATATGCCCGATTCGTAAAATAAAACATTTCCTTTTTTGATCAAATACTTCAGCCGCCGTTTCTTTGACCAAGGTTTTGTGGCTTCTCGTCAGCTTTATCAAGTTATAAACAAACCAGGCAAAATTGGCGAGCTCTGATTGGCTAAAAGAAAATTGTAAACAAAGCATCTAATTGGACGAAAACTAAACTCCGCCTTGCTGCTTTATCATAGCAATGTATAACAAGATTTAAGGAGATCTACAAAGTACAGGAGGAGCTTAGCATACACTCGTTAAGAAGCGTTGAGAATGTCTAGCAATAAAAGATTTTTAATGTTTTTGATTGTATTGGCCCACTTTCAATTGTTCTGATCAATACACAGGGTATGATATTTTTCAAAACAGCAGGCTCAATCAACAGATAGTGATATTCAAACTTCTGATACAGAAATTCACCTTGCCTGTTCAGAATAATTAAATTCAACTTACCCCCTGTCAAAAAAATCAAAACGGTGCAATGGTGCAGTTTGAGACCCGGTGGAGACAGGGCTTCACAATTAAAAACGATTAGAAGATGTGTCTGCTCCAGAGTTTGAATTTTAACAAGGTCTAAGATTTTTAACAAGCCTCCGCACACCCCAAACACACCAAACAATCCATTCCATACAGTCTTGCACTAAGACTACGACGGATCTGCTCCGAAGATAAAACGTTCAAATATCGCACGAGACAACTACTGGAATACTTGACAAAACGGGGTTACAAACCCAAACAGACAAACAAACAAATACAGAAGGCTGCTAAAAAAACTAGACAAGACTGCCGCAGGACCACCAAACCACGCACTAATCATCGCACGCCATTTGTTGTCACCTACCACCCAGCTTTGCCACAACTATCCACCATACTCAAACAAAACCTTGACATACTACAAAACTCTAACACATGTCAAGAAGCCTTCCCCGACGCACCCATACTTAGTTACTGCAGACCGAAAAACCTCCGGGATTAACTGGTTCGTGCCAAAATTAAAAATGTCACACCCAGTGATCCCATAGGTTCGTACAAATGCCACTTGCGACGTAACAGTTTAACATGCCAACATATCACAGACGGGACTACAACATTTATTTTTTCTAACTCTGACAAAAACTACGACATAAAACAACGACTGGACTGCAACTCCACCAACGTCATATACGCATTACAATGTAAACGCTGTCTACATAACGGAAACAAAAACTGCCAATACATCGGACAAACTAGCAGACGACTTAAAGACAGATTTAACGAACACCGACGAGACATTATCAACAAAAAAGAAGACAAGTCTGGTGTTGCAGAACATTTCTACAGCCCAGCACACACCATCCACGACCTTGCCATCACACCACTACTTAGACTTAATGACAAACGAGAGAGTGTTCGTCGAGCTAAGGAGCAATATCTCATTGGCCTGGCGAACACCCTCAACCCCAACGGCATGAACAGAACTACCGACCGTTAACTTTACAAAACAACTTATCACCTTTCACGCCGCCCTCGCAACCCACACCATATTTTCCCTACCTATTGTAATCATCATCACCACTATTACTATCATCAACATTCCATTATTCTCAGTTCCATCAAAAAAATTTTTTTTTTCATATTCACAGTCATCATTTTCATCTTATTGCATCAATCTCAATAGCACCACCCACATCCCCTTACATCACCCACCACCCTTCCCTCCCCCACTTCCATCATCCCATTTTTTCTCCACTGCGCTGCATTCACACCATTCAACATCCACCAATCCGGCACCACCATCTCACATTTCAAATCCATTCACTCGTTTGTTTCATTTACTCTGATGCCGCTGCGAAATATTAGAATATTCTCTAAATTTAATTTATTTTGAAAATTTTATTTCGTGACATTGGATTCTCGTCGTCGTATTGCTTTGTTCCTGTATATCTTTCATTTTAAAATCTCATTGCAAGATTCACAGAATCCGGCGGACAGTCTATCCTGCGGTTCTTCCTTCTCACACACTAAGATTTTTACATTTAAAATCCCAAAATCCTAAGCTATAAAATTCCAAATTTGGATATAAAAAGTCCAAGTGAAATTTTAAGTTCTCCAACTGTAATTGGATTTTCCAGCCTTTAGGGGGCGTTACGCCTCATGTCCCTGTTATTTACGTGCCTGTTCATCAGCTCAATATTAGTTCAATGACAATTTTTCTTATGGTTGATTTTCTGCAAACCGATGCCAATAAAAGGATTAACATAAAACGCCTCAATGATTGTAGGCTCAAATAGGAATTTTAAAGGAGACTGTAGGTTGGAGGGATGGGTTGGCAGGGATTGAGGGGGATGTCAGTCGATGGTTGGATTTTGGTGCTACACTTTTCAGGTGCCTAGAATATAATGGAAACACCTTTGTTTCCAATACAATTCTTAAGCTTGGTTTCCACTATGAGTTAACATGAGTGAATATGAGATAATTTTGTGATCTGACAACATGGTTTACAAATTATCTCATGGTGGAAACGCTCATTAAAAATTGTCTCATGAAAATTAACCCTTGTTAACTCACATTACCTCATGAGCTTGGAAACAAAATTTCTTCATTCCAAACTCATAAGCTAATATCTTATCAAAAGAAGCTGATACATTGCAGGGGAATGTGCTACCATTTGCACTGAGGTTCTTAGATAGCCTAACTAAAATAAGAGAACTAAGATAGCCTAACTAAAATCCCACAATTTACCTCCCTTTCGCATCCCAATTCTCCCTTTCGCATCGGTGGAATGGGCTCTGTTGTCCAAAACAAAACCACATTTGATAAGAGCAAGCCTTGACGAGGCAAATGAGCTGTTGCTGTCACATTTTCATCCTGTTTTAATACGGTTTCTAACTACTTGTTACAGTTTTATAATGCTTATTGTAATTTTGAATTTATCACTTTGGATGAAAACTCTGACTTTACTTGCCTTATTCAAGTGTCAGAGCCTACCACTCAAATATTAGAATTTATTTCTAATGATCCCATTGGCTTTTCTTTCTAATAAAATATTGTCATTCTGGTTAAATTTTTAGGATAAACAATGCTTGCCTTCTACATGAATATTTTGACAGACATCTGCAAACATTTTTTCTGTTTTTGTACAAAAAGAGCTAAACCTAGATGGAAATTAAGACCATCAACAGATGGATCAAAGCATCAATATTCTTGATGGATAACGTTGAAATCCTTTTGAACATTTTAGGTTTTTTGAATGTCATTGCTCATTATTGCAAAGAAGTATCAATGTATAAAGGATAATTACTTCTTAAAGACTAACTCAAAGATGCCACACAGATTTTGGTTAAAAAAAATCCGCCAAATCATCATAACACTGAAAATATTGAGGAAACAAGTGGGCTTAATATGGAATTTATACTTTGTGTATAGCAAACAGTGAATATGCACACATACTGTAAATCCATGGAAAAGTTAAAAGTTCAAATTCAAATCATTTAGCTTAGTTCTATGAACCACAGATTGCATTTCCAGAAAAAACACACTTTCATCTGCCTCTACTTTGGAACGAAGTCAAATTTGGGGAATTCTTCTAGGTTGCCAGAGCCAAATCTTCGCCTCAGCCCTTCAGTTTCCTTCGTCATTTTCTGCTCAAACTCTGGAGTTACATCAAGCAGTTTTCCTTCTCCTAGCTTCTTTGATTTGGTCTTGTAATCACGTATTTTCTCGAGAAACAATTTCTGAATTGGGTCCATGCCACCATTGCTTTGGGTCGCCTTCTGCAGGACACAGGCAGTCATACCGATATTGCGACGAATAACAGTTTGCAGGCCTTTGCCACACACATTTTTACTTACTGACAATCGTAGCATTTTTCCTTTGTCTTCTGTCGGCGGACAGTTGCTCTGCTTCTAAAAACCACTGTGCAGTAGGCCCAACGAGATACGAGAGGACGACCTGTTGATAAAAACCTCGATTCGATGCTGAACCCATAATTCTGTTCGATATTGTGGGTTCTTATCAGTGGTTCTTATCGACACACTTGCTTTTCTGATTGCTTTGAAAAGATATATATTGGCGCTAATTATAGTAAATGAGTACTTTTCTTGTTCGGAAAGGAATAACACTTTTCTTAAGAACTGCACATTAATGATCGCCCCATATCGAGCTTACAAGAAAAGTGTAGGTGCTTTAACAAACTTTTGTTCCGTAAAAAGGAAAATGTAGCAAACAAAATGAAACGAAACGATTTAGCTTTGCTTGAAAAAACAATTTATACTACTTCTGCAAGTCTTATGACAGTTCCGTGAAATCTGACAACTAAGATTAAGGAAAAATTAAATACCCTTATATTCAAACGGCTTTAATTCATTTGTTCGTCGTTTAATATGTTTTACTATTTTCAGGCATAATTTTGTAGGAACGTAATTGTTAACTTTATGAGGCCCCTAGACCTCGGGGCCCTAGGGCAGTTTTCCTCTTGCCCCCCTTTCGGCGTGTCATAAGAATATCTTTCAATGAAGCCCCGTATGCCGGGGCGAAATATTAGCCTTCATTGATTTTATTCGCCTTTTCAGTATTAGCCTCGTTATCATGTCCAATACGCACTTAATTTTAGGATGTGTGCTGCTGCACGTAGTTAGTTAGACACTGATCTCAAAAAAATCTTTAGTTTGAGATCAGTGTCAGTTAGAGGACTTTTGATTTTGATGATGAAGCGGAAAACGTAAACGAAGTTCTTTTCTCTTTGCCACACTTCTTCGGTAGAGATCCCGCCACAGGCGCACAGGCGGCCCTGCATGTCTCAATATGACGTCATTGTCATCTGCGCTGTGTGTCGCGTGATAAGACTACGCAGCAATCTTAAGAGTTGGATTTTCTTTCGTAGTGCGCGTTTCAAGAAGCTGTTTCGAAAATTTGTGTTCGACTTTACAGAAAAATTTTTACCTGTTGGCTGCATATTACAGCAGACGATCTAGAGGATAAAAAATCTTCTAAGATGCAGCGTACTAGTTCAAAGGGAAATTTAGCAGAAGAACTGCTGCTCAAGTTGTAAGCATCTCTGCCTCTCATATACATTTTATCAGCTTGAATATTCAAAAGTATTGTATTAGCCAATGGTGAAAAATTGTGCGAATTCCAATAGAATATGAGCCTCCTAGAGCAAATGGAGCTATTTATCGTAACAGTCCGAACAAATCAACAAAGTGTGTTGCAGTAAGGCAATCAACAATCAATACAACATTTCGTATTTTATCACTTTATTAGTAAAAATATGTGGTATACATTACACGCTCATTTCAAACACACACTCTCCATTAAACCATAAGCAATTAGTTTTTAGTTATCCGTCCCTTTAGAAAATATAATTACAAAAGATATGTGTAAACGTTCCAAGTCAATTAACCAAGCGGCAAAAGATATTACCAACAATAAATGTGTTAACGATTAAACCTATGTAGATCTATTACGAGACAAAAGAAATTGTAAGAATACTGAAAACACGACCTTGGTTAATAACACGCTGGTTAATTACTCAAGTAAACCGTGGAAAAGGCGTTTGCGCGGCAAACTCCCTGCTCTCCGCGACACTATTTGAAATAGAAGCGGAGAAATGTCGTGTGTGAGAAAGAAATAAATGTTAACAACAGTCTGCTATTTTTATTTACCACAAAAGTAATCGATTTTCGATATTAAATTGACCGAAAGCTTAATGATTTTTACAACTTCGTTTTTTGGCCGACACGACTTCTAGACAAATTGCTACAGCAGTATATATCGTATTATGAATCCTCAGAACTCTAAAAACGGAAATCTGTGGTTTTCATCAACATGAAACCTTGCATATTAATATTGTAAACAAGCCTCAGCAATAAGGTATGGCAAGTTCAATCGATATGAACGGATTATATGTAATCCTGAACAAAAAGCGTTGTCGATCAAATCATTGTGGATTGCAACTTGACAAGATTTGTTAAAATAATGCGTCGAAGATCAGCGCATACGTATGAATGGGCTGAGTGAAAATTACTGTTTACTGGTCTATCATGAAGTGCTTGATGCCGTATAGGCAGAACTGTGCACGCTTTTGGTGTAGAGAACAGATCGTTCTTAGTTGCTAATCTGAATTTCACTCTTAACGCGATCACCAGGCAACTGTTATTGGCTTTGATGTATCTCATCAAAATAAACTTACCTAGAACATTCTAGGCTGTATTTCTCATTAATGAAAATACTAGGAAGAAGTATTTGTCATTTTGCAATAAATGCTAGATAAAGTTTGCGGTGATTATGAATAACATTTCAATTTTGGAGGCGGAAAGCATACCTTGATGGTAGGTGACGCAAGAATTGTTATGACAGTCATGTGAGCAATCCAACGTGACGGTATTCATTAACGACGAGTCGCCTTTTGTATGCTACAGAATTAATGATATGCATTCGAGAAAATGCAGAATCTTCTAAATCGAAGACAAAGCCGTCGAAGAAATCAAAGCTGCTTTGATGTTTTCTGTTTTATCATTTAAACTACCAGTTATTGAAATATCTGATAAATATTAATCAAGATATCTGATACAGCATAGATTTATCCAAAGAAGGAATGTTGCATTATTGAACAAAGGAAAGCTCATTTATTTCATGACTATGAGACAACTTATCATAGCTAAGAATTAAGAGTATGCTAAAAGTAAGGACATGCCTATTTTGTACCTACGGTTTTATGCCTTCCAAAGCAATAGAGGAATGACCCAAATGATCCACCGTATCTTCGGAAAAAGTGACAATTTTTTATAACAGTGCTATCCAGCCCTCGCTACTGTTCTGCTAATTCCCAATCAAAGTAACTTGAAGTTTAAGCAATAATTGACGAAAACTTGAATTTTAAGCAGTAATTGATTACCTCTCATTATTAACTTTGGTTTATCTATCTACTACTGGAAAAAGTCAAGCCCCTTTATATAAGGGCCACCAATAATCCACATATAACAGTCCACAATAATTCAATGTAAGAATCTGAAACTGCGCAAAAGGCATTAAGACAACCTAAACATGATTCATAAACAGACATTCTTATTGTTTTTATTGATAGATAAACTTTATAGAAAGAATTCCGTAAAGCTATTGGTCTAGGTGTGAAAGAATGGTGCCAAAAGTTTAGTAAATTCATCTTTTCGTTGCCGTAATAAAAAAATTCTTATTAATAAAGCTCTTTTTTAGTCTTTTACAAATATTTAAAGCAACCAGCCCATAGGTTGTAATTTTTCCTTGCTGTCTTAATTGAATGTTGTTTGTCTATTTAAAGTTGAAGGAAGTTGGGGCCTTAAAATTTAAAAATTCAACTAAATTTGTTGCATCATGGGTTAATATTAGAATAATTTTCGACAGTTGTGAACAAAACCTTGTAGCATAAAATTTGATAGCATAGATAACAATGTTGGATTGAAGGAAGGGGGGTTGCCTTTGATCAGAATTATAGCAGCTGATAGCTACATGGGTGATATTATTTTGGATGTTCTTCTATTCCATTTAGGGAAAAACATGACTATGATGCAAAAGAGCCTTGGAGGTGCTTGGCAGCCTGGTTCTTAGGCCCAAAGGCAGAGAATCGAGTTGAATTTAACAAGTTTGCTTTATCTATCTTGAATGACTATGAAGATTTTCGTGCTACGTACCAGCCTACAGATCCATTATATATCACAGAGGATGTTCGGCATTCGCCATCTTATGAAAAAGAAATTGAAAAGCTAGGGAAGGAGTTGAAAAAATTGATTGAAGAGCTCAAGAAATCGGTGCCATTCTTCAGCTACAGATATAAAGTATGAATTATTATTAAATTTCGTTTATTTTGTCATCTACACTGATTTAAAAAACCAAGCAACCTGAAATTTAGTACCTACGATAGTTTATATTACCTGCTTTTTTATTTTTATATAGGAGAGCATTGTCAAACAAAAGCTTAATGAAATTTAAATAATCTATCCAAAATTTGGTTTAATATAGCCTATATAAAAGCAGATCATCGTGGTTTCTAATCAAACCTACACGCACATTTGGTGAGTTTCTTGTTGTAATTGTAAGACGTTCTTCAGCTTGTTTTATTGTTTGTTCATTTATAAGAAACCAAGCAGGCTGTCCTCGCAAAGTAAATCACAGCTGAAAAATCTTGTTAGAGTTGACTTTAACCAAGCTATATTTTTATCTGCTGTTGGTACTGCAGGGCCACATGGTATGGGACATTTCTTTGCCCTCACTTCTTGGGTATTTATCTGGAATGCTGTGGAATCAAAACAATGTAGATTCGTCTACATCACCAGTAACAACATTAATCGAAGCTAGAGTTGGGAGACAGCTTTGCGAGATGTTTGGATTTCGTCAAGGTATCAAACTTATGAGATTCTTCTTTTTAGAACTATCATTATTCATATAAAACCTGGAAAAGCATCCATTTGTACACAGGAGACTAAAAATTTTTTACATAGAATGTATAACGATTACCACGCCAGAACCTTACCACGCAAAGTAAGATTCTGGCGCGGTAATCGTTATGCACTCGCTACGTAGTTTGTATCAGGTCTGGAGAAAAGGAGTTGGATAGAGGAAGAGATCTTTTCGTGCTTCACGTTTCTATTTCAAACATTGCTTTATATGGGAGAGAGAGACAACGAGAATTTTAAAGTATTCTGAATGACATCAATGGATTTGTACATTGCTTAGAGGCGAATTTAATCGATTATTGCATTTCTCACTCTTGCTATATTAAAAAGATAAGCTATGTTTGTTCTCAGAGAGCTCAGTGTAGCAACCTTGAAATCTTCTCAATGAAAATTTGATTTTAATGTGGAGTCACTGACTGATGGCAAACGTTGGGTAATGTTTGAGGTCTGACAGTTTCGGTCTGAGGAATTTCTTAACAAAACGAATATAATTGATTAAACATGTAAATCGATTTTGAAAGCATCATGAAGCAGAAGAGCCAACGTTTTGCCTCTTGGTAAGAAGAAATGCAATTTCTATTTGTGTCTAGACATTGGTGCAGCTCTTACATCACATCTAGGCTTATCAGAAATACCGGCAATATCACAGAATTATGCTAAATTATTCAAGGATTTCTATGACTTTCTTTGGCAAAATTATGTTTACAGTTTATACAAAAAGCCTATTTGCAAAATTTCATGACACATGAAAATGGACCACGTTGGCCTATTTCGTTTGCGTAAAAGCAGATGCTGAGTAAATTGCAATATGCTTGCTTTTAGATGACGAAATGAAGCCCTGGGGGCACATCACGAGTTGTGGATCTGTTGCCAATATTGAAGCATTATGGGCTGCTAGAAACTTAAAGTTCCATCCTATTGCTTTGCGAAATGCAGTTGCAAATGATGCCAGGCTTGCCATTGCCAGAGAGACAGCGCTTGTTTATCTGCCGCGGCTAGATAAGTATGCAAAGCTTGTTGATGCTGACAATTGGAGTCTTTTGAACATGGAGATAGACGATGTCTGCTATATAACGACAACTGTTGCTGAGCAATCTGGACTATCAATGAAAGCAGTAACTGTCATACTTGATGACTACAGTCAAGTTTCTCTTGGTCTGTTTGACTTCTTGAAGTTAAATGGAATCAACAGCCCCGTTATAATTTCACCAGCCACTAACCATTACTCGTGGCCTAAAGCAGTCACTCTGCTAGGCTTAGGACGTGCAAACCTTATCCAAGTGCCTGTTGACAATAATGGGAGGCAGGATCTCGAAGGTAGCTTTCTGTTGCGTCTCTTTTGCACTAAAAACTTTTTCAGTAATTTTTTTGTTGGTCAACCTAGGGAAATCAATGTTGCATGTTCAAAAATATAAACAAAGGGTAATTTAGGTATTTCAGCTTTCTAACTATAGCCAAATTTATCATGAGAACCTATCTATAGCAGGGTTTCGATTGTAAAAAACCAAAATTTTGAAATTTCTACTAATGTGATGATAGAAGATTCAAGAAAATTTAGCTTTTTGAACTGAATAATGGTATGTAATTTTAAAAAAGGGTTGAGATGATAAGCGAGAAAGACTTTGTTTTTTGGTTGACCTCCGAAATGTTGTCTTGCAAGTGTTTCTAATCATGTTGCATCCGGTTTGTTCTTGATGCATTCAGTGCTAAATGCTATTTGATTGTTCAGAGCTCCAAAGATTACTTGAGAGTTGCCTCAAGAACAAGATTCCTGTTTTATGTGTGGTAGCTATTATTGGGACAACAGAAGAAAGCGCCGTGGACCCAGTTGTTGATATCCTGGAAATCAGGGACAGATTTAAAATAAAGGTGAGATGTATCCACAACCTTGCATTTTGCGGTTTGGCGAGGACCACTCACTTGCTTGTGAGACCATCTTCAAGGTACAATCATAACTTGAAACAATAATCTAAGACATCGCTTTTATGGTTGTGCCAGGCAATGTCAGGTTTTATTAGGTTATCCCAGATTATGTCAGATTATGGCAGGTAAGGTCAGGTAAATTGGAAGCTCAGCCTTGTCCGCAAGTGTGACGCAGTGTGAGCCCTTTAAGAGAAAAATTCTGAGAAGAAATTATTCAGTTATTTGAATATTTGTAGCACTCTCTGGGCAACTGGTCTAGAATGGGATTAATTATATGAATTTCCAACGTTCATCTTTTTAATATTCACAACTTCTTCAAATATTTCTTTTAAAGCAACGCAGTCTTTCTGTAGCTTTTCTTGATACAAGTCTTTGACTTTAAGTCTTTTAGTCTTTGACTATATGGGCAAGATTTTTGATCGAGAAGAATGCATTCTATGCAGTTCTCTATAAGAAAAGTGTGTTGACTAAACTTCAGGGCCTTAATTTCTGGATTCACGCTGATGCTGCCTGGGGTGGATATCTGATGACAATGCTACGGGAGCCCATAGATTCAGGTACCAAAGAATCTGAGAGAAGCAAGATTGTCAAAGAAAACTGGAACATAATCAGCACAATACCACGAAGAACCCATTCTATACCTGTAAGCCGATTGGATACTTTAATATAATAATGTAATATATACTTTTTTCGTGATCCTTCTGCAATTTATAGCATTTCTGTTTATTTGCCTAGGTAGCTTAAAATCCTACTAAATGTTCTTCAATTTTGCACTGTTTTGTGTGTTACTTAGCTCTTAGGGAAGAAAGCTGAGGGACTTCACACGAAAGTTCCCCAAAGTTCTTATACTTTTCATCTCATTTAAGCGTATTTCTGTTATTCAGGCCTATGGTGGAGGTTTACTTTACAAACTATACGAAACATGTGCAATTTTATCCTTACACACTATCTAGAATAGTTTTTTGTGAGTATTATTACGGTTTGGCGAGGGGCTTCAGCGTACAAGTGACAAAAAAAGACGTACGTGCCATCTTTTAACCCAATTGGCTGTTAACGAAGTTAGAGGCTGGGTTCTCAACCAAAGGGACTGTAGATCCCCAAGCCAGCCACCTCGAAGGCTTACAAAAATAGCGTTTTCCTGTAAACATCCTTGTGTTCAGCTCAATACATGTCAGTACAGTAGATAATCAAAAAGCCATAGTTAGCAATAATAGCTCGGCTAAGCAGAATGATGTATGACTTGAACTGCCATTTTCCTTCTTTATAGTCAAATCTGGACCGTGGTCAATATATCATGCGATCTCTGGTAGAAAATGAAAACATTTCTCACAAAAGGAATCTGTCGACAAGGTACCGCCATGAAGTTGCTCCAAGCGACTTTGTACCAGATATTTCATTGTCTCCCTACGTTATTGAACAATACCAAGCGCTAAGAATGGTGGATACAATCACAGTAGACCCACATAAGGCAGGATTTTGTGTCTATCCTTCTGGTGCACTGTGTTACAGAAACGGGTCAATGCGCAGTTACATCGCTTTAGCAGCACCAGAAGTGTACCACGGAGAAGATGATCCATCGGTTGGAGTATACGGTTTGGAAGGTTCAAAGCCAGGAGCTGCTGCAACAAGTGTTCTTCTTTCCCATAATGTAGGTACAAAAAGTGATTTTCTTTTCTATCGTTTACTCCAAGGAAATCAATTCTTTCCAGTTCATCTGGTAAAATCTCTAATTACTATCAATAAAAGAGTCTCAAGGGCCCAAGGCCAAGGCATGCATACGAACTCGAGCGCAGCAATAATATAACATGAACTACTCGGTTGATGCCGATTCTGTGGCAAACCGTCCTAATGAAATTCTAAATCACTATTGACTTGCAATTCTTAACAAATAGTGTAATACCTATTATGTATTACAAGCATTGCACCAGTTATATTTCACTTACAGTACACAACCATGGTTAACGGAGCAAGGAATTTCTGTTCAAGAGCAAATTTATCATTTAAATCTACCATTTACTGGTTTTAAGATTAGAACAGGGTGCACTCCAAGCTTATTTCGTCCGTTTTCTAGGTTATTGGCCTAAACAAACTTGGATATGGGCGTATCTTGGGTCAGTGCACATTTGCAACCAAACTGTTCTATTGTATGTGGATGACAATAGCACAGGACGATGATCCATTTGTTTGTGTTAACTTTATCGACTCCCATCAAGGTAGCATGGAAGATATGAAGAAATTTATCAGAACAAAAATCCATGGGAAAACAAACAAGGAGATATTCCAAGTGAGTAAAATTCGTTTTACCTTTTGTCTTTATCTTTAAGAGACAGATCGACATAATGTGATGTTGAGAATTCGGCGTATGGAATATTGATAGGCTTTAATTAGCGTCTTTATATTGGTTTGGCGCTCATAACATACCTAATCTATCATGTGGAATAGCTTGGCTTCAGTAAGCTATCAAACTTTGAACGTCCAATTCCTTCGAATGAACTAATATGACTCGATCCGGCAATTTAGGAAGGCTACAATAACATTTGAACGCAATGCAAATATTAAAGGCTGAAGACGGAGCTTTTGTAATTTCAAGCTAAAAACAGGATGTATATCTGTTTTGATTATAAATTTACATAAATTATGCTTACGTTTTTACCAGGACAAAGAGGCCATGACGTTTCTGGCTGAAGTAGGACCAGATGCTCTAATCAATACATTTGTTGTGAACATAAAAAATGAAGACGGTTCACTCAACACTGATATCAACATTGCAAATGATTTGCAGTCAGAAATTTTCAAAGAGCTTTCAGGAAGGGTTGGCCTACCAACAAAACGAATACCGATGTATCTAACAACATCTGAATTCAATACAAAAAAATATGGGGTATCTTTGGATGCATTCAAAGAGAGACTTGGTGTAAGTATCTGTTAAACTCCCTTAAACTACAAATACGCCCTTCAAGTTATTTTCGATCCACACCTGGATAACAATTTTCTGCTTGCCTTTTGTCACTATCCGACCTTTAAACTCCGAAGAGTGTTGGATGAAAAGTACTTCAGTGTGATATGTCTCCGCTAGTTCGTGCCAGCTTCATATTTTGCGCCAGCTTCAGTTTTGCAGTTTTCTAGACCAAAAGCAAAGGGGTTTAAACTCTTTGGGGTCTGTTCTCCTTTTTTCTTGCCTTTAAACCATATGATAAAAACATAAATTCTGTATAGCTGCAAACTTTTGAAAAACTAGTGAGCATAGAATTCTATTTTTTAATGGTGAGATGATTCAATTTTCCAATATTCTCAGACTTACAGTTTTGTTTTTGGGCTACCTATTGTTGTAAAGTGCTTGAACCTTCGTAAATTTTCGTGGAGCGCTAGAAAATGATATTGGCAACTGATTTTGCTAGATTATACATTGAAGATCTCATTGTAAGAGTAATGCAACTTATTATTGTAAGGCAACCTTGCTTGTTTTTTTTAGCTTGAAGACATCACGAAATGCAATTTGAAGTTTCTCAGAAACACAGTCATGAATCCTTTTCAGTCAACCAATGGGTTTGTTGAAAAGATTGGAGCAACCTTCCATAACACTGTGTTGAACTGTATAGGAAAGGTACGTATACGTCCCTGCTTAGTGACTATAACTAGGAGTGTATTAGCAGCATTTTTATGAAGAGTCGAAATGCTTTAGCAATAAATGAAGTTTGGTTTCATTCCAAAGACTTGAATATTTGGTACAGGATGTTTAACAGGAGTGCATTGTAAAATGACATTTTTTATTGTTGCACAAGTTCTGTTCTCATTTTCTAAGTTTTTTCCATTGCTATAAAAATATGAGACAACGAGGAATTTGTGGTTATTAGGAGAACAGAGTCAAGTAGAGGAATTCAAAATCGGTGCACAAAAGTGTTTTGATGTTTGCAATATTCTTGCGGTCATGCTTCTTTTAATAATGACTGTCTTCTTGGAAAAACGGAAATATTATTATTTTACTTTCAACCAATTGCAGATTAAAGACAAGCCTTACAACCACGAGTTCGTTAGCAGTCACATGAGTAAGAGTGGCACTCTCTATTGTTCAAACTTGCCATCTTTTACTCACAGCGCAAGGCGATACCATATTGTGATACGATTGCAAATGGTTGACAGGCTCGTGATGTCTAAATTAAGGCAGATGCAAAAAGTAGGGAAAGTACGCAGCATAATTCTCAAGACTTCAAATTCAATGCAAATGCATGACATTGCCCGTTCTCAACAAGAGATTGAGTTTGATATGTTCATTTGCCAACAACAGCAGCAACATGATAATCAAACGATGAAGCTGCTTTCAAAGAATGTGAAGCTGGTGGTTGATGACGTCTTTAGATACGAGCATCTTCGCCCGCATGCCCTTGATATAGATTACCCTGTGTGGCAAAAGTACTTCCTGTTTGGGAATCTTGATGAAGTTTACATCACACACTGCATGACGAAGAAAGAAGACTTTTTCCAGGTAATGTAAAATGTCAGAGTTTACTTCTTTTTAAAAAATGACGAAAGCTCTTAAAAGTTTGGTTTTTATAAGATATTCTAAAAGTCAGAAGCGAATCTATACATTTAACGTAAAACTGCCTCCTCTAGTTTTTCTGTTCAGCCAGGTAGCGCTTTCTTTGATGCATTTTTTGCTTCAATATCTTGTTAATATGAAATGCCATATCCCATGTTGGGTGCTAAATATAGAATGATAAGAAAATTACAGACTTGACCTAATTAGAATACCAGGAAGAGCTCCTGTCCACTTTACCCTACCGCCGCTACAAAATTATTAACCAGCCAGCCGAATAACTTAGCCAAAACGCATAAAATAATTTTGATGGGCAAGGTGCTCGATATACTTGCCCATGCCTGTTTTCCCAAAGACTATTTAAGGTTACATATTGTAGATATAGAACGGTTCTAAGCTGCTACTCTTGAGTCTAGCGCTGGATGCGATTTTTTTGCAGTTGGTTCGTTTGGATCATATACCACACAGTCTGTCTGCAGAAGTGGTTGACACAGGAGTCGAGATAACCATTCTAGGTGTTCATGGGTCACCATTGGTGTATGACGGCGTTATTCAAGATCCATTGCAGGCTGAGAGATATCAGGTGATCTTAAGAAGCTTTGACGATATAGAGATTAGGACTGAAATAGGCCTTCATACAGAGAATGCCAAAATATGGTTTCAAGAACTCGAATAATTTCGCTGATATTAACTATTATATTTATGTACAAAGTAGCAACATGGCTATCACATTAACGACAGACATAGACGTACAAACTTAGCATATATTTTTAGCTGCATATCATTTGCCGTAGCGAGTTTTTCGCAGCAGTAAAGCAGACGCCTTTCTACTATCTGAAGAAATGCCAGCTGTAATGTATAGATAGTTTAGTCCAAGACATAACAAATGCTGATGTTAAGGTCTAATAGTTTATTTACTATGATTGGGATCTGTTTGAATTAATATACTGCGGCTGATGTATAAGCAAACAATATATTTATAAATCTTCTATCATTTAATGATAACCTTTAACATAAAAGTTTTCTCACACAGTAATAAATTATTTTTTGTGTATAAATTAGATAAAAACTTTAGAATTTAGAACTTAGACAGTTTAAGATATTTCTACAGAAAATCTTGGAGTTTTCTTTCATATTCTACTGCAACTTCCTGAATAGATCCCATTAAATGTTTGGCACGGGAGGCATACATTATCTCAATTGATCTTAACTGGATTTTATTTGAATGCATCTTACAGGTTTTAAAAAGAGGCGGCCGTTTGAAGCTGTAGATGCCCCGTATTTTTACCAAATTCTTGTTGTCCCAAAAAAAACTCTTTTCCTTCTAGCGTTAAGGCCAATTAAACCCTACATCATGCTACAATTTTTCTACGGTATTTATAATCTTCAATAAGGTGTAAAATTTTAGTTTGATGATGAATTTGATGGACTAAATCTGTATTTCGGAACTGTTTTGCCTACCTTTCTGACATTATTTCACGTGGTATACACTGAGAACTGTTTTCAACCATGTCTTCGCTAATCTCTACTATTCTTAAACTATTACAGTACCAGAAGGTTAGTTGTCCGATCTGTGTTTCAATTTCTCAAAGTGCATTATTATCACACAGATCAGAACATGTTACAAAACAAGTCACTGGCAAGTCGCTTAATGAATTTAGCATAACATTTTACTCAACAGTTTGATATGCAGCAAGTCCCAAATTTATGCACTTGCATATGGAAAAAGGTTAGGTATCTGTTCAATTGAATGGGAAAATCTCGTTAATAATCAAAATTTGTTTACCAAGGCATTCTTAATTTGATAAAAGTATCACTGAACAGTGCCTAGCTATTCGATCTGCAGAGTAGATATTCAATCAAACTTCTTGATTGAATAACATTCAGTTTGTGTATCCACGGCCTAAGGCTAGAATCCTTCACTCACAGTAAGCTTGAAACTAAAAAAACTTGCAATATTTCAATGATTTTTTTCAACATAGGCCATTGTTTCTGAAGTTATTTCTCTATGAATTTGCAACCTAGTTAGTGCTACTTTACTTCCGTGGAAATAAGGGTACTGTTCCAAACAGAAACTTATTTATTCAAACTTCAGAGGTATATTAAACTAGATATCCTCTAATAACAAATTTCGTAATAAAAAAGCTTAAAAGAATAGTATAAAATTGAGGTTACCCCTTATTGAAACGTATCCACCTTAATAGGAGTCTGTTTGCTGTTTGCGTACGAAACCTACTGGATAGAGAATCTACTGACGCGGTATGGATTCCAGCTCGTGTTGTCCCTGCTGGGACCTTGTCAGGTTGCTTTGGACTTACCTGTATTGATTGGACATTTGGCTTTACCTTAAGTTTTAGCTCACAAATATGCTCGATAATTTGTCCTAGAAAGCTTTGGTATACGGATACTTAGGCTTACAACACTACAAGTGGCAAAGTGCGTGGAATATTTTTTAGTGTAAAATCTTTATCTCTTTGGCGTTTCTGTTCGAACTGTTTCCAGGACGACAGCTTGGGCTTTTTGACATTATGCAACAAGCAACACACCATTGCAATCTTTTTTTGTTCCATCCATATTTTGCTCTTCGCGGACCGTTAAGTCCCCATATGGGTGGATCCTCTTTGTAGGCTTCCAGACTGTGTTGTTCCAGAAGAACAGTATTCAGTCTTTTTCAGACCGGTGCGTACAACAGGTTCTCTAATGAAACTGAAGAGAATATAAGACCTTCCTTTCCTTCTACTTCATCTTCTAATGCTTCTAACAGTCACCTTTGCGCCCACACGTCCACATCTTTATAACCTTTCGCTTCACAGCAGGATTAAATGTACATGATATGATAGGATTGAAAAATGAACTCGCCATTATAAAAACCCATTTCCAGCAAGGCATGAACCCTCGGATATTGCTGCTATTCCCAATGATAACAAAGATACCATAAGCAAAAAAGGGTGAGAAACACACGAAGTGAGAAAGGATTATAAACCCACCAACCAATAGAAGATTTTTATCTTTTTCAGTTAGCCGGTGTTGACCAAAGCGCTGTAAATTCGCCTCAATCTCTCGACGGATGCCTCGAGCACGAAGCAGAATCTTGACATAGCTGAAAACAATAACGATTGAGGCAAACACGCAGAGGACTAAATTGGTCAAAAAGAAAACTTTGCTTGTTGTAAAGTAGTAGAATGTAATGTAAACAGCTATGGAGACGAACCAAACGCCAGTCACAAGAATAGTCAGAAAAAATGATGTTACACGAGCGTTGTGTATATATGGGTAGAAAATGCACGTGTACCTTTCCACTGCTATAATTGTTATTGTTATGAACGATACTGATCCTAGAATCATTTTCAGGCTAGTTGTGACATTGGCAAAGGAGCAAGGGCTTTTCAAAGTAGCAACATATACTGCTTCAGCGAAGTTGCTTGGCAGGGAGAATATCCCTGTAAAAAGGTCAGTAAATGCCAAGTTAAGTAAAAGTATTTGACAAGGCTCCGTCCGCTCATTTGACTTGAGAACAGCAAAAATATAAGTAAGGTTCAATATTGTAGTAGGAATTGACAGCACGATGCTGGAAACTCCGCAGGCGTAGCTGCTGGCGATGTAAGACGATATGTTTCTTGGAACTAAAACAAAATCCCAACAAGAGAGCACCATGTTTGAATCGTTCACTTGAAAACAATATCTTTATACTTGAATTTGGTCACGAAAGTGACTTTAAGCTATAACTGCGTGGATATCAACCGTAGAATCAATCTTTTTTTAATAAAATGCCCGATGGAAATCATGCAGCTGTATTGTTCTTTTATTCCTGCTTTTAATAAATGCATCTTTAAATAGAGGTATTTTGGACGCAGTTTATCTCCAACCACAAGCAAAAAACTCAATTTGTTTTATTTTCTAATTTTAAAAACTGGACTAACTGAGAACAATTTACATTTGTTATTAAGGATAAGTGTTTAAATACTGCAGGTGAACATCGGTGTTAAATTACTTCTTCAAAGCGATTAGCTGATAATTATGATAAAGGGCCTTCCTAATAGCCTGTGCTCCAGACCCCTAACTTTCAAGTTAGGGGTCTGGACACAGGCTACTTCCTAAAGGCTTGGCACACTACACTAAATTTTTAGAAAGTTTCATTTTGCATTCTCCTTTCCCGTCCGAACCATGTTGTTTTGTGCAATCAAGGAAGGAATTTAGTGGCGAGGATGGAGGGGGGGGGGGGGGAGTTGTTAGATAATGATTGGATTTTGATGCCACACCCTTAAGGCGATTGGAAAATGAAAGAAGCGTCCATTTTTAAAATTAAGTTTTCCACTTTAAGTTAAAAAAGATAAGATTATAAATTCAAGTGAATTTTTTGCAACATTGTGTTCACACTGACTGCAAAAATTGCTTTTTACCAAATCGCAGCAGAATTGGAAGGGGGTGTCGCTTCCTCCATACCCCCAGTAAATCCGTCCCAGCGTGCATTATAAGTGGCCCGGTGTGGCCAAATGAAATTATTTGATATCTTGCTCCAAAGTCAACATATTTTCGAGGGGAATGTTATAAAACGTGGTGGATTTTCCAGCAAAATTGTCTTCATCTGTTTTGTCGATATATATATATCACTTTCACGACCCTCGTTTACATTCGCTTTTGACTTAAAAAACCGCTTGTAAGAAACTCTAGTAGCCCTTCATCAATGTTTGTCCGGTGCTACTGAAAAGGGGCATTCATATTTTTTTCTCTGACAGCTGTACGCCTTTATTCTAATCTACCTTCCTGTGTATGGGGGCAAAAGGTGCCAAAAGGAGCAGGAAACCAATGCTCCAACATTCAGTAAACATACTGAGATTACCGAAATTCAATGCACGGCTCCTGTATATGATCCTTCTGCTTCTTTTCCTTTGGAGTTTTTCATCTAGGATTAGGTAACCATTAAACTGATAACCAAAATTACCGCAATTCCTTGATTAAGCACACAGACGCATAATTAATTTCCTGACTTTTGACTTGGCGCTTTTTCGACAGGGCGTTTGCTCGATGGGGCGCTTCTTTATTTGCATTCAGCAGTTTACGAAATCTCTTACTTTTTTGACATTTTGGACCTAGCCTGACCCAGGGTAGTCGTAGCCTGCGCGCAGACTCGTCGAGGCTCATTTTATCTAGAAATTGTTATGCAATTTATGTACACGTGACCTGAATTACAGGTCTGATCTCCGGTGTAATACTTTTTTTTGCGTGGTTACCAGAATCTGCGTGGGATACTGCATCAGGGCAAGATGCATTATGCCAAACGCTGCATCACATGACGACAACATCTCATCATTCTCACATCTACTTTTGAGATGAACAAAACTTTAAGGAGGAAAATATGGGATTTTGCCCACGCATGCGCAAGAATAAAAGTAACATGAAATGTTTCAGGTAATCTACAATCTTTTTGTGTTCCCCTTACGTACAATTTGTGAGCGTTTTTCGTGAGAGAAACCACTTTATTTTGGACAAGAATCGAAAATAATGAGCCCACGCAGAAAAATTGGAAATGTGAAGTTTCAATTTATCTGCGTGGCCTACTTTATCTGCCCCCCTGTCTAAGTCTACAACTTGTCACTGTTCCTATTGCTTCAAATCGATGAGAACTATCGTATTATCAACGTTTTTGGAAAAAAATTGCTACATTTTGGACAAGAACCGAAAATAATGAGCCCACGCAGAAAAATTGAAAATGTGAAGTTTCAATTTATCTGCGTGGCCTACTTTATCTGCCCCCCTGTCTAAGTCTACAACTTGTCACTGTTCTTAATGCTTCAAATCGATGAGAACTATCGTATTATCAACGTTTTTGGTAAAAAATTGCTACATTTTGGACAAGAACCGAAAATAATGAGCCCACGCAGAAAAATTGGAAATGTGAAGTTTCAATTTATCTGCGTGGCCTACTTTATCTGCCCCCCTGTCTAAGTCTACAACTTGTCACTGTTCCTATTGCTTCAAATCGATGAGAACTATCGTATTATCAACGTTTTTGGTAAAAAATTGCTACATTTTGGACAAGAACCGAAAATAATTAGCCCACGCAGAAAAATTGGAAATGTGAAGTTTCATTTTTTCTGCGTGGCCTACCTTATCTGCCCCCCTGTCTAAGTCTACAACTTGTCACTGTTCTTAATGCTTCAAATCGATGAGAACTATCAAATTATCAACGTTTCTGATAAAAAGTTGCTATATTTTGGACAAGAACCGAAAATAATGAGCCCACGCAGAAAAATTGGAAATGTGAAGTTTCAATTTATCTGCGTGGTCTACTTTGTCTGCCCCCCTGTCTAAGTCTACAAGTTTTCACTGTTCTTAATGCTTCAAATCGATGAGAACTATCAAATTATCAACGTTTCTGATAAAAAGTTGCTATATTTTGGACAAGAACCGAAAATAATGAGCCCACGCAGAAAAATTGGAAATGTGAAGTTTCAATTTATCTGCGTGGCCTACCTTATCTGCCCCCCTGTCTAAATCTACAACTTATCACTGTTCTTAATGCTTCAAATCGATGAGAACTATCGTATTATCAACGTTTTTGGTAAAAAATTGCTACATTTTGGACTAGAAGCGAAAATAATTAGCCCACGCAGAAAAATTGGAAATGTGAAGTTTCTTTTTTTCTGCGTGGCCTACCTTATCTGCCCCCCTGTCTAAGTCTACAACTTGTCACTGTTCTTAATGCTTCAAATCGATGAGAACTATCAAATTATCAACGTTTCTGATAAAAAGTTGCTATATTTTGGACAAGAACTGAAAATAATGAGCCCACGCAGAAAAATTGGAAATGTGAAGTTTCAATTTATCTGCGTGGCCTACCTTATCTGTCCCCCTGTCTAAGTCTACAAGTTTTCACTGTTCTTAATGCTTCAAATCGATGAGAACTATCAAATTATCAACGTTTCTGATAAAAAGTTGCTATATTTTGGACAAGAACCGAAAATAATGAGCCCACGCAGAAAAATTGGAAATGTGAAGTTTCAATTTATCTGCGTGGCCTACCTTATCTGCCCCCCTGTCTAAGTCTACAACTTGTCACTGTTCTTAATGCTTCAAATCGATGAGAACTATCAAATTATCAACGTTTTTGGTAAAAAATTGCTACATTTTGGACAAGAATCGAAAATAATTAGCCCACGCAGAAAAATTGGAAATGTGAACTTTCAATTTATCTGCGTGGCCTACCTTATTTGCCCCCCTGTCTAAATCTACAACTTATCACTGTTCTTAATGCTTCAAATCGATGAGAACTATCGTATTATCAACGTTTTTGGTAAAAAATTGCTACATTTTGGACAAGAACCGAAAATAATTAGCCCACGCAGAAAAATTGGAAATGTGAAGTTTCTTTTTTTCTGCGTGGCCTACCTTATCTGCCCCCCTGTCTAAGTCTACAACTTGTCACTGTTCTTAATGCTTCAAATCGATGAGAACTATCAAATTATCAACGTTTCTGATAAAAAGTTGCTATATTTTGGACAAGAACTGAAAATAATGAGCCCACGCAGAAAAATTGGAAATGTGAAGTTTCAATTTATCTGCGTGGCCTACCTTATCTGCCCCCCTGTCTAAGTCTACAAGTTTTCACTGTTCTTAATGCTTCAAATCGATGAGAACTATCAAATTATCAACGTTTCTGATAAAAAGTTGCTATATTTTGGACAAGAACCGAAAATAATGAGCCCACGCAGAAAAATTGGAAATGTGAAGTTTCAATTTATCTGCGTGGCCTACCTTATCTGCCCCCCTGTCTAAGTCTACAACTTGTCACTGTTCTTAATGCTTCAAATCGATGAGAACTATCAAATTATCAACGTTTTTGGTAAAAAATTGCTACATTTTGGACAAGAATCGAAAATAATTAGCCCACGCAGAAAAATTGGAAATGTGAACTTTCAATTTATCTGCGTGGCCTACCTTATCTGCCCCCCTGTCTAAATCTACAACTTATCACTGTTCTTAATGCTTCAAATCGATGAGAACTATCGTATTATCAACGTTTTTGGTAAAAAATTGCTACATTTTGGACAAGAACCGAAAATAATTAGCCCACGCAGAAAAATTGGAAATGTGAAGTTTCTTTTTTTCTGCGTGGCCTACCTTATCTGCCCCCCTGTCTAAGTCTACAACTTGTCACTGTTCTTAATGCTTCAAATCGATGAGAACTATCAAATTATCAACGTTTCTGATAAAAAGTTGCTATATTTTGGACAAGAACTGAAAATAATGAGCCCACGCAGAAAAATTGGAAATGTGAAGTTTCAATTTATCTGCGTGGCCTACCTTATCTGCCCCCCTGTCTAAGTCTACAAGTTTTCACTGTTCTTAATGCTTCAAATCGATGAGAACTATCAAATTATCAACGTTTCTGATAAAAAGTTGCTATATTTTGGACAAGAACCGAAAATAATGAGCCCACGCAGAAAAATTGGAAATGTGAAGTTTCAATTTATCTGCGTGGCCTACCTTATCTGCCCCCCTGTCTAAGTCTACAACTTGTCACTGTTCTTAATGCTTCAAATCGATGAGAACTATCAAATTATCAACGTTTTTGGTAAAAAATTGCTACATTTTGGACAAGAATCGAAAATAATTAGCCCACGCAGAAAAATTGGAAATGTGAACTTTCAATTTATCTGCGTGGCCTACCTTATCTGCCCCCCTGTCTAAATCTACAACTTATCACTGTTCTTAATGCTTCAAATCGATGAGAACTATCGTATTATCAACGTTTTTGGTAAAAAATTGCTACATTTTGGACAAGAACCGAAAATAATTAGCCCACGCAGAAAAATTGGAAATGTGAACTTTCAATTTATCTGCGTGGCCTACCTTATTTGCCCCCCTGTCTAAATCTACAACTTATCACTGTTCTTAATGCTTCAAATCGATGAGAACTATCAAATTATCAACGTTTCTGATAAAAAGTTGCTATATTTTGGACAAGAACTGAAAATAATGAGCCCACGCAGAAAAATTGGAAATGTGAAGTTTCAATTTATCTGCGTGGCCTACCTTATCTGCCCCCCTGTCTAAGTCTACAAGTTTTCACTGTTCTTAATGCTTCAAATCGATGAGAACTATCAAATTATCAACGTTTCTGATAAAAAGTTGCTATATTTTGGACAAGAACCGAAAATAATGAGCCCACGCAGAAAAATTGGAAATGTGAAGTTTCAATTTTTCTGCGTGGCCTACCTTATCTGTAGTGATTGGGGCTCTTCAATTTCAGTTGGCAGATTTTGCCACATTTATTGGTCAATAAATCTAATGGTCTCAGTACCATGTGTTGTTGCACTTCTCTGTACCTCTTTGTTCCAGTGCTGTTCTTCCACTGAGAAAAATAACGTTGCTGTTTGCTCGAAATTCATATTTTAGGTTTCTAGTAACAAAGACATCCACCATTAATGCCGGATTCAGGTTATTGACAGTTTTATGTATCCCAGCCAAGAATAGCTGTAAATCTATCTGGTGAATAGACACTGATTCTGTTTTATTAAATAAGGACTCTTTCTGTTTTAGTAAGTAATTGATCAAAATTGGAAGTGCTATCTTTGCATATGATTGGAAGAGCACATTCATGAATCTTGTTTACCGTAAAAGCTCTATTAAGCCCTCTCTCTATTTAGCCCCCCTTTCTAATAAACCCATCTTTTAGGCAGAAATTTGAAATAAGCCCCCACTCTCTATTAAGCCCCCCCCCCAATTTTTATACAAGTGCAATGTTTTAGTGATAGCTTATGATGTATTTCGTCGTAATATTGCCAATTTTTTAATTTCATGTGTTTGAAAGTGATTCTTTTAAAGCAATACCAGATGATGATGTTTTGCAGGAAGATATTGTTGATTTGATTATTTATTCAGACGAAGATGAGGAAAGACTTAAAATTTCATTGAATTCCATGAAATAACGATTAGATTTCAGCCACTGTTCTGTTATACATTTTCGTTTTTAGACATAAACCAGAAAGCTACAGGAAAATAAAAAGCATTATTGTATCCTTGATCTTGTTTTTTGATAGAAGCCCCCCTCCCTCTCCAATAAGCCCCACTCTCTATTAAGCCCCCCTCTAGGACCCCGAAAATTAAATAAGCCCCCGGGGGCTTGATAGAGCTTTTACGGTATTTCATTATTTAAATTACTACCATGGAACATCCACAGAAGTAGGCAATAACTAAAATTAGACATTATAAGGGAGTTCATTGCTAGAACTAGTTGAGGTGCAGCCATTAATGTTGATATGCGATTTATAGCAAGAAGTTTTTGACTGGCCTTTTTCGGAGGTTTGCAAAGATTGGAAGCTTAACATTTTGTCGAAGGTTATTCTAAGAATGTGTCTCTTTGGTACTCTCTTTTATCAAATTTATACAGAGACCCCTTTATCTTTTTTCCCGAATATTAGATGTCATCTTTCTTCGTTCATTTTCATGTAACTATCCTCAAACCATTGTGATAACAAGCAAGCGTTTCTTTCGAGTGATTCTAATATTAGGTGCAGATCGGATCCACAAGGAAAGATAGTAGTATCATCCACATAATTACATAGAAAGTAGAAAGTAGGACAAAGAGCTACAAAGTACATGGTTGCAAATCCCTATTCTAAGCGTAGAAAGGTGTAAATGTTTTCGAGATTGGGATTGGTAAACTCACATTGTATTCTTTGTTGTACCTTTTAGTGCAAACCGTCTCCATTCCACACCCTTACTATACATCATGGGCACATGCTCTGCACTTTGTTTCCCCATTTTGCTATATGCATAACCAAAAATTACACTTGAAATGCTTAGATGCCTTACGAACTGAGCAAAGAGAGCAGGGAATGACTTTTTGGAGCCATGTTCTAAAATTTCTCCATGCAATCTGCTTTTAGAAACATCAAAACAACCAACTCGCAACCAGGGCCACCAAGTAGGGAATAGGGGGAAATCGCCTTTGAGGGTTTCGGGGGCCTCAAAAAGTAAAACATTTCATTTCCAAAATGCAATAAATCAAATATTAATTACAAAAGAAGCGATAAAAAAGGTACGCCAAAAAAGAACAACGTTTTAAACGATGGCAAGAAAATGACTGCAATAAATGTTCGGAAATGTATTTTAAGACGATCGAAAGCGCGTGGTAGCAAAAATTTAGCAAAAATCTTTCCCTTTAACCCCAGGGCCTCTAGCTCCTCTCGGCGGCACCGCTCACATCAATTCCAAAACATATCTATGATATTATTGCTCTATATCAGGGCTTGTAAAAACAGTCTTTTCAATATCTTTGGCATTTTTTAGGAACTTTGCTAGGATGCCCCTTAATGCAGGCGTCCACCACTTTAGTGATGGATTCTTCGTCCTTGTATGCACAAAAAGATATGAAACAATACACTTTTATAAGAATACCTAATTTTTCGATGAGCTTCAATATTCTTTAATTTTTTTATCATGAGCCTAAGATTATTCTTAAATTAATTTTAAGCGACATAAGGTATAACCGGATTGCATTAAAGTTTTAAGGACTTCAAGACCAGATACGTCTTTTCAAGACATAAATACGTCTATTTCAAGACAGCGTGAAACACAGACTTGTTTTGCTTTCCAAAAGACTCAAAAAAACAAAAAATTTAATTTTTGGTGAAGTTTGAGCCTTGTGCTCTTCTTAGATTATTCTTAAATTTCAGAGATTTTTAGCCTCAATGTTCTTATAGACTTTATTCTTATAATAAAAAGTGTATACACCATACTGTACTGAGACCTGTCCCTTCTCTTTTGACGCATTACTATAATGACAAACATGATCCAAGCTGTATCACTGCGTAAGACTGTGTGGTGGTGCCAAGTGCAATAAGGCTGTGTTTGACATTACGCTGATGTAAAGTGGCCCAAAATGACTAAAAACAGTTTTAATCATTGCACAAAACCGTCTCAATGCTGCTACCCTGGGTACCAAAGCCACAAAATTTGAGCGCTTAACTAGAGACCCATTTTAAGGAACGTCCTCCGCTTATACACTTGTATCTTCTAATTTCCGCGCTCGAATTTATGTTGCTCTGGTACCAGTGTACAATACTGCTCAAAATGGTAATTACTACACCTTAATATTACCATTTTTTAATGATAGTTTGAAGGTAATTTTTTTGAGCAACTTCTACCTAGTAGTATTTTTTTAGTTTTATTATGTAAATCTTTAAATTGGCCTCTTCCTCTTTTGGGAGTTTGTTAATTATAGTAAGAGCAAATTGAAGAGTGGGAAAGCTTAAACAAGGGTGGGAAAAAAAGAATCATCTGAAAATTGAAATAAATTAGCCCATTATCAGAGGCTCTTTTAGTTTTTCAATTCACTATGAGAATTAAACATTTCTAAATAATCGATGTTTACATCAATATCAAAAGCATTTTGGAATTTCTTTTTATTTATTTACCTTCATTTCTCCAAATATGTTCAATTTATCATAGATTAGAATCCGCATAATACGATTAGGGGCTTATTCAATGGCAGGGGCCATCGCTTTAAGCTTAGCTTGCATTTATTTATTCATTTTAAACCTTATACATTTACAGGCGTAATTTTGTTTCTTTTAACAAATCCTGATTTAAAATGAAATTTATTACTTAATAAGACACCAGTCTTTAGTTTAGCTTAGGATACATTTCAGAATTTTTCTTACAGTAATTTTCTTGCAATTGTTTAAAAAATTTACCGTTGCATTTGCTTTCTTAAAAAAGAATTACATTACGAAACATTACAGACAGGGACGCCGGAGAATGGGGCGCGAGGGTCAACCGCCCCTGTTGCCTTTTGATAAGAGGGGCGAGAGCCAGCGTGCCCATTTGATTAAAGTACCCTTGAAACCGCCCCATTGTAAAAATCAGAGAGATTCCGTTGAAATTCTGATTGCAGTGCTCAATTCATGACGACATTTCTCAAAACTTGTAAAATAAATCCTTATGCCAAAGTTAGCCAAATTTCAAGATACGAACAGAAGATTGAAATAAAATGTCAGTTAGTAGTTAGTAGGAGGAATGAGTAGAAGCTGAAAATTATTTTCAAAGGCCCTTTACTCAAGCTTGTCCCCTTGCTCTTAAGTCGTTCCACTTCCAGTGTCCATGATAACAGACCTTGAGAACCTGTGACAAAACTGCTCCTGCTCCCTCTGCAGCCATTTTAGAAGTCGGAATCAAATTTGAGGACCTTAGAGATGCCTTTTATAAATTTCTTGAAATAAAATTATAATTTAGAAAAAGTGTATATCAGCATTTTTCTCCGTGAGGTCTTATACTTAATTACTCTCCCTAAGAAATCAAATCAAATCATAGTATTTACAACGCACAAAGAGAGTGTATATCAGCATTTTTCTCCGTGAGGTCTTATACTTAATTACTCTCCCTAAGAAATCAAATCAAATCATAGTATTTACAACGCACAAAGAGATGTTATTTTCCAAAATATTGATTTCCAAAATTATTTTATCTCGTTAGTTTATTTTACTAATTTGTGGCCGAATGTATGTGCTATCAATCTTGGACTAAAATGGTGTATCTTTCTTTTCTTTCTCGATTAAGAACCTTTACTAATTTGTGGCCGAATGTATGTGCTATCAATCTTGGACTAAAATGGTGTATCTTTCTTTTCTTTCTCGATTAAGAACCTTTGGGAGATTGAAAAAAAAATTTTAATCCAGGGTGAGGGCTTTTTTGAAGAGAGCCTCTGTTGTAAGATTTTATGACATTATGCAAGGTACAGGCGCCAAAATAGCTTTCGCATGGGCTGCATGCAGAGCGGCCTCTGTTATGCAAATTATATGATCCAGACGCAAAAAAAGATTTGGAGTGGGCCCACGCAGATTTGGTTGCCACGCAGATTTTAGTATCACACCGGCCTTACTCCGGTGTAATACTTTTTTTTGCGTGGTTACCAGAATCTGCGTGGGCTACTGCATCAGGGCAAGATGCATTATGCCAAACGCTGCATCACATGACGACAACATCACATCATTCTCACATCTACTTTTGAGATGAACAAAACTTTAAGGAGGAAAATATGGGATTTTGCCCACGCATGCGCAAGAATAAAAGTAACATGAAATGTTTCAGGTAATCTACAATCTTTTTGTGTTCCCCTTACGTACAATTTGTGAGCGTTTTTCGTGAGAGAAACCACTTTATTTTGGACAAGAATCGAAAATAATGAGCCCACGCAGAAAAATTGGAAATGTGAAGTTTCAATTTATCTGCGTGGCCTACTTTATCTGCCCCCCTGTCTAAGTCTACATTTTGTCACTGTTCCTATTGCTTCGAATCGATGAGAACTATCGTATTATCAACGTTTTTGGAAAAAAATTGCTACATTTTGGACAAGAACCGAAAATAATGAGCCCACGCAGAAAAATTGGAAATGTGAAGTTTCAATTTATCTGCGTGGCCTACTTTATCTGCCCCCCTGTCTAAGTCTACAACTTGTCACTGTTCTTAATGCTTCAAATCGATGAGAACTATCGTATTATCAACGTTTTTGGTAAAAAATTGCTACATTTTGGACAAGAACCGAAAATAATTAGCCCACGCAGAAAAATTGGAAATGTGAAGTTTCAATTTATCTGCGTGGCCTACCTTATCTGCCCCCCTGTCTAAGTCTACAAGTTTTCACTGTTCTTAATGCTTCAAATCGATGAGAACTATCAAATTATCAACGTTTTTGGTAAAAAATTGCTACATTTTGGACAAGAACCGAAAATAATGAGCCCACGCAGAAAAATTGGAAATGTGAAGTTTCAATTTATCTGCGTGGCCTACCTTATCTGCCCCCCTGTCTAAGTCTACAAGTTTTCACTGTTCTTAATGCTTCAAATCGATGAGAACTATCAAATTATCAACGTTTCTGATAAAAAGTTGCTATATTTTGGACAAGAACCGAAAATAATGAGCCCACGCAGAAAAATTGGAAATGTGAAGTTTCAATTTATCTGCGTGGCCTACCTTATCTGCCCCCCTGTCTAAATCTACAACTTATCACTGTTCTTAATGCTTCAAATCGATGAGAACTATCGTATTATCAACGTTTTTGGTAAAAAATTGCTACATTTTGGACAAGAACCGAAAATAATTAGCCCACGCAGAAAAATTGGAAATGTGAAGTTTCTTTTTTTCTGCGTAGCCTACCTTATCTGCCCCCCTGTCTAAGTCTACAACTTGTCACTGTTCTTAATGCTTCAAATCGATGAGAACTATCAAATTATCAACGTTTCTGATAAAAAGTTGCTATATTTTGGACAAGAACTGAAAATAATGAGCCCACGCAGAAAAATTGGAAATGTGAAGTTTCAATTTATCTGCGTGGCCTACCTTATCTGCCCCCCTGTCTAAGTCTACAAGTTTTCACTGTTCTTAATGCTTCAAATCGATGAGAACTATCAAATTATCAACGTTTCTGATAAAAAGTTGCTATATTTTGGACAAGAACCGAAAATAATGAGCCCACGCAGAAAAATTGAAAATGTGAAGTTTCAATTTATCTGCGTGGCCTACCTTATCTGCCCCCCTGTCTAAGTCTACAACTTGTCACTGTTCTTAATGCTTCAAATCGATGAGAACTATCAAATTATCAACGTTTTTGGTAAAAAATTGCTACATTTTGGACAAGAATCGAAAATAATTAGCCCACGCAGAAAAATTGGAAATGTGAACTTTCAATTTATCTGCGTGGCCTACCTTATTTGCCCCCCTGTCTAAATCTACAACTTATCACTGTTCTTAATGCTTCAAATCGATGAGAACTATCGTATTATCAACGTTTTTGGTAAAAAATTGCTACATTTTGGACAAGAACCGAAAATAATTAGCCCACGCAGAAAAATTGGAAATGTGAAGTTTCTTTTTTTCTGCGTGGCCTACCTTATCTGCCCCCCTGTCTAAGTCTACAACTTGTCACTGTTCTTAATGCTTCAAATCGATGAGAACTATCAAATTATCAACGTTTCTGATAAAAAGTTGCTATATTTTGGACAAGAACTGAAAATAATGAGCCCACGCAGAAAAATTGGAAATGTGAAGTTTCAATTTATCTGCGTGGCCTACCTTATCTGCCCCCCTGTCTAAGTCTACAAGTTTTCACTGTTCTTAATGCTTCAAATCGATGAGAACTATCAAATTATCAACGTTTCTGATAAAAAGTTGCTATATTTTGGACAAGAACCGAAAATAATTAGCCCACGCAGAAAAATTGGAAATGTGAAGTTTCAATTTATCTGCGTGGCCTACCTTATCTGCCCCCCTGTCTAAGTCTACAACTTGTCACTGTTCTTAATGCTTCAAATCGATGAGAACTATCAAATTATCAACGTTTTTGGTAAAAAATTGCTACATTTTGGACAAGAATCGAAAATAATTAGCCCACGCAGAAAAATTGGAAATGTGAACTTTCAATTTATCTGCGTGGCCTACCTTATCTGCCCCCCTGTCTAAATCTACAACTTATCACTGTTCTTAATGCTTCAAATCGATGAGAACTATCGTATTATCAACGTTTTTGGTAAAAAATTGCTACATTTTGGACAAGAACCGAAAATAATTAGCCCACGCAGAAAAATTGGAAATGTGAAGTTTCTTTTTTTCTGCGTGGCCTACCTTATCTGCCCCCCTGTCTAAGTCTACAACTTGTCACTGTTCTTAATGCTTCAAATCGATAAGAACTATCAAATTATCAACGTTTCTGATAAAAAGTTGCTATATTTTGGACAAGAACTGAAAATAATGAGCCCACGCAGAAAAATTGGAAATGTGAAGTTTCAATTTATCTGCGTGGCCTACCTTATCTGCCCCCCTGTCTAAGTCTACAAGTTTTCACTGTTCTTAATGCTTCAAATCGATGAGAACTATCAAATTATCAACGTTTCTGATAAAAAGTTGCTATATTTTGGACAAGAACCGAAAATAATGAGCCCACGCAGAAAAATTGGAAATGTGAAGTTTCAATTTTTCTGCGTGGCCTACCTTATCTGTAGTGATTGGGGCTCTTCAATTTCAGTTGGCAGATTTTGCCACATTTATTGGTCAATAAATCTAATGGTCTCAGTACCATGTGTTGTTGCACTTCTCTGTACCTCTTTGTTCCAGTGCTGTTCTTCCACTGAGAAAAATAACGTTGCTGTTTGCTCGAAATTCATATTTTAGGTTTCTAGTAACAAAGACATCCACCATTAATGCCGGATTCAGGTTATTGACAGTTTTATGTATCCCAGCCAAGAATAGCTGTAAATCTATCTGGTGAATAGACACTGATTCTGTTTTATTAAATAAGGACTCTTTCTGTTTTAGAAAGTAATTGATCAAAATTGGAAGTGCTATCTTTGCATATGATTGGAAGAGCACATTCATGAATCTTGTTTACCGTAAAAGCTCTATTAAGCCCTCTCTCTATTTAGCCCCCCTTTCTAATAAACCCATCTTTTAGGCAGAAATTTGAAATAAGCCCCCACTCTCTATTAAGCCCCCCCCCAATTTTTATACAAGTGCAATGTTTTAGTGATAGCTTATGATGTATTTTGTCGTAATGTTGCCAATTTTTTAATTTCATGTGTTTGAAAGTGATTCTTTTAAAGCAATACCAGATGATGATGTTTTGCAGGAAGATATTGTTGATTTGATTATTTATTCAGACGAAGATGAGGAAAGACTTAAAATTTCATTGAATTCCATGAAATAACGATTAGATTTCAGCCACTGTTCTGTTATACATTTTCGTTTTTAGACATAAACCAGAAAGCTACAGGAAAATAAAAGCATTATTGTATCCTTGATCTTGTTTTTTGATAGAAGCCCCCCTCCCTCTCCAATAAGCCCCACTCTCTATTAAGCCCCCCTCTAGGACCCCGAAAATTAAATAAGCCCCCGGGGGCTTGATAGAGCTTTTACGGTATTTCATTATTTAAATTACTACCATGGAACATCCACAGAAGTAGGCAATAACTAAAATTAGACATTATAAGGGAGTTCATTGCTAGAACTAGTTGAGGTGCAGCCATTAATGTTGATATGCGATTTATAGCAAGAAGTTTTTGACTGGCCTTTTTGCAGAGGTTTGCAAAGATTGGAAGCTTAACATTTTGTCGAAGGTTATTCTAAGAATGTGTCTCTTTGGTACTCTCTTTTATCAAATTTATACAGAGACCCCTTTATCTTTTTTCCCGAATATTAGATGTCATCTTTCTTCGTTCATTTTCATGTAACTATCCTCAAACCATTGTGATAACAAGCAAGCGTTTCTTTCGAGTGATTCTAATATTAGGTGCAGATCGGATCCACAAGGAAAGATAGTAGTATCATCCACATAATTACATAGAAAGTAGAAAGTAGGACAAAGAGCTACAAAGTACATGGTTGCAAATCCCTATTCTAAGCGTAGAAAGGTGTAAATGTTTTCGAGATTGGGATTGGTAAACTCACATTGTATTCTTTGTTGTACCTTTTAGTGCAAACCGTCTCCATTCCACACCCTTACTATACATCATGGGCACATGCTCTGCACTTTGTTTCCCCATTTTGCTATATGCATAACCAAAAATTACACTTGAAATGCTTAGATGCCTTACGAACTGAGCAAAGAGAGCAGGGAATGACTTTTTGGAGCCATGTTCTAAAATTTCTCCATGCAATCTGCTTTTAGAAACATCAAAACAACCAACTCGCAACCAGGGCCACCAAGTAGGGAATAGGGGGAAATCGCCTTTGAGGGTTTCGGGGGCCTCAAAAAGTAAAACATTTCATTTCCAAAATGCAATAAATCAAATATTAATTACAAAAGAAGCGATAAAAAAGGTACGCCAAAAAAGAACAACGTTTTAAACGATGGCAAGAAAATGACTGCAATAAATGTTCGGAAATGTATTTTAAGACGATCGAAAGCGCGTGGTAGCAAAAATTTAGCAAAAATCTTTCCCTTTAACCCCAGGGCTTCTAGCTCCTCTCGGCGGCACCGCTCACATCAATTCCAAAACATATCTATGATATTATTGCTCTATATCAGGGCTTGTAAAAACAGTCTTTTCAATATCTTTGGCATTTTATAGGAACTTTGCTAGGATGCCCCTTAATGCAGGCGTCCACCACTTTAGTGATGGATTCTTCGTCCTTGTATGCACAAAAAGATATGAAACAATACACTTTTATAAGAATACCTAATTTTTCGATGAGCTTCAATATTCTTTAATTTTTTTATCATGAGCCTAAGATTATTCTTAAATTAATTTTAAGCGACATAAGGTATAACCGGATTGCATTAAAGTTTTAAGGACTTCAAGACCAGATACGTCTTTTCAAGACATAAATACGTCTATTTCAAGACAGCGTGAAACACAGACTTGTTTTGCTTTCCAAAAGACTCAAAAAAACAAAAAATTTAATTTTTGGTGAAGTTTGAGCCTTGTGCTCTTCTTAGATTATTCTTAAATTTCAGAGATTTTTAGCCTCAATGTTCTTATAGACTTTATTCTTATATTAAAAAGTGTATACACCATACTGTACTGAGACCTGTCCCTTCTCTTTTGACGCATTACTATAATGACAAACATGATCCAAGCTGTATCACTGCGTAAGACTGTGTGGTGGTGCCAAGTGCAATAAGGCTGTGTTTGACATTACGCTGATGTAAAGTGGCCCAAAATGACTAAAAACAGTTTTAATCATTGCACAAAACCGTCTCAATGCTGCTACCCTGGGTACCAAAGCCACAAAATTTGAGCGCTTAACTAGAGACCCATTTTAAGGAACGTCCTCCGCTTATACACTTGTATCTTCTAATTTCCGCGCTCGAATTTATGTTGCTCTGGTACCAGTGTACAATACTGCTCAAAATGGTAATTACTACACCTTAATATTACCATTTTTTAATGATAGTTTGAAGGTAATTTTTTTGAGCAACTTCTACCTAGTAGTATTTTTTTAGTTTTATTATGTAAATCTTTAAATTGGCCTCTTCCTCTTTTGGGAGTTTGTTAATTATAGTAAGAGCAAATTGAAGAGTGGGAAAGCTTAAACAAGGGTGGGAAAAAAAGAATCATCTGAAAATTGAAATAAATTAGCCCATTATCAGAGGCTCTTTTAGTTTTTCAATTCACTATGAGAATTAAACATTTCTAAATAATCGATGTTTACATCAATATCAAAAGCATTTTGGAATTTCTTTTTATTTATTTACCTTCATTTCTCCAAATATGTTCAATTTATCATAGATTAGAATCCGCATAATACGATTAGGAGCTTATTCAATGGCAGGGGCCATCGCGACCACGCCTTTAAGCTTAGCTTGCATTTATTTATTCATTTTAAACCTTATACATTTACAGGCGTAATTTTGTTTCTTTTAACAAATCCTGATTTAAAATGAAATTTATTACTTAATAAGACACCAGTCTTTAGTTTAGCTTAGGATACATTTCAGAATTTTTCTTACAGTAATTTTCTTGCAATTGTTTAAAAAATTTACCGTTGCATTTGCTTTCTTAAAAAAGAATTACATTACGAAACATTACAGACAGGGACGCCGGAGAATGGGGCGCGAGGGTCAACCGCCCCTGTTGCCTTTTGATAAGAGGGGCGAGAGCCAGCGTGCCCATTTGATTAAAGTACCCTTGAAACCGCCCCATTGTAAAAATCAGAGAGATTCCGTTGAAATTCTGATTGCAGTGCTCAATTCATGACGACATTTCTCAAAACTTGTAAAATAAATCCTTATGCCAAAGTTAGCCAAATTTCAAGATACGAACAGAAGATTGAAATAAAATGTCAGTTAGTAGTTAGTAGGAGGAATGAGTAGAAGCTGAAAATTATTTTCAAAGGCCCTTTACTCAAGCTTGTCCCCTTGCTCTTAAGTCGTTCCACTTCCAGTGTCCATGATAACAGACCTTGAGAACCTGTGACAAAACTGCTCCTGCTCCCTCTGCAGCCATTTTAGAAGTCGGAATCAAATTTGAGGACCTTAGAGATGCCTTTTATAAATTTCTTGAAATAAAATTATAATTTAGAAAAAGTGTATATCAGCATTTTTCTCCGTGAGGTCTTATACTTAATTACTCTCCCTAAGAAATCAAATCAAATCATAGTATTTACAACGCACAAAGAGAGTGTATATCAGCATTTTTCTCCGTGAGGTCTTATACTTAATTACTCTCCCTAAGAAATCAAATCAAATCATAGTATTTACAACGCACAAAGAGATGTTATTTTCCAAAATATTGATTTCCAAAATTATTTTATCTCGTTAGTTTATTTTACTAATTTGTGGCCGAATGTATGTGCTATCAATCTTGGACTAAAATGGTGTATCTTTCTTTTCTTTCTCGATTAAGAACCTTTACTAATTTGTGGCCGAATGTATGTGCTATCAATCTTGGACTAAAATGGTGTATCTTTCTTTTCTTTCTCGATTAAGAACCTTTGGGAGATTGAAAAAAAAATTTTAATCCAGGGTGAGGGCTTTTTTGAAGAGAGCCTCTGTTGTAAGATTTTATGACATTATGCAAGGTACAGGCGCCAAAATAGCTTTCGCATGGGCTGCATGCAGAGCGGCCTCTGTTATGCAAATTATATGATCCAGACGCAAAAAAAGATTTGGAGTGGGCCCACGCAGATTTGGTTGCCACGCAGATTTTAGTATCACACCGGCCTACTTTGTTTCTGATGGCGTTGGGAGGGCTCCTTGCGACATTCTATGGGCTTCACCCCCTCATCAAAGCAGGAATTGTTGATGTTGGCATCCAGTGGGGACTATGGTGTGTAGCTGCATACCTAAAAACTGAGGTATTTTACGATCTTGCAGGATCTTCAACTTTTTTGCTCCTTGCATGGCAATCCCTAGGATGGGGTAAGATGTATCACACAAGACAGGTTGTTCAGACCTTGTTTGTATCTGCATGGTCACTAAGATTGGGATCATATTTGTTTGTTAGGATAATCAATGATAAGGGCGTCGATAAAAGGTTCAATCGTGCTCGAGACAGTCCTTATTTATTTTTCATCTACTGGACTGTGCAGGCTGCATGGATCTGGGTAACCCTTGCTCCGACAATGATTCTCAACACTAAAAGACAAAACCCAGACCTGAGCGCTCGTGATCACATAGGCTGGAGTCTGTGGCTCGTTGGATTCATACTTGAGACAGTTGCTGACACACAAAAATCTTCATTCAAGTCAAACCCAAACAATCATGGCAAGTGGATTCAGACAGGGCTATGGAAAGTGTCGAGGCATCCTAATTACTTGGGCGAAATGATGTTGTGGATAGGCTTGTTTGTATCAGCTTCATCTGTTTTGAAAGGCCTGGAGTGGATAAGCATTCTCTCTCCAGGATTTGTTGTCTTCTTACTTACAAGAGTCAGTGGTATTCCATTGTTGGAAAGACAGGCTGAAAAACGTTGGGGTCAACTAGCAGCATACCAAGATTATAAGAGAAACACTGCTTGTCTGATACCTTTTATATGGTGATGTGATTTGTAACAAAACATAAACTTTTTTGCTACCTGTCATAAGATTTAGCCAATATGCAAGTGTTATATGCCAAGATATGGTCTCAAGTAGTATAAACAAACAGTATTCTTGCAAGTGCTCCCTTCATGGCAACAAGCTCTTTAAAAGATTGTTAATTTTAAAACCCAGTTATACATCAATCATGATAATCATAATGATTTGTTTATTTATCAAAAGGTGATTCATAGGTAGTAAGTTGATAGTGTAACATCAGTTTAACATCATCATCATATCAAAATAAAAATAATATCAAAATATAAATTTCTTATTTGCAAATACTTGACTGCAAAACATGTTTTTCTTATTTAAATGCAACTAAATATGTCTATCTAAGAGTTTGCAAGTAAATGGAACTGTTAACTACCAGAAGTGTACCAAAATGTGACACCAGCAAAACTCTTTGTCAGAATTTTTACATTTGACCACAAAACCTGAATGAAATGCCTTTAAACTGCACTTAGATTTTTTCTCTCAAAAACTTAGAAATGGATTTGTTGTGATGTTATCACTTTAAACTTTGGTGCTGATTTCAAATTGATTTTTTGAGAATGCTGTTTTCACCACTCTGAGAGTTGCTTTTAAAAATAACAATTTCAAAATGTAACATCCAAAGTAAACATTCCTTAATTAGCTTAAAGTAATAACAGCTTTGAATTGTCACCTATCTTCTGACGTCATATCATTAATATGTAAGGAGGTATTTTTTGTGTTATTTTGCTGGCTGAAACTCATGAAAAACCATCAATGTACAAAACAAAAGATGTGTCAGGCATAGGGATAGCCAGAAAATATGTATGCTCAGAGTGGAAAAGGGATGTTGTTTTACAAAAAATTGCACGAGAGGGGGAGGTTCAGCACAAAGTAGTTATGAATTATGATTTTATTACAGCCAGTTCACTTTAAATTGACAAGCAAGGATTTAAAACTTTTTTGAAGGTCATCAGCATATGGAAAAAACCTGCCAGCCTTTATTCAATTTCTGATGTCTGTCCAATGTGTGTCCCCATTGAGGTGTCAGTCTCTAACATCCACCCCTGGAGCCACAGGTCTCAAAGCAAAATACTGGTAGTGTACTTGGTAAAAACTGAATTTATTTCGTGTACAGGCATGTAAGTACAATACTATCCAGAAAACATTGACTGACTATGGTTTTTTTTATATCACAGATATTATGGAGATGTTCATTGCTAAAGATGAATTTCAAATCCGGTACCTTTGCAAGAACAATAAATGCATAGCAAACATATAGCATATAGCAAATAAATTAGTATTTGAATACAGGACATCATTAAATCCCTCAATAAATTTATTATAGCTTGCTTGATAAAATAGATATATCTTAAACAAATAGTAATATAAACATATGAACAAATTAATGATTAAAACAATAACAATGAAGTAAAATATATAATACAGCATCAGCTGACATGACTCAGTTCAATCTTTTACTAAATACCAATAGAAAGATTAATAACACAAATGCCTAGATTGTGAATGGCCTTTAATAGTGGTCAGAGTATCAAACCAAATAAAACATTATCCACCAGGCTTTGAAATACATTAATTATGGCAAATACTAAGCAATTTTATTTAAAAAATGTCAATGTGCCAATAATGTGAAGCAAAGGTCAACTCCGGCAAATATAGAAAATAGTAGCAAACTAACAAACTGGGCAGTTCACTTTGGCACATGATGATTCAGATGGGCAATATTCTTTCCAGTATGGATTCTAAAAAAAAGAATATTTTTGACTAAAGACTGGTGGGGAATTCTGAAAGACATGCAAACAAACCAAAGAAAATTTGCAAGCAGTCCAAAGCAAATTAAATTTCCAAGATAGTAGGAGCAAACATCTATGTGTAATATGTGCATAAAAATTGACAAGATCACTTCCTTGATTACCTAAACAGCTTTCACTTCTAAACCAACAAGATAGTTTAGACTAATCAGTCTGTAATCAAACTTGCCTTAAATCTTTGAAATTATGGCCTTTGACAACCATTAATTGACCAAGGTGCTTGAGATAAAGGCACCATTAGCAAGGTAAATTAAACAGCATTTGATGAATTGAGACATCATCGACAAGCATTAATTCTAAATTTTAAACCTGGTGTTTATCAATGAAATGCAAAAAGGAACATTTGAAATTAAAAAAGCAAGCTAGCATTGGACTATTGTTATGAAGAGAGCATTGAATTTCAAATTAGAGGGAATTGAATTTTTTCTGATAATGTAAAATGCATTACAAACAAGAATTGAAAAGCAAAAGCAAATCAAATACAAGCACATGTTTACATCATGAACCAGATAATCAAGAATTGTCTGGCTCCAACCTATGTTCAGATAATCACCATTTGGATAACTAAGCATGGATAAATAAGAAAGCACTGCATCCTCAGGAACCATGCAGCATAACTAACTTTTATTGCACAACAATGGGTAATGAATTGTTAATGGGATGAGAAGTGGTGAGAGGTAGTGTCCTACCAGGTGAGTTTAATATTAACGAGACGAGACACTGTTTGGCCAAACTAGGGGTAGTAACAACCAGTGGCGGCTTTTGCTAATGGGCATCTGGGGCAATGCCCTCTCAAGCTCAAGAAGATTCAGAGGAAAACTATGATATTCATATTTAATTTTGAAGATAGTCTTACTAAGGTTAATTATATAAGTTTGTATCTCTTCTAGAAAAAGCTCCTTGCTATCCCGTCTCGTCCTTAGCCTCGCTTCTGGCTCGCTAGTGCCTTGAGCGATGATGTCATTTTACGGGCAAAGTTTTTTTTGCCCCTAGCCGACATGCGCACAAGCTAATTTTCGACCTCGAGCATTGCGAAACGCGGCCTGTGATTGGCTCAATTGGAGGAATTCGGGGCAAGAAAAATTTTGCCCATAAAATGACATCATCGCTAAACAACAACCACATCTATATATGCTTTTTCTTCTGCGCTCCATGACGATCAACATCGAACCATGAATACAGTGAAAAATTTGCAAACTCTTTCTATCGATTATCGCAATATTGATGGTCTGCCCTCCCAACTGTGAAAGTCACGAGCCGCCACTGGTAACAACATATAATCAGTACTAAAGAGTTTTGAAAAGGAAAGTGTAAATTTGTTGATATTCAATAAACTACTGATATATCCACAAAGCCTAAAGCTATTATACAGCATACTGTTTTACAAGGCTCTCACTTCGAGGCATGTGGTTGCGCACCCGTACCACGGCACCAGCCTAAGGGCGACTTATCAGAAACTTTGTCTTGTTGCTCTGGGAATCATTTTTAAATAACAATATTTACCATTTAGGGAATAATTTCACTTTTAACAGAAATTTAGAAAACTTTTAAAAATCTCAAGCTCAATAGAGAGATATATGACAAAAGCTTTCTATACTCTACATTCTCTTTATTCGGAGGCACATCCTTGTAATTGTTGTGAATGTTGTGAATGAAACAGATGATGAAAAAGAATTTTATGGATTTTAAAAACTGTAAACATTTGATTATTTCATGATATCAAACTTTCAACTTGATGATTTTAAATGTAATAGTTTGATGTAACATAGAATTTTAAACATTGTGGTTTGAACAAATTTTCCTCCACAGAGTTAGTTTCTATAGTATTCTCAAGTTTATTCTTTTACTGAAATATACATGCTTTAGAAGAACTGACAAAAGGGGGTGCAACTTATACACCGTAAGACCAGGGGCGGCATGGGGTGGTATTAAAGGAATTAGTCTAATACCTTTTTATTTTCAAAGAAAGGCGATTTTGGGTCTCTGAGATTGCAGGAAAATTATTTTGCTTTTTGTACGCTGCCACTTTTTCACAACAATTTTATCGATTCGACCAGCTCTATTCATATAGCCAAGCTATATTTGCTTTTCTGTTCGTTGAATGAAAGCTTTCCTAATCCTCATTGAAATCTTTGAAAAGTGTAATCCATGCCGTAATCAGCAGCCCTGGCCATGGTATTAGCCTCCAAAAACTAATACACTGTCCCGAAATTTCTTTTGTCTGTTGTGGTCTGCATGACGTGAATTTCTCTTGTTGAGCCATGGTAGAAGAATGGGTGAACAGCAGTAAGGTATTAGTTTTTCATTTCTAATACTACGAGGGCCACTGTCAGTGGAAGGGACGGTGGAAAGAGCCCCAGCTCTATTCTAAGGCCTCAGCTTATAGAAAAAATATTTCTGGAAATTAACTTAATGAATTTACAAAATGTAGCTGTACTTTTGCTAGCAATGCCTTTGGATGGATAATTTGATTGACAAAATTTAGACACTGAATATAAAGAGCAACAGTCATGAAATAATTTGTTTAAGCTAAAGGCAGTTGTAAAAGTTGTTTTGTATGAACTGTATGTTTTGTAAAACTTTGATTCTATATGACCGTAGAGTCACAGGCAACATTCTCACATTATTTCTCTCGGTTTCTCAAATCAAATGATACATCTTACGTTTTTTTGCTGCATTACTCTAAAGTAAATCGCTCGCTTTATCGTAATAGAATCTCATTCGCGGGCCAAAAGCCTCATGGTATTAGAATTAATGGGCTAATACCTTGGGGCTCCATTACTGGGCAGCAAACCGCTGTATCAAAACACGATTTCGCTCGAGTAATTTGGCGCAGCCATAATTCATTTGTATTTCGTAGGACCTATCCTTCATCCAAAACTAGTAGGATGAACTACATTATCACAGGGTCATCAGTGTCTGGAGGGAGACAACGGGGGCCAGTGCCTTCAAATAATTTTGTAAGATATGGTATTGCCAAAAGCTATTTTAAACCATCATATCGAAAAGGTCATTTTGCCCACCTTCTTAAATAAGAACATATAAGCTCCACCCCTGTTAAATAGTTTCAGGACCTTGCGGAGGGACCTTCCTATGTCTTAATTTCGGAGGCTAATACCAATACTTTTCTACTCCCAGACGCCCCTGAGTAAGACACAGTAAAAACTACTTTTTTCAGAATTCAAACATGGAGTTAACGGTTCATCTCATGCATGGATGCATCTTATACACTGCAAAATACGGTATATACATTCTGTTATGAATGATTCACGTTGGGAACAAAGTTGTAGAACCTTTTGGGGATGGCTATTAGCACTTGAAAGACAATAGTTACATAATCTATTGGTACCACAAACCTGAAAAATTGAAAGGGAAAGCCTCAATGAAAAATTTTGCCTTCAGGCAGGCAATAAGCCTTGTGCCTGCAAAAAAATTTTAGAGGCTTTGTTTTATGAAAAAAGAGGTATTAATACTAAATCTGTTAAGTTTCATGCTAAATTCAATAAACTGAATTAGCTTTCTTTAAACATTCTCTTAAAAGCTGATGCCAAAAAGATGTTGGTTAGCTTACATTGTATTCAAAATAATTTTAATGTGCATCATGAGCATGGTAAGACATTAAAACTATGAGGAATTGCAGTATATAAAACAAACCTTTTTGGAATCACTTTCTTTTTTTCTTTTTCTTTCCTTTTGAGTTTTCACCTTCTGGTGGCTCTACTCTCATAGCGTGGCCCTCTGCTTTAATATGGTCAAATAATTTAGTTCGTGACGAGAAACTTTTTGAGCAAACATTGCATTTTGACTCAATACCATTAGAACTTTTTGCTTCTTTTCTATTTTCTTTTGCTCTGTTTCCTTTCACCTCATGATCTTGAAGAGAGTTGTCATTTTCTACTGATTCATTAACCGGTTTCTCTGCACTTTTTTCAATATTCCCTTCAACAGTAACATCCTCTTGTTTACTTGTATCTATATCACTACTAGCTGATCTTTCCAATATTTTGCCAAGGTTTTTCTTTCTCTTTGTCTTGGGCAAAGCCTTTGTCTTACTAATTTTTATGGAGTCACAAATTCTTGAATGCCCCAGATGTGCATCAAATGCATCAATATTTTCAAACACCTCATCTGATCGTTCATCTGTATCTTGAGAATCAGTGCTATTTGAATGCCTGAGATTACTGCGCTTTTCTTTTAACTTCTTTTTGCTTGATGCTTTTCGTGGCAAATGCAAAGAATCTTGAGCACACTTGCCAAGACGAGCAGAAATTCCATTTGCCATAAATGTTGCTAGCTCCTCCGAATCAACTGACACTTCGGCTTTGAGTTCATTGTAATCTTCCACATCTTTTCTATTCTCTTCTGGCTGGCAACTATTTTGATCTTCAGTCTCTACCTCAAGATTATCTAATTCTTCATCACTATCTGATTCATCCATAAATGTTGTCTGTGACTGGTCGACTGATGTGCTCCATTTTTCAAAATCTAATGTCAAATCTTCTCCTCTGGAATGCCTTTTGATCTCTAAGTTGACATAATTTGAGGGTAATGACACACTATCAAGATGGTGGTAGGGTCTCTTACATCCATCTTGCCTTTGACCCTCTCTAGATAGAGAATTATCCAGATGGGACAAATTTTCACTTTCCTCTCTTTTTCCTTGTTTTACGTTTTCATCAGACAGAGACAATCTCACAGCATCTTCCATACTGCATTCTAATGCATCATCAACTACACTTTCATTTGCTTTTGTATATGCTGCTGTGATTAGATGATTTTCCATTTCTTGCTTAATCAGTTCAACATTTTCTTTATGTTTTTTTGATTTCTCATGATTTGTCAAAGCTTTTTCAGATTTGAAACTTTTTTCACAAGCTATGCAGTAAAACCTCTGAATATCCTCATCTGAATCAGAACCTTCTTCTGGTTCACTCATGAAATGTGACTCTATTTCATGTAGCTCTCTCTGCATATTGGCATATGACATCCATCCTTGTTCTTCATATTCCTCTAACTTCTTGTTCTTTTCTTTGATTTGCTCCAACCTCTTTTTTTCTGAAGCTTCTTTTTGTGATTTTTCCTGTTCTTCCAGTCGTTTAATGTAATCTTTGACCCTCCTGTCCCTCTTCTTCACAAACGCTGCCAAAGCTCTCACTTCTTCACTTCTCTTTCTTCTTGCAGCATCTCTAAATTTTTTGTTTTCTTTCTCCATTAGTCGCAGAGTTGGCCTATTTGCTGCCTGTCTGATATCATATTTCTCACACCATACATATGACTTGAGTGAACAATAGTTCTGCCAGTAACTATAAAATTCTTTCACTCCCTCTTCATACTTCGTTTCTGAACTTCCAAAATCTGGACAAAGGATGTGGGCAGCCTCATCCTCTTCATCTCTATATGGCTCATCTTCTTCAAAAATCTTCTTAAAGACCCAGCTATATACAGCAAAAAACCCCTCAGAATCATCACCATATCCTTTGTATACTGAAGCATCAAAATATTTCATTAAATCTAACTCATTGTCAACGAAGTCTTCGCCTCCTTTAAGAATTGCTTCTCTGTGCTTGTCATAAAATGCTCGTTCCTGAGGATCACTCAGAACTTCGTAGGCCTGTTGCACTTCTCGAAAAGCACGCGTGCTTTCCTCGACATTGTCTGGATTCTTATCAGGGTGATACTGCAAGGCCAATTTCCTATATGACTTCTTCAGTTCATCAGCACCTACGTTTCTGGCAACGCCTAATACATCGTAATGGCAACGCATCTTCTCTGTGTTTTGTTGAAGATATAACTTCTCCAAAGCCTGTAAGACGTGGGAATACAAGAACTACGACTACGTCCCACTGTTACGACATGCTCCACTTGGCCTAAATACGTAGACTTCTTATAGTGGCATGCATAAAATTGTCTATTACAATGCGCCTTCGCACAAAATGTGTCTCATCTACCGCAAAGCCGCAGCAAATTTGCAAACGTCTTCAATTTAGGATACTTATAAAAATTCTTTCACTGGTTCGAAACGTTCGTCATGTTTTTGAATAAACAAACTTCCTTTCCGAAAGCAAAATTCAATGAAAAAATGTTATGTTGACAATTAGAGAAACGAGCATAACCTTTACATAAACAGCCACCCACCACTGAAAACCAGACTGCGTTCCCAGCATGGCATATTTTCATATAAATTACTATCCACACCAGGAGAAAACAACCTTAATTTAACGCTCAAGGCGTCAGCAAAATTCTCCTCATTGGCACTAATATGTTGTTCAGTAGACAAAAAAGACGCTCTGTTTTAGACGTTCATCATTTTTAATTCAACGATTAGGAAATATCGAATACTTTACTGTGTTTCATGGACTTTTTTCAAATGGTTTGACATATTTGAACTTTGTATGCTGCTTTATCCACTTATAAAGTAATGAATCCTATATGATGTAACAATAGCTTTCTTAAATCTGAAAATGGGAATCCATAAGTTTGGCATGAAATAGGGTGCATTTATTTCACGCAACTGATCTCACATGGGGCCATAAGGGGCGTATATGTGTGGTGACAATGTTTTGATTTTTATGTTAGGCCATTACATTCATTCATTCCAGTCAAAGCTCCGCAACAACATGCTTTCTTCTCAGCTATTCATCGTCGCCTACAACTGTTATCATAGCTTTAGCAATTAATTCTGTTTAAAGGCATGTAAATTTTAGTTTGTCATTTAGTCAGGGATACTCACGAATAATCACGGTATAATATACCCCTTTTCTCTGGCTCCGTGTTCTCTGCACGTAAAAATTAGATGCGACGCAAGTTGGGAATGACACGTTAGTCGATGGATGGATTTATTAGTGACTGCATTGATCGTTGTACACTAAATATGTTTTAGCGGGGCTATTTAAAGAGTAGTGGTGCTAAGTATTGTATTTTCAGCAGTAGTGTAGTGCTAGGAGGCTTTGAGGGCTGAACCCCCTTGCTGATGCCGAAAAGTAGCCAGTTTCTAGTTTTGCTTTTTTTTATGCAGCGTTTTGCTCAAGAGCCCACCTTGTTATTTGATAGCACTACACCCCTGATTTACAGTATTCAAATGCGCTAAAACCTTAGAGCTCTTCGGGAAACTGTAGCTGGGGTCATTCTAGCAGAATTACTACTCTAATTTTAAACCTGTTCGTAGTAACATGGGACCACAGAAAAAATCAACAAGCTCTGACCTACTCCCAGACAATTCACTGTGATCTCGGTGAAGGGTCCTCTTAAAAATATTACTTTGCTGAGCTACCAAGCATACCCAAATTTCTGCTGTTGGCTGGGGACACGATTACTTCCTTTTCGGTGTCCAACAAATAATGTTTCCCTTAAAATTGTCAAATTTATGCTTAATGTGGCAATATGATCGTGGAGTAAGACATTAAGTGGCAATAGGATCGTGGATTTTGGTCCATTGCAGTAAAGGCTGTCAAAATCTGGAACACCATTCCCTTTGAGAAAGAATCTTAGCAAGCCAAATAATATTTCAGAAAAAGCCTCAGTCAAACCTAAATTATCGATAAATTATCATAGAAGATTGTGCTTTAGAAGTAGGATTGCACAGAATAATAAGTTTTTAAATGGCAACCTCGAGATTTAAGTGTGGTGCAATCATCATGCAACAACTCTCGCTGCGAGAGCTTTGTAATGTTTTATTTCAAATATGAAACTCAAATCGGTGGCTTGCATACATTGCCCTGATTCGTTTGATTTTACGAATTATAGTGTGCACCTTCAGTTTTAGACAAGTGGCATTCATTTCTTATTTCACTTTCACTATTCCTAATCTGTGTGATTTTCCAGATAGGTTTCTCTGCTATAAGCACTTTCATTTTGTTGTGGGGCTCCTCCCATTGTCCCCCTTAGTCCAATTTTCTCTCTTGCTATAACGATAAACAATAATCCTTTTGCAAAGAAAGACGTCCGTATTCTAGGGAAACGAATGCTTTTCTAGTGAGCCATTAATTTTTTTGAAGGGCAGACAGCTTGTCAAAATATGACAATACAATAAAGGGGTGAAGAAAAGGAGAGAAGGTGACGGGTCAGAGAAGAAAGCCATCTTTTTCCTGACATCAAGAATGATACCATTTGTGAAAGGGTTTATACATCCAAATCAATGGCATCATGTTAGGACGATCCTCCACCTCCAGTGTCATGTTTATTGCATACAAATCCTGTGCCTTCCTTTAAAAGGTCAGGTGTCTTTCGCTACAGTATATCTGCTTTTGGGATATATTAAACCACATCCCAGATAACATGACGGTCATACAGCGGTAGACTATCGGAAGGCCTATGAAGCAAACAACTAAAGTTTCACGCATAAATCACACCTTATCTTGATTATTTCTTTGCAGAAGACATCAAAGGCTTAATGGTAAACAGGAGCATGTCAGATTACTTTCCTGGGCTCTACATGAAACGTTTTACTTATTACATTAAAATCAAATATTTTACGATCAGCGAAGAACTAGCGTGAGTCATCAGGATGAATACTGGCTGATTCAATTATAAAGCTGAAGGGGACTAAAGGCAATCAGGGTAAATAACTTTTAATAATTGATAAGAACCAAGTTATAAAATGAAAGGCAACTTCTGTGTTGAGGAAACTTATTGCTCTCTGGCAAGAGGTTTAACAAGACATACTGGATTTCTTAATCCTAGTAAAAGAAATATCCGGGAATCTAGAAATATCAAGATTATTTATTCCTAATAAACTATAAAGCCGCACTTTTCGTTTTGATTATTCAATTAATATTAAGTTTTTGAATAATAAATGGCTAGCTTGTGGCTGAATTAAAGAGTTTTTCCTCCACGAATTGATTGATACAAGCCAATCTACATATCAATAGTACGTATCGAAAATTACATAGAATATGCAAGTACAAGACATTAAGGACTAAAATTCGGTTTCGTTAATTTGCACGGTTTTTGAGCTAATTCTCAATCATGAGCAACCTGAAATTTTCATCTAGCTACAAAGCGATAGAAGTTGGACTCTTGGATGGAACAACAATCGCGAGATCCATTTATAAGCAATCAAAGGCTTCTGAGCTGGTCGACAACTTGCTGCAAATGTTCAACGTTGTCGAAAAGGACTATTTTGGTCTTTACTACATGTCAGACAAGCAGCGTAAATGGCTGGAGCTCAAAAAGAAAATATGGCCTCAAATCAGGCATCTAGATCCCCCGTATGAAATCTGCTTCGGAATGCAGTTTTATCCGCAGAATCCTGTTCTCTTGCAAGAAGAAATCACGAGGTATCTGATGTTTCTGCAGCTGCGCAAAGATGTAATCGAAGATAGGCTTGTAATTACTGACAAAGATCGTTCTGAGCTTTGTGCCTTCATTTTGCAAGCAGAAGGCGCAGGTAATGTTTTCACTTGATTTATTTGTTTGGATAAAATGTTAATTATATACATTTTATATCCACAAATACTTATAAGACAAAAACTTTTTTGCTATGTAAAGGAATAAACCTCAATCTTAAAAACATTTAGCATCTACAGTACAGCATTTAAGAAACACGCTATTATAAATCGTGAGCGAGCAACACGACGAGTGGCCTGAGTCCTGCCCTTGTCCTGTCACTAGCTAACATTTTATCTTAGTATATTTGGCACGTTCTTAAAATATGTACATGCACAGATTAATCCAAGATAGGCTTTTGTCTATAACAATGGGTCGTTTTAAAAACTGTGCATATATACAATTAAATGCTATCCTATTCTAATTAGGCAATGTAGAATAAGAAAATTAACGCCTTCCTTCAAGACATGGTTCTTATCAAAACATTTGATAAGGGTGGCATTACAAAGGACCTAAGGTAAATCAGATGAGAGGTTACAAATTCTTATCTATGATGTTCGCCAGACTTTTGTATATATGGAACGAATAAACGTCAAATTTTGCAAAGGCCAAGGATGCAAAGTTTGCATGCAGTTCCAAGGAGAGGAGGGAATGTATAGAGCCTTAGCAAACTACTTTTAAAATGAAACAAGACAATGCCGTTATCTACATATGATATGAAATATTTATTTTTTCAGTGTCGAGCAGTGAGAGCTATCTCACAAAACACCGTTCTTTCTTTGTGCATCTTGAGAACAGTTCACCAGAATTCGAGGCAAGGATCCTGGAGGTAATTACCTATATTATTCTGTCTCAAATTTTTGACTGCATGCAGCAAAGTTGTCATGCTATTGGCAGTCCTCATCTGGGATAAAGCAGTTATAACAGCACACAATTACTTTCTAATGCCTGCTTCTCAGAAGAGCAAAAATGTTTGGAAATGCTTTGGAAATGCTTAAAAATAAACTGGAAAAGTCAACGAACGGTAGAATAGTAACGCGCTTGGACTTCGAGGTTTCCTAGCAAGTATTTGGAGTACGAAAAATGGGAGTAATTCTCGTGACAAAAGCTGATACAACCGTTATTCTTGCGTCAAGTGAGAACAAGGAATTGTGAAGCCAAGACACTGCAAAGTTTTGACCGGAAAGATTCATACTATCAAACAGAAAATGCAAGCCCTACCACGTTCTTTGTCTGCCATATTTGAGACGGGCTTCATTGTATAATGTCGGTACCTTCAAAGGGTACCATTACCTATTTGGATAGAATCTCAAATGTTTTATTCCATATGAACGCGCTCGCTCCACAAAACCCTTCGTACTGCATATCTAGCCCACTTTTGCCCTAATGAGAACCAAGCTGAAAGAACCGTTTTGTTTAAATCAGTTTACGCAATACACATTGATACTATCTTTTCCAGATCCTCTACAATTTGTCAGGAATGGATGGCTTGCTTGCTGAAGTCAGGCTGATTGACAGCGCCTTCCAAGTGGCGCAGTATGATATTGAGCCGTATCCTGTTCGCTCGGAAGCATTTCCAAGCCTTAAGCAGTTAGGCCTAGTGCTTGCACCGCTCGGTGTGACGATATATCAAGGAACAACCCGGCTTGAAGTATTCAAATGGACAGAGATATGGAACGCTGGTTATGATGCAAAGGTATTTTGGTTGCGGATTTTTCGCGACGGAGAAAACAGTCGACAGAAATACGTCTTGCCCAATAGCCGTTTGTGCAAAGTTGTTTGGAAATCATTTAAGCATCATTTCAAGTTCTACATTCGCGATCATAGCATCCCGCCCAAGGTTGCTTGGGGTAGAGTGGCACCTACTGTGAACCGTGGAAATCTAATCGAAGAAAAATTGCAACAGGGACAAGTCCGGTCCTACATTAACCACGCCACCTCGATGCAAATGGGGGAGCAAAAGTTTGTACCGACAACTGAGTTATGACTTTTGAAGAAAATATCTACAACTTATAGCAAAACTTCTCATTTAAATTTTGCAAACAGTGTTTTCAAACTTGTGCGAACAGCTCTAATAATGGCTGCTGAAAAATAGATTGACTACAGACCAAAACATATTGCATTGAAAGATAAAATCTTTTCCTACAACCTAAAGGAAACGATTTTAATTGCAACGAGCTTTCGTTGGACAAGAGGATTCCTGCCTCCATGCATGCCTGGGAGGGTTTTGATTGATACTATATATAATAGTACACTGCAATTCGAGGAAACTGGATGTCTTAGTAGGACACTGACAATAGGTTTTGAATAATTTTTAATATATTTGGTAAAATTGGGAAAATACAACGGTTAAACTACTCACTGTGAAGTGTTTGCAAAATGTTGTCAATAATCTTACAAAATCTTACAATAAGATTTAGTTAAAGAAATAATGTTTCTTTTTCTTCCGACAAAATCTGTTGGGCCTTTTTTAAAACCTTATAGGTCCGATCCCATTTCATACCCGGGTGTGTCATCGAGCTTATAGATACTGCCCGGGTTAATCCGGATATTTAGGCAGCCAAATCTGCGATTAAAGCGGATTTACGCCCTGGTGACATCATCGCGGTATACTATACCACTAAGCGTCGCCGTGTCACTGTTTTCTGACCTTCTTGTGTACCAGCTCTCTGAAGTCAGCCAAGACTTTGTTTTCTCTTTTCGAACGTTCTTCTCGGTTAAACATTGCTAGTGCACGCCTGAAAAAGCAAACGATCACGGCATATTATTAATTCAAGTCACGTTAGGAAATGAGCCTTGCAGTGACGAAATGTACCGCGCGGCGAAATGTTTGCGTTTGTCTAAAACATCCTTTATTCAATAATGGAGTAAACTCCACTGCGTAGGCTACCATCCCTGATTGAAAAACCTCTTTGAATATAAGTCCCTATGTGACAAATTATCGCGCAATTTCATTAACATATAGAAGCTTTCAAAAAAATCGTAATGGAGAAAAGCTGATAAGAAAGTTATAAAAATATTTAATTGCGTCGATATTCAGGAAGATTTATTCTAAATAACGCTTGACTATTACAAGTGAAGATGGGAATAATCACCAGTGATTCAGAGTCAGGCGGGACTGTCGAGTTCTAAAATTCTCGCAACCCTAACCTTCACACAATTGGCTAGTCAAGCTAAAAAATGACACAATTTTTTAATGTCCAAAATGACAAAATCTCTCACTTTTCATCTGCACTATAAACTTGGTTTTCTTTTCTCAAACGTACGGCTTCCATTCGCCGATGCCTACTTCCACTCATTACATAGCCAGCCGTTTCATAATGCTCGATTTCATTGCTTGTCAAACCAATTTCTCCACGCCGTGGGATACGCTTGCCCATCTTCACATACTCCGCCATTGCATCCCCTTCGCCAGGAAGCAATGCGTGTCCATAGCTGTACAAAGTATAAATAATAACATGATAAATATTCCTAATTCACTTAGAGATAAATAATTTCCGCTTAAAGAGCATGTGATAATTGCTCATTGATAAGCAAAATGACATGAAAAAGAACTTAAGTTTTGATAGATTGTTAGATTCAAATTGCTTTCAAACTTGATGTGAGGGTTGTTATATTACAAGCTTTGGGAATTATCAGAGATCTTCACTTCAACGGTATGTTTTTCTTTCAGTAAGTTTTAAGGACAATTCACATGCAACAATAACACAGCAAAGTGGTTTGTTAAAAGTAATGAAAAACAATCCAAAAAGTTAACATTACTACATACTCCTTAAGACCAGGCTCTTGAACTTCAGCGATAACTACAGGCATAGGTCCAACAGTCACATTCTTTGATTCTGTGAAAAATAGCGATTTATCAGTAATTATGAGCGCCATTAACGAAGCAACATTTTAAGGTACAAGATTTATAAAAAAATTCTTTAACAAATGTTTCAGTCGGTTTTAGCACGTTGCAAAACCTTTTTAGCAACATAGACTACAAATTGGCAGATATAACAGACAAGGACTGAGACCGAGAGCTTCATCGACTGAGAAAAAGATTAATAAGTGATAATGTCAAAAAGATGCTCTTTTTGGGTCAATGCAAAGTAAATGAAATGTGGCAGAACTCTGTAGAACTGTAAAGAGGAATGGGTTTTTTTGCATCTACTCTAATATTAACGAACAGATATGATATGTAATATATTACAAAGTATAGCAGCATTCTGCAAAATGGACTTCCTAGAAGTACAAATTGGAAATAATATAACCTAGGCAATCGCCAGTTATCTGTACTTGTTAACTGAGAGGAAAGGTGTTGCACTTTTCACCTATTGCTTTGTTTCGATGAGGATCTTACTATACCAAGAAGCATATTTACGGGCACCTATTGGTCAAAACAAGCAACCAATCAAACACGCTCTTATGCAATCAGCATCTGAATACAGATTGCAGTCTTTATCTTTCACTATTAAGGGCTATGGAACGTAAGATTACTTTCATTCTACACTAAAATGATTTGTTCTTTTGTACGGTTTTGAAATAACAGTATACTATAAAAAGCTATCAAGTTTCCGACAAGAAAGTACGAAGATAGGAAAGAGGTATCACATTACTGCAGTTGTACGTATTGTCATAAACAAATGAATCGTTTAAGTAAAAGAATTGGATTTTTTGCGGTTTAGAAATTATTACGTTTTGGCCTAAAAACTGAGTGTTTTCAATAAAAACTTGATATCTTATTTATCGTTTGAAACCTAGAAGTATATCCTGGTTTGTAAAGCAGATTTTGCAAAACCTGTAATGACACATTGCGAGATCATTCACTGTAAACTGATAATCATGCATGTCAGAAAAAAGGTTGGAATGCTAGCACAAATAAGTCAGTCGCAACCTTAAGGCAAGTATTTCTGCCGCAATGTGAGCGCTGTTAAATGGCACATACCTGCTTTTTCTACCCAGTCATCTTCATCTTCGCCCCCTTGTTCAGAGTCTGGTGAAAATATAATTTTCTATTGAACTGAGTTCGATCATATCAATATAATATAATATACTTCAGGGTGCCAAAATACCAATTCTCCGAAAGAGGGGACCAAAAGGACCAATTTTCTGAAAGAGGGGTGATTGCCAAGATGTCACTGCTATTCTGTTACAAAATCCAGAGAAGTATCTGAGAGATTTTCTATGCTTGTTACAATTAGAAATTTTTGAAATTAGCATAAATTAGATAATAAAATTCAATCAGATTAGAAATAAAAGAAAGGTTTGCAATTAAGGCAAAAAAATCATATCTAAATTAGAACTTAATATCACTCTGCTTTCATTACTACCTTGTCAACAGCGAAAGTCTCAATCAATACAAAAGGAAGGCATATTCACAAATAAATTGTTAAAAATGTTCCAAAACTCTACCTGAAGAATGTTCATTGCTATTATTACTCTCTTCTTTTCTTCTTTTCTGTTTTCTGCAAGAAAATTTGGAAACAAAAACATGATAATACATTTTGACAAAGATAACAATGAAGATTCAAAATATCTAAATGTCCAGCCAGTCTACCAATTCATATTAATTTATTTACAGTCCCAAGGTACACCTACAATTCTAGCCACCCTCTTTTCATCACTGACATCCAGTCTTGCACTTGACAAATATATGTATTATATAAAACTTAGTGGCTTACATGATATACTGAAGAGTTAAGAAAAATATATAACATTTAACAATTGCAGTTTTCAATTATGATATTTTGAAATTACAGTGAAATTTGATCACAAGACAGAAGATCATGACTATATCTTTGCTGACTGTTTTATTTTCAAAAATAATTTGCACTGCATGATAAGTAAAGGATCTTACTCTTTTTTCTTCATCTTCTTTTTCTTCTTTTTCTTTTTTTCTTTACGTTTCTTCCTTTTCTCATTTTTATGACTATCATTTTTGCTGTTGTTTTCTGCTACTTGACATAAAAAAGACAACTTATAGAAAAAG